>NC_044305.1:94996166-95298666 GCF_007474595.2 Lynx canadensis
AGTATTAGGTTGCACTTTATTTTAAAAATCAATTTTTATTTCAAATATACGCCAGTTCAGCTGCACTCTAGGGCGTTCTGGCCTGGCTGCAAAAATTAACAGCCATGTATAGCACTTTTATTAAGGAAACTGCTACCAGTGTTCCAAATAACAAGCTTAGAAATGAAATTTGAGAAAACAGCGTGCATGTAAGCTTGGGCCAGTCTTCATGACTTAGAAGGCAATCTGGTGTTTTACTCCATGTTCTTTGTGTGGTGTTCCCGTTTTCCGGCATATGTCTTCCCTCTGATGATGGCTTACTGTATCTGCACACATCTTCCATTACTCGGTATTTCTGTACATAGCCTTGCTTTTAAAATCATGTGTCTTTAGAAGTTAATGGTTTATTACGGTGCCTTCAAAAGAATGTCAGTATCATTTGTCATGAAGGGCAAGACAACCACAAAAATAAATACAATGAAATTAAATACTAAGCAGATACTCAAGGCTGCCTGGGCCCTCTTCCTCTTTTAAAAAGGAAGATTAGAAAATGTTGGAGAGGCTTGAAGTATCAAGTTAGAGATGAAGACTTTATTCTAGACCTAATCAGAATGCTTCAGAGAGCAAAGGGACTGCATTTCTAAGTGATTCAGTGGTACTTACTGTTCCATTCGGGTTCTAAGATCACGTTGAGAAACTCTGATGGGGAAGGTCTTGCATTTACTTTTGTAGACATTGCTCATGTCTTGTGACATACATTCCATTAGCCTACTGTGGGATGGAATTGGAAGTCGCGATATATTGAGGAACACGTTTTTTACCCTGGATTTTTTTTCCCTGACTTTTGCATGTTGTTTTACCCTGATTTTATTGGTATAATACCTATTTCCCAGAATCACTGTAGTGTTAAATAAGATCAACAGAAGTGAAAAGTGCTGGAACAGTGTTCGGCCCTCGAAAAAATGACACTGCCCTCAATTCTTATTTTTCCCAACCAAGGAGCGGCTGAGAAGTAAGACAGAGGGGGCAACATCTGCACATTGCCATCCATTTCACTGTTTAAAAGGCACACAAGCCCCCCTTTTTTATAGGTATGTAATGATTTGAACCTAAGTTACATTTTAGAGCTTGATTTTAAAGTGAATTAGTATCAACATCACATGAGTTTTTATTTTTTTTTATTTTTTATTTTGCTCAGTTTCAGAAAATGGAGTGTCAGAAACATAGCAATGAGGGTTTCTTTGGACTGACATTGGAAATTGAGATTTCTCAGTGTAACGTTTATACATACAAGTAGATTTCATAATTTGGAAAATTTTTAAGACGTGTGTTGGAGGAATTTGTAGCTGTCAGAAGATTTTATTATCTGACATTTTACAGAAGTGAATCAAACCTGGAGGAAAGCAATTGATCTATTCGCACTCATGCACATGAGTTATAACTAACATCACAGGTATAAAATCAGAGTATACAGTTCTTGCGTAAGGACAAAGCATTTGTTCTTCAAATGAGATGGAGGTGGCCTTCGAGAGATTGCTGCAGCTTTAAATGGCACTTGCCAATTTTTAAAAGTATTATCTAGAACACCTTAAGGCTCAATGTGTAGTAATGTAGTTACTACAGAGCTGTTAGATTTGTTGCCAAATAGTGTTCAGAATCCAGAGATCAGATAAATTAGATTTTAATTGGGTTTTAAAGCTAAGGTGAATAACTAGATAAGGTAGAATTAGTCAGAAACATATTAATGTAATAAAACCTTTGGTTCTCTGAAGCTCTTGCAGTAAAGACCAGTCAGCTATCACTGATGAACGATGTCATGGAGCAGTCTGGGAAGATGGGCATTGATAGGTGGGAACACTGGGATCCAGCATAATCATATTACCTGCAGCAGTGGAAAGCCGGAGGCCTGACCTGAGCTCTTGGTTGTATCACAGAATTTTGAACACAGAATGAAATCTAGTTTTATCAAGCTGATAGGACTTCTCAGTGACAGCATTTATTACTTTTTTGTTGTTGTTGTTTTCCTTAAAATTTCAAGGCATAGCACCAAGTTGTTTGTGTATGAGTGTTTTCAGTGCCTGATTATGTAGAGGATGGATAGTTGAAGTACTTGAGATCAACTGATGGTAAATCTAGATTTTTTAAAGTTTAACTTTCTATGTAAGCCTGATCACTTTTCAGTCTCATTCCCCATTATTGTACCTATCTGTTTACATCAGAATAAATACGTCCAAATAATTGTTCTCTTGATGGATATGTAATAAATACAACAACTGGGGTGCCTGGGTGGCTCAGTCAGTTAAGTGTCTGACTTCAGCTCAGGTCATGATCTCACAGTTTGTAAGTTCGAGCCCCGCATCAGGCTCTGTGTTGCCGGCTCAGAGCCTGGAGCCTGCTTCAGATTCTGTGTTTCCCTCTCTCTCTGCCCCTCCCCTGCTCACACTCTGTCTCTCTCACTCTCTCTAAAAAATAAACATTACAAAATAATAAATAAATGAAATACATCCACTGAAAATATTTTGTGTTCTGTAAACTTTTAAAAAATATTTTTTAACATGTATAGTTTCTTTTTTAAGCACATGGATTACTTTTCCTCCTAAAAAAAAAAAAAAGTTTGCTTTGGGAGTTTATATTTTGCTTCTTTGTTTTGCTGGGTTTTTAAGAATATCTTAATTAGATATTTTATGATTAGTCATTTGTCAGTAAACTCAATTAGAAATCTGTTAGTGGCTCAGTCGGTTGAGCGTCTGACTTCGACTCAGGTCATGATCTCACGGTTTGTGAGTTCGAGCCCCGCGTCGGGCTCTGTGGTGACAGCTCGGGGCCTGGAACGTGCTTCGGATTCTGTGTGTCTCTCTCTCTGCTCCTCCCCTGCTCACACTCTGTCTCTCAAAGATAAATAAAGATTAAAAAAAATAAAAGTTTAGTGATAAGTCCAGTTATAGGTAGAGAGAAATGAGTGGTTGTTTTATGTCAGCAATGATGGGTTAGAAAATATAAAGAAAATTCATACAGAATTTCAAAGCCATCCTTTTTTTTTCTTTTTTTAGAGAAAGAGAGACAGAGTGTGAATGGGGAAAGGGTCGAGAGAAACAGGGAGACACAGAATCCAAAACAGGCGCCAGGCTCTGAGCTGTCACCACAGAGCCCAATGCAGGGCTCGAGCTCAGGAACTGCAAGCTGAAGTCAGATACTCAGTGGACAGAGCCACTCAGGTGCCCCTGAAGTCATCCTTTTCTTACAATCACATGTACATTACTGAGCCTTAAAGAGTATGCTACCTTGAAAGGCTTAACACTTAGGTATAGTACACTTTGCAAAGAGTTGAAACATCCATTATGGCTGCATTAATGTCTTCATACACAAATTTAATCTTTTAATCATGTTAATGTTACTGGCCTACTAGCAATGTGATGTTTAATTTTTTTTCTCTCTCTCTCCAGTAGCAATGAGGGTTTTTATGGTGTAATCCCCAACCTTTTAAAGATTTCCCAGTGCAACTATTTGTATGGGGTCACAAGGACAAGACTAAGAATTGAAAAAGTAGCACTCAATGGTCTATAAAGAGTCTGATACATATAAATGTGCAGCTCACATGTACTTCCAGTGGATTCTTGTGCTCTGTAGGATATTGATATAGGAGCTCCAAACACTTTCACTCTTCCCTGCCTATTTAGATACCCTCTCTACCATCATGCACCTGTCCTGTCCACTCACCATGACTTAAGCCTCTTTCTCCATCTTCACTGTATTTTCTCTGCAAAAAATCTAGGCTTCCCTGTTCTACCCTCAGAACTCTTCCATGTAAGGTGACATTTGATGAAGAGATAAATATGTGTTAATTTGGAAGGTGTTAGGGGGTATTCCTCTGAAGGTATACATTTGCATGTCAGAAGGGTGCTCTATGCCAAAGGAGTGATTGTTATAGTTAGAATTTCAGACAGCACAGCAAGCCTACTGAAGGGTATATATTTAGACCAGCAATCTTGAGCTTCTGAATTTCTACACCAGCTGGGAGATGGTCAGTCCACCTTAACATGGATCCTGCAGATCCCAGCCTTGATACTAGGTTGGACTTTTAGACCCATGTTTTTTTGTTTGTTTGTTTTTTTTCTTTACGTTGTTATTCAAAAGTTAACATCCTCAAATTGGTTAGCTCATTTATCAGTAACAGCTTTTGTTTCTCTGTAGCCTATAATTTGAAAGCTGGCCTTTCATTGTGACCTTACACACATTTATTTTGACTGCCTTGTTCTCATTGCTACTGTCTCAGAACAGATTACATCAGCCCTGCATCGGGCCACTCTCTCTGTTATTTCTGCCTTGTTCTGGCTATGTACTGCTTGAGTACCAGCAGCAGTCACTGGGTGGTTCTGGGTAATCGACTGTATTCTGGGACCTGTCATGGGACATGGAGGCTGCTCTTCCATAAGAAGCCATGTGTAAATCTCACTAATAAAATTGCTCCACAAAGTAGTAAGAATTCCGTGGGAATACAGGTGGAAAGTTCTGGATGATATCTGTTTCTAAATCACAGTGGTGTTTAGTATAAGGAGAGAAAAGTACTTTTTGAGAATAATTGTAGTAGTTCTTAGAGATTGCATGCTCTCACTTGTCATATTGGAGCTAATAAAAAAACGTCATTATTTAGAACTTAGGTTTCAAGCATAAATCCTTTATATCCATTGGCTTACGTCATCACCACCCCAACAGTTTGAAGAGGGACTGTTACTAATTGAATTGCACATTTAAGGACACTGAGCATTGGAGAGTGTGACAACCTTGTTCCGTTTCATGCAGCTGGCAACTGTCTGTGCCAAGATTCATATATGCACACACTGACTCCAGACTCAACCCAGAACCTGACTCCCAACTGACACACTGGGAAACCTAGAACCATGAAGATGTTGGATTGCCCAGGGTCAGACATCTAGTCAGGGGCGGAGCTGATCTAAGTCTCCAGGGCCATGACTCCCAAGGCCAGGGCATGGCCATCCATCAGGCCTCCCTCTCCCACTAAAATTCTAGATTTTGTTTTGTTAAGAGATTGTTCTCAGTTTTTACAAAGAAAACCAGAGGGAAAACATTGTAGTAGTAGTTAGTACTGAAAGAAGAAATAAAATATAGTGAGCCTGCATCTTAAAATAGTTTGATTCTGCCAGGCCAACTAGCCTCATGGTAGGAATAGAATGCTGAAGGAGGGTGTTCTGGTGCTAATATATGTGATTATGTCTATCATTTATTGTTCTCACACACTGAGCCACATTTTACTGGAGTCCCCAAACCAGAGAGGCAGTTATTATCCCCGGTAAGTGGTGGAGTCAGGATTAATTAGGATCCCTATCTGTCTGGCTACAGATCCCATTTGTGTTATACATTCTGTTCTGGCTTGGAGGAAAGTCACATGAGACACAGTGTGGAAATGAAAAACTCGATATGGACTGCTCCATTTGATACATTGAGAGCATGAAGTTCCATTTATGGACATATGGCTTCATTGAAGCCTGACTTAGGAGAAGTCATTGGGAACACACAGCTCATAGAATACCTTTTCAGGGGAGGATGTTAAAAAGAAGTCTGGATTCACTAGCAAAATCACCCTACAAGACAGGAATCAGTTAGGCATTGTATTCATTTGTTAATAAGAGTGACATAAATCACAACGACTTCAAAAAGATAGATGTTTATTTGTATCATATATAAAAAGAAACCCAGAAACAGACATGTTCCTGATGACATGTTTGATATTATCAGTGTTCCAGCTTGCAGGCATATATATTGTCATTCTCAGAAGAGCAAAGGTCAAATGACATCAATTAATACTATTAACTTTTCTCAAAAATAAGTTTTTTTTCCCTATGATTTGAATTTTAAAACTAACAGATACTCTGCACATTGAAAAATAGAAAATTAAACAGGGTAGAAAAAATATATATATTTCTTGATCACCCAATCAGAACTGCATTTTAACATTGGGTATAAATCTTTGTGATATTTTTCCATGTGAAGGTTTTAATGTTTTTTTCCTACATAGTTAGCATCGTGTGTTTTCAGTATGTTCAATTTCTTTTTCACGTGATAGTTTATTTCTTTATATCAGCAAGCACTAGACCAATGTGGTTTGTTTATCAAATTATTTCAGTTTCTTTCTTTAAGTAACTTATGTGCCGAGTATCCTGGAGATGAATAACCTCAGTCACAAGCTCTGTCCTCTGGGATTGTAGAGAAACTCATTTATTCAGCAGATATGTAGATGAGTGCCTGTCATATCCCTGTACAGTGCTGGACACCATGAATCTGGTGGTTAGGACAGTCTGTTAGGGGAGACTCAAAGGTGATCCAATGATACCTCTGTCATGTGATGCACATTAAGACAGAGCTGTGCACAGGGCACTATGGAAGTAGAAGAAAAGGACTACTAAATTGGACCCAGGGAATTAGGGGTGGAATGTTGCAAGGACAGATGTTTGGGCTGATTTTTAAAGGAGTTAGGTGAAAAGGTAGGAAAGGATATTCTAGGCAGAGGGAGGTCCATGAGCAAGAAAAGTAGTAAAACTCATCAGTAGAATGGTCAGAGCCCTCTGCTTCCATCCAGTCTAGTGCCCTCTTTTCCCAAATGGGAGAACACAGAAGCACAGAGAGGTTAATTGATGTGCTTAAAATCATGTAAGTGCTGAAACCAGAGCATGTCTCTTTACCCTAACAGAAGGGGAGTTATTGCTCAAGGTGAAGGCTAGCTTAAGCCTTCCTACTCCATTTCATATTTAACACCAAATGAGGGAAATGATCAACAATACTTCACAATAAGAGGAATATTGGGGCGCCTGGGTGGCGCAGTCGGTTAAGCGTCCGACTTCAGCCAGGTCACGATCTCGCGGTCCGTGAGTTCGAGCCCCGCGTCGGGCTCTGGGCTGATGGCTCAGAGCCTGGAGCCTGTTTCTGATTCTGTGTCTCCCTCTCTCTCTCTGCCCCTCGCCCGTTCATGCTCTGTCTCTCTCTGTCCCAAAAATAAATAAACGTTGAAAAAAAAAAATTTAAAAAAAAAAAGAGGAATATTTTGAGACCTTTTGGTTCACTGTGTTAATTATACTGAGACCTGAACTGGGAGTCTATTACTTTGAACTGAAAAACTGAGTCTATTACTTTGGCCAGTAAAGGAGATTATTTTTCCAGTAGGATTTTTCTCAAAATTACATATCAAAACATATACCTCAATGACATCAAGATAAATGCCAGGTATAGTCCAGTATCAAATACAGCAAAACTTCAGTTAGCCAGACCCCACAGCCCTCCATTATAATTTACTCTTGCTTTTCCTTTCAGAGAAGAGATTATGAGATAGGGGTGCATTATCAAACAACAAGCTGATAACATGCCAGACACTGTGTTCTGAGTCTCCACAGTGGGCTCCCCACTGTGTTCAGAACTCTTTGTTGCTTTCACTAAGATGGGTGCCCCTCGGGAGCGTATAGTTGAAGTGAATCAACATAGATTTATTTCAGAAAGTCACTTCCAGGGTCAGCACACAATGAGCCAACACTTCTATTGTTCTGCAGAAAACCAAAAACTAATATTTACAGCAATGGCCTTCTACATGGAAGATACCAACCTTCAAAGGCACATAGAGCTAGCTTCTGCTGACGTGGTGGGAAAGGGGCTAGTTTACCTATAAATGGTCAAATAACCAGAGCCTGTACCCTAAGAATTCTGATGTGTCAGTTTTCTAGCATGGGTAAGTTATATGTTTACAGTGGTTATATTATTGAGGGCTTAAAGTACTACCTTGTTGCATTTTAAATCCTATATAAGCAGAGTTCACTTTCAGATTTCTGGGATAATATTTCATATGTTAAAAAACAGTCACTCGTGAAAAGATTTATCAATTCCAGTGAAGAATCTAACTCATTATTGAGGTTTTTGTTTGTTTGTTTGTTTTGGTGAAGCTCTTCCTTGATGGTAATTAGAGAGGTTTTTCTTACACATAGATAGGTAACATTTCCTACTTAGGTTCTAAGAGATTTTTTTTTTCATTTTTAATGTTTATTTTTGAGAGGGAGAGAGAGCAAGCGAGTGAGCAGGGGAGGGGCAGAGAGAGAGACACACACGGAATCAAAAGCAGGCTCCAGGCTGTAGGCTCTGAGCTGTCAGCACAGAACCTGATGCCGGGATTGAACTCTCAGACTGTGAGATCATGACCTGAGCTGAAGTTGGATGCTTAACTGACTGAGCCACCCAGGCACCCCTAATAGATTTTGTATCCTGTTGGGCCTAGGATATTTCTCCCTGTTTTTTGGTTTTTTTTTTTTGTTTTTTGTTTTTTTGTGTGTGTGAAATTGGAGGTTAGGTGTTCTCATTTACTTTGTAAGTTTTTAAAAGTAATATCCTAAAAATGATGCAAGAAACACTGATAGAACCAGACATTTTTATAAAAACATGTCCCCCTTGTAAAGCAATAGCTTCAGAAACCGAACAAAGGCATATATGATTTGCATTGCTATGGAATTTATAAGTCATTAGACTGGTTTCAAGGGTAGCTAAGTTTCTTTCAACAAAAATAGGTTCATGCAATGAGTATTTATCAGGTATTTGCTATGTGCTGGGGGCCAAGGAGGGGAGGGTCTAAAGGTTTTACAGCATATGGCTCTGCTCATAATGTCTGTAAATCAGCATCTAGAAGATGAGTACACAAAGGCCATATCATGAGATGGTATAAGTGCCCCAAAGGAGAGGGAAAAATAGAGGTAAGGTGACCCGGAAGAACTTCATGAAGGAAGCAGAATTCACTATGGACTTGATGAGGCAGTTTTGATAAAGCTATACAAGGTGGGGGGAGGGGGGAAATAGGAGAGCTTTTGGAAAGAAGGCAGTGGCAATGATTGGTGTGGGAATTGAGACTTCGGGTTGACTGGCTAAATGAGGCACCAGAGTTCCCATCCTTCACCTGTAGAAAAGGTGTGCCAGTGGCCTCTGAAGTCTCCTCTTCTCACAGCACCCTGTCTCATGCCCTCCAGTGACTCAATAAATGTTGGCTAGATGAATAAAAGAAAGAGAAGTTTGTAATCAAGTCCATAGTTGTTAGGGAGTTATTCTGTTAGCAGGAACATGAGATGCAGTGGAGAGCAGGCCAAGGACTTACCTTGACATTCATTCATGGTCTCTGGCACGGAGCTATGCACAAAGGATGCTCCCACCTATGCCAGCTGGTTCATCTCCGGGCATCCCACCAAGATTACCTAGTTAATGAAATAAAAATATTGATAGCTCTTGTATTGAAACGTAAGAGGAATGTCCTGCCATTGACACCAGTATAACCTGATGGCTAATGATAGATATTCTAAAAGTAGATTGCTTGGGTTCAAATTTTGGCCTTATCAGGGATGAGCTGTATGCCCTGCTTTATTCATCTGTAAAATGTGGATGATGATAGTACTTCCTTTGTAATTGGGATAATTAAATGAATTAATGCAGTGAAGTGCTGCAAACCATGCCTGACACGTGGTATTAATACTTTTGTTAAAGATAACATTGATGGGCGCCAGCTTGGCTCAGTCTGTAGAGCGTGTGACTCTTGATCTCGGGGTTGTGAGTTTGAACCCCACATTGGGGGTAGAGTTGACTTGAACAGTAATGATAATAAGACTTTAAGAAAAGGATATTGATGTGAGAGAGCTAAGCTGTGGTAGGAGAAATGGGGGGTGGGGGGACAGTATATCGAGGTGCAAACAATCCTATATATCTGTTCCAAGAAAATGCTAGAGGTCTGTTAAACGTATTTAATTTAATCCATCAGCCTGATAATCCCTACCGAATTGTTTATAAATATGAGCCATGGAAGTTGGAGATTTCTAACTGAACAAGAAAGATATCATGGAAACTGTCAAATACAGATGCATTTGAAAGAAAGAATATACACAACTGAAGAATGGTTGCTCACCATTTCACGGCACAGTAGGGTACCATTTATACTCCATATCGTAGGCTATGGGTATATTTTGATCCCCAAGGCCTTCTTTAGATTTGATCAGGGAATGATAGGGGTGGGTTTATTGCCTCTATAATTGTGTAAACTTTTTTCATATTTGGCAAATACTTCATATTTGAAAATACTTTCCTATTTCAGATGAAATAGGAAAGTCTTAGGCTTATTGCTTTCCACGAAAATGTTAATTTTATGTGTGAGTTATATGGAAGACCATGTTAACTTGCAGAACTGATCTTTTTTTTCGTGTTTCAGGATAATAGGGTTCATTAAAAACAGAATGAGAAGACCTGTTAACTTCTAAAATACCTGATAATGGTTAAACAACCCCCCAGGACAGCTAGATGCTGAGTTGTCAAAATTTTCCCATATTGTGTGTGGTTACTTGAATATTATAAGCCAGATTTTTAAAATGTAATAACTGTATTGTATAAGAAGACTGATTTTTCTGAACTTTTATAGAAATATTTTCAGAAGGTAAGTCTCTAGGTATGTCTTCAAAGGCATATATGACTGAAAATATAAATAGAAAAGCAAATGCGTGTGCTTCATAATTATGGAGTAAAGAAAAATTTAATTTCAGCAAAACTATAACATAGAATTACATGTAGGCATTACCATTACTACTTAAGATCAATAAAGATTTTGTGAAAGAAAACATGATTTACTGGTTGTATTAGGGAGAATGTAGCAACATCAGAAGAAGGCATCTTATGTGAGAGAAAATTGTATTCATTATGAACAAAAAAACACACCTGCAAATATTTGTCCCTTTCTGTAAATTTCATATTGAATCTTTGGGGAATTCAATAGTGTGGTAAATGTAATTTGTAGTTCTTTACAATTATGGTCTAAATAGATGAAGTCTAAAGGGAGTTTGCCTATTTGATTTTCAAATTTGCATCACTTAAAATCTAATCAGGCCAACTGTTCAGATTTTTATTAGATATGAAATACATGAATGGGTTCAAGCCCGCACTGTGTGTCGAAAGAATATATCTGATTTTACGGCAGGCCTTGACTAAGGGGTTCAGTTAGCATGTGGTTCAGCCCTGTCCCTGTAAAGATTGTTTACTTGAATTGCTACCCTTCGATTTTCAGTAACCAGTGTTTTATAGGCCAGCAGATTGCCTTTGATTTTTGAGAATTTGCGGTAACATATTGAGCTTAACAGATTTATGCAGGAATGTAAAATAAAAATAGTGTAGCAGGCACTTGGGATTTTAGAACACAGAGGGGATTAGGTTTACAGATGGCTGGTACAGATAATGGCATTGAGTAATTTAGCCATGTAAGGTAATCTGTTGTTGACAGAATATATTAACATTTACCCCACAAACACAGGTGTTTGGGCTGCACAGCGCATGTGACACAGTGCAAGCAGTGTCTTTTGTAGCCTAAGTCTGAATTTTGAAATGTCTAAAACATGCTTGGGTTTAAGGATTTATTTTATGGAGGTATTCTAAGAGATTACTAAAACATGCTATATACTTTATCCAACTCATTTACCTTTAAGATCTTCATTCTTTGTTTGCTACTCCATCCAAACCATCAAAGAATTTCTAAGGGATTCTGATTTAATTAATGGGTGTTTCTAGAAAAAGAGGCAGAAAATCATGGCTTTTACTATAATTTAAAAAACAATGTAAAGTCTCCTATCCATTCCCTTAAAATGATAGTTCTTAGCGGCATATTAGAATCATTTATGGAGCTTATTAAAACTATAAACGTTGGGGGTGGCGGTGCCTGGTTGGTTCAGTGGGTTAAGCGTCCAACTTTTGGCTTCAGCTCAGGTCGTGATCTTATGGTTCGTGGGTTCAAGTCCCAAATTGGGCTCTGCGCTGGAAGTGTGGAGCCTGCTTGGGATTCTCTCTCTCTTCTCTCTCTCTCTCTCTCTCTCTCTCTCTCTCTCTCTCTCTGCCCCTGCCCCTCTCACACTGTCTCTCTCAAAATAAATACACTTAAAAAGAAATACAGATGTTGGAACCCTACCCTCAAAAATGTTCAGATGAGTCCAGTGTACAGCCTGTAGTAATCTGTGTGCAATAATTACGTTTACTCTCTCAGTAAAAGTCAACGTCTAAAAGGTTTATAGGTTTCTCCATCCAAACTTCTTTTACCCACAGGTATCAGTCTTCCCAAAACAGTCTTTGAATGAAATTTTTTACCTTCCCAGGAGGCTCAGGATCCTTAGCCCCTAAAAATATTGATGCCAATGCTATCAGCCCTAAATTCAGTTTCCTAAGCTCCACCTTCCTTAGACAACTGCATTTGTAGCTGTGGGTATGTCCCCACTGAGAGATGGGTCACAGCAGCTCATTTTGTAGGCCACACGTATTGTCATCACTTGGCCTTTGCTTGTTACTTTGCATTTAACCTGGAATCCACTGTTCATTGCTCCTGCATATCATCCATCCAAATCCAGGTTCTATCTCAAGGTCTAGGCACCAAATCGTTAGGAACCTCCATCCCACCCTTCTCTGCTGTGCCTAACTCAGCATTCCCATTGCTTATTTTCTTATATCCTCAGTTGATTGCTTCAGGCATTTCCTGTCTTCTATTTCTCGCATTATGCACTATTCCGTAGACTTGCCCTCCCCCAAGCAAAGTGAAACAAAAGAAGAACAATAACCTTGCAGGGACAGGCAGAAGGTAGATACTCAAGAAATACCTGTTGAATGATTATGGTCACAAAAGGAAGTGAAAAGCAGCAGTAAGGGTTGTACAACTCTGTGAATATACAAAAAAACAAAAACAAAACAAAACAAACCCAAAAAACACTGAATTGAGTACTTCAACACAGTGAATTTTATGTTGTATAAATTACATCACAATAAAGCTGTTATAAGAAAAGAGGAAAAGGTTTTATGAGAGGCATTGTTGTGTTCACTTTCTTTTTCTAGCTGGAAACAAAAGAGCATTCATATAACAGCAAAATTGAATTCTACCCTCGGAGTGTTCTGAGGACGGTAGTTGGTGTTGCTTCTTATTATGTGAAACTTGAGAACATGGCCAGTAAACTATGGCCCGGCGCATGTTTTTGTAAATGAAATTTTATATGTTGTCTGTGGCTGCCTTCTCACTACAAGAACAGAATTGAGTAGCAACGACAGAGACTGTATGTTCCACAAAGATTAAAGTATTTATTGTCTGGTCCCATACAGAGGCAGTTTGCTGGCCCCTGCTTTAGACTTTATGTTTGAAGCTATGTATCATTTGTATCCTTTCTAGTGTCATTTCTACTGCATACTCATGAAGAACTGAAATTCTTATTAAAGTCTTTCTGATGATGGTAAGAGTGTGTGTGTATGTGTGTGAGATGACTCAGGATGTAGGCCTGTGAAATCAAAGTCCTAAAAAATGATGTCCCTTTTCTTCAGAGTTTCTGTTAATAGAGGACGCAGGGTTTGGCTTTTTTAGGCATGCTGGGCCCTTCTGACGTTTAGTCCCCACTTGCATTCTCTCTGTCCTTCAAAGTCCTTCTCAAATGTCACCCATCTCATGGGCTTATCCTCAACCTCTACTGAAAGACAAGGCTCTCACTTTTCACTGGTACATTTGGCGCCCCTCCCTGAAGCCATATTCTTCACTGCACTTTGAAAACAACGTGAGTAGCCTGGGTGGCTCAGTGGGTTAAGTGTCCGACTTCAGGTCAGGTCATGGTCTCCGAGTGAGTGAGTTTGAGCCCCATGTCAGGCTTAGAGCTAGCAGTGTGGAGCCTGCTTGGGATTCTCATGCTGTCCTCTCTCTCTGCCCCTCCCTTCTCTCTCTCTCTCAAAGTAAATAACAACTTAAAAAATAATTTGAATAATTTGCACTCTAAGGACATAACTTGAACACTCTGCCTTTTCCCCGTTCCAGACAAGAGAGGCACAAAGATGAATATGACAGTTTGTGACTTGGACTTCATAGCCCTGTCCCTGTGAAGCAGCAGCCAGTTTCTTTGACTTCTCTACCTCTTTTCTTGCCCCCCAAACTACCTGTACTTGATTTTCACCTGTACTGTTTACTTTGTGATCTCCACAAGGAAAGCTGACACAGGGATGTGGTCAAAACTTCACCTTTGTACATGTATTTTTTAAATCAGGAAGTGCAGTTTATGGGGCAGGATCAGTTACTGAGTAGGGATGTGGATCCTGTGATCTGATGCCTGTTTCAGGATCATGGCTTCTTCACCTGCTTGCCGTGTGAACTTGGCCCCAGGTTCCTTATCTGTGAAATAAGACAATTATGGAAAGTACCTCTTTGGGTTGCTGTGATATGTGGATGGTTTGGCATGAATGGAACTGTCAAAAACATGTTACCAGTTGTTTTTTCAACATTGGTTACAAACTCAGTGCTTATGAATTTTTTTTTATTCAGGTAGTTAAACTAAGGTCTAGTATCCTATGTTTTATATATCCATTTTTATTCTCCCAGAGCCTAATGAAGTAGTAGAATATGTACCAATTCATAATTGAACCAGGAAAAGAACATGACTTACCTTCAGTCACATGATAAAGAAGGAATATTCAGCTCTCACACTCCGAACTACTGATCAGAAATCCATTCTTTTCTTGACTCGCTTCTGTCATTCTTCTTCTTCATTCTTATGGGTGACAGATGCAGCTATCATATAAAAGTCTTCTGGGGGCACCTGGGTCGCTCAGTTAAGCACCTGATTTTGGCTCAGGTCATGGTCTCACAGCTCCTGAGTTTGAGTCCTTCAGTGGGCTCTGTGCTGACAGCTCAGAGCCTGGAGCCTGTTTCAGATTTTTTGTCTCCTTCTCTCTCTGCCCTTTTCCTGCTCACTCTCTCACTCTCTCAGAAATGAATAAACATTAAAAAAAGAAATCAAGGTCTTCTGATCTGTAAAGCCATCAACCTCACCTGATTGTTACAATTTTCTCCTACATAATTAGATCTAAACTCTTCAAAGAGCATAACTAGGCTCCGTAAACTTTACTTTTATGTGTTATTTCACTGCAAGTTTCAAGAGGCAATTAAATTTTAACAAAAGGAAAACTTTTAGATCAACTATGCCATGCATACTTGTCCCATAAATTCTGAGTGGGTCTAAAGGTCTGCGATAATTATGCAAAAATGCAAAGAATAAACCAAGTTTTCAACCATATTCTTTTTATTTGAACCTGTGGGTTTTCTCTATTCACTATCATTGTTATTCAGGGAACATACATGATTCATGAGAGTGAAAATTTTTGATATATTTAACCTGAAATCTGTTTCAGAGTTGGTATATCAACTTCAGAAGAAATGCCTCTCTCTTCAAACAAAACCAAAAAAAAAAAAAATGTCTGGTTGTTTCTATGAATGCTGCTTCAAACCTATATTAGTCATAATTTCTTGGACATCACTTCATTCCAAAGTAGAAGTCGCCCCTAATCTTAGAGTATCCGTTGAAAGTACACATTTGCCCATGGATATTTGAGAGGTTTTACTTTGGCAGAGTTTGCAAGGCAGGGAACGGTATTAAATATTCGCATCTCCGCATGTTCATATCTCAGCGCCTTGGTAAAATTACCTCCCCTCCCCAATCTTGCTATCTTCCCTCAGTTGTGTTTCAAGACCTCCCATAATGTAGTTTAATATGTTAAACTTTAGAAGTCAGATAAAGTCAGAACAGCCAAGGGGAGTTTCATACGATGCTTTTGTTCCCTAGGAAAGATCTTGAAAGAGAGGGAGGGCATGACCTTCTATTTAGTCCAGTGTGCTTCATGATACTTGTATCCAGATTCCACCAATCAGAGGCTAGAGAAGACAACAGTAATAGGAATAATTGAAGTGCAGCTGATTCTGCTCACACCTGATCTCTCAACATTTCAACTCCCTGCGCTATGCCTGCAAGCGCTTCTGGGGGCCCCAGGGGACGTCTCATGCGCTCTCACACAAGGCTGCTCTCTATTAGGAGTTAATGAGTCCATCAGCTATCTGCTGAGAGTGGAGGTCACGGGCTGATGCCTGCATACCAGGCTTCTGTTGGGAAGTTAGGATACTTCTCTCCCTTTGAAAAAAAAAAATTAATGTTATTCATTTTTCGAGAGAGAGAGAGAGAGAGAGACAGAGCGTGAGTGGGGGAGGAGCAGAGAGAGAGGGAGACACAGAATCCAAGGCAGGCTCCAGGCTCTGAGCTGTTAGCACAGAGCCTGATGTGGGGCTCAAACCCACAAACCACGAGATCCTGACCTGAGCCAAAGTCAGACGCTTAACCAACTGAGCCACCCTGGTGTCCCTGCTTTCTCCTTTTGGATCACACATTTGATCCACCCTCACCAGTTTGCCAGAATAACAGGAGATACGCAGTTCCTATTTACAAAGTGCTAGATAGTTCTAGGCTGGTGACTGAATATAAAAACTAGGCACAGTGATTTCACCCTGTGAAACAAGAGCTGTCACAAGGGCCTAGAGACAGGTTGAATGGGTGGCTCTCTATTCCTTCCATTCCTACTGATCCAGAGAAGTTGACTTTTATCTGTTTTAAGCCCTAAGACTCCAGAAAATTTGGCTTGTGATGTCACTTCTGCCCTAATTAGTTTACATTTATTATGTAACATTAATTATGTTTCACGACTTATATTTTAGTCTCACACAAAATATTTCCTTTTGGCAGTCTACTTAGGAATTGGCACTGTTATAAAAGTGATCTTATACCTTGGGACTTTATTTATGTTTAAAGAGAACATCCTATAATTATATACTGAAAGTGATGGGAAAATGGACTTTGAGAAGAGAGGAGTACTTTCCTGCAATTTTTAAGAGCTGTATCTTATGTAAGATAAAGTACTTTATTTGATGGCTTGGGCAAAAGAGACAGGAAAGACTATTTTGTAATTATTGCTAACTTCTAGGGATTGATTATTGAACATAAATTCATTAACATTATGTTTTAAAAGTGGTGAAGCATGTTGAGTCCATTTTTCTGAAACGACAAAACTACTCTGGAAATCTCATCTCTTTTCAGTGTAACCCTCTGAATATTTCCCGGCCACCCTACTGCGTGGTAGGGCAGACAGATAAAGATAGATATTATAAAGACAGAGTGGGTAATGCATTGCCTTATCCAGAGAGTCTGCAGAATCTTGAACAGTTTTCATTTACATGTGTTTTCTGCAGTGTTGAAAATCATGTAGGTAGAATGAGGGGCGATGTGTGCGGAGGAATCAGAGGTGTGTATACAGAAATGGTGGACCACTTACTGCAAACACGCATCCTTGTCAACATCTCCGGTTCCTCCTCCAAAACTGCCAGTGATAGGGAAGCCCCTGAGAAGGGAGGTGATGTACTGTCAGGGGAATGCTTAGCATCTGATGAGTGCAAATCAAGATTTGAGTTCTGGCCCTGAAGTATGCCTTCTACTGTGAGACCCTAAGGAAATAATTTTCCTTTGCTAAGTCCTGATATCTTCATGTGTTAAAAGAAGTACAGTAGCATGGCACAGGTCATTGCCATTCAACGTCCTCTCTTATACCTTCTCCATTCTGTACCATTATCTGTCCTACTCTGTGCCCTAGAAGGCTGACCCCTTCAGAAAGGATCTTCAATGCCTCTTGCTTACCAGCATCCTGTTAGGTTGGGCCAATGGAAGAGGTCATGGGAGACAGGGCAGTGCATGTCTTCACTGTTGTCTGACTGCTCTGGGCTCCCTGTGGTGGCTGCATCCTTCCCTGTCTACAGTTTCCTGGTGTGCCCTGTCAACAGCTCTCTTACCTGGCTCCTGTAAAGTTCGTTCTTCCCCTGCTTCTTAAGGTCTAGAAGAGAAAGGACATGCCCTTCCTGCTGTTGCAGGCTCTGAGAAGCTCAGTGTCCCTTCTTATTTCCCTTCACCCTGCTCTTGCCTGTCTGTCCACCATCCCTTTATCAAAATGAATGAACCACCTGCATTGGATTTCTTGTTCCTGCCAGGACCCTACCTCATCTGAGTAGCTGTCCTAGGTCTCTCCCAGGTCTTTTGAGAAGTTCAAATGAAATAGTATATGAAAGCATTTTATAAATTCTAATGTAATACAAATGTTAGTTTTCAGTTTTACTGCCCTAAACATCCATCCATTTTTCCTTTGGCTTCCATTGTTATTATTTTTAGCTTAAATTTGCTCCTTCCTAAATTCTGTTAAAGCTGATCTGTCCCCTCATGTTAAGGAGTAAATACAACCTCTGACAGTTCCTCAGAGCCTTGAAAAACATGGCATTTGCACCCGGACCTTCTTTTCTCTGAATTAATCAGTGTGAATTGCTTTAAATGTTATTCATATGCCTTGATGGTAAAGATGGTAAATGTCCCCTCCATTCTGGTCACTCTTTTGAACACATTCTGGTTCAAGATTGTTTCTCTTTCACTGTAATGTTCAGAACTAAATATTCCAGATTACCATCTCACCTCACAGTAGTTAACCTGTTTGTTTTGTCTGTTTGTTTTGTTTCCCACCAACATTTTCTCTTTTCCAGCCACCTTTCTGCAGCTTTTTTTTTCTTTTTAAGCTTGCATGATAGGCAGAATAATGACTCTCCCCAAAGGTGTCCACATGCCAATCCCCAGAACCTGTGAATATGTCACCTTCTTACGAGAGACATCACAGATGGATTTCATTTAAGGACCTTGAGATGGGGAGATTGTCTGGACGGGTTCAGTTTAATCACAGTGGTCCTCAAGAGTAGATGAGGGAGATAGAAGGGTGGGGATCAAAGTGATGTGATGAGAGTACTCACTTGCTCTTGCTGGCTTTGAAGATGGAAGAGGGGGGCCATGAGCCAAGTGACATGGAGGGCATCTACAAGCTGGAAAAGGCAAACAAACAAGTTCTCCCCTAGAGCCTCCAGAAAGGAATGATGGTCTGTTGACCCCTTGATTTTCGTCTGGGGACACGCTTGTTAAACTTTTGAGCTGTAGACTGGAAGAATCATAAATTTAAGTTGTTTTAGGCCACTGAGTTTGTGGTAATTTGTTATTTAGAAAACAAATACTCTTGGGTGGAACATTGATATTTTTCCCGTTATTTTCCTAGGATTTGTCTCATCATTTCAAGATGTTGAAAATATCCCCAGTTATGTTTCCAATAGCTAGTGCATTACATATAGGCACAAGATTTATTCATTCATAAATTTGTTCAGCCGTCTAACCATGTTGCCAATGCAGATGTTGACCATGTCAGGACCTTGGAAAAAGTTCAGATATTTTTTTTTTTTTTAAGTTTAGAGATTGGGCATCGGTAGTTGTCTCCCAATTAATAATTATGTATTAGCACCATTTGTGATCCTACCCAACTGTATCGTTATCTAACTACTATTCATTTCTCTTGTCCACTGGACTCTCAGGCCAGATTTGTTAAATAACTGTTTTTTTTTTTTTTCTGTTAACATCAGAAGCATACTTAGAAACAAATGGCACACATACCTCCCTTCCTATTTACCATTCTAGTAATACTCTAAAGATTTGATAAGAAAATAGGCTAAAGACAGATTTGGAACACAAGTGGGAATATTTTAAAATCCAAGTCTCGGGGCGCCTGGGTGGCGCAGTCGGTTAAGCGTCCGACTTCAGCCAGGTCACGATCTCGAGGTCCGTGCATTCGAGCCCTGCCGTCAGGCTCTGGGCTGATGGCTCGGAGCCTGGAGCCTGTTTCCGATTCTGTGTCTCCCTCTCTCTCTGCCCCTCCCCCGTTCATGCTCTGTCTCTCTCTGTCCCAAAAATAAATAAAAAACGTTGAGAAAAAAAATTAAAAAAAAAAAAATCCAAGTCTCAGTCTCCTCATTGTGGCCATACTGTGCAGCCTGAGAATCTATGCAGAGAGGAGAAAGAAAAATTGTCATGAATTTATTGGGGGCTTTCGCATCTTCTATTTCAGTGACTAAAGTGAATTTGTCTTAAGCCATTTTTTATGCTTCGCCTCTGTGTGGAAACACAGGACTCCTGAAAGGGATAATCCTTTGGGAACTGGAGAAACAAGTCCATTTATTAGTGTTCATCAAGTAAACAATTAGCCACCTTGTTAATAGTATAGTAATGATAACCCTTGACTTTGCTTCTTCCTTTTGGACATTAGGGGTCTTATGTCCTCTTCTAAGCCATTTACACAAGCAGGAGCATTGAGATTTGCTCTTTTTGATGGATCATATTTTCTCCTTGCAGAGAAAGCCTTGTATTTTCTTCTCAGCACTTGGTTGAAATGGGATCCATATCAATTTGTCTTAGCCACTGAATGGTACTTACCATGTTATATAGTGAGCTATAAAGTTCTGTTCATAATAAATAGGTGAACTGCTTTCCCAAACCTGTTTCTCATTTAATTTAATTTAATGCAGAATATTCAAACTGGCTACATGATGCTAATTCATGTTGAAAAGGTTCTGAGTTTAGACTACCAATCCTCAGAGTGTTCCAGGCCAAAGAGGTTTATGAGAAAAGATATATTTATCATTGAAGCGAGTAGAAGAATTTAATTTTAGTTTTATTCTAATACTTAACATCTTCATAGACGCTGCTTAGAATCCACTAGAGAAAATCTACTTAAGTCATATTTCCAAGATCATGACATCAGAAAAAGCCATTCCCTTGAAGGTTGGGGGAAAGATTGTCTTGCAGTTCTGCTGACTCAACTGTAAAGTTACAACGAGTACATCTCTCTCGCAGTTGAGAAGTGGCCAATACCAAGGAATTTCATGTTTGAACTGTTTAATCTAAATTACATGCATTTGCAAATTCAGGCAAAGACAATATAGCTTATAAAAGTCCTCTAATGTTTTGAAAGTTGTTACCTTCATTTGGTAACAACTGATTACCATGTGTTAAGCAGGAGAAAACACCTGCAAACAATATCCTTGTCCTGCTATTGATTCTGCTTTAACTGTGCTTGTTCAGGTACAAAACCATTAGCTACTTCTTGATAGTTTTTATGATCGGACTTAGCACCTAGTATTGAGCAAGCACTGAAGAATGCATCTTCCGTTAAAAGGTTGATTTATTAGTTTATATGTAAAAGAACACTGGAGGTTATAAAGGTAACAAAGACCTTAAACATTATATCGATTTTTTTCCCCCAGAGCTTTTTTTCTTCTTGTACTGCAGGGTAATAAAATTTCACTAGACCCATTGGATCCATAAAATCTGAAGTACAACCACCAACTGATAGAAATGAAATTGTTTGACTGGAGCGATAAGCAAAGACTTGGCTTTGAACTCTGAGTAGTGCAAGTCGTGCTGCTGGCCTGTGAGGGTGAATCACAGCGTGCTGTGCACTGAAGGACAAGCATATATCTGCAGGAGCTCCCAGTTCAGTAATCACTGGGCGATGCCATGACCTTTACATGCCCACGGTGGCCTCCAAATGAGGATCTTTAGAAATGGAAAATCAACACCATGTCTCTTGTAGAACTTAGATTTTTCCTTGTATGAATTAAGTTGTGGATAAAAGATTTCAAATTCAGAGTAAAGAGAATAAGAAAATAAGAATTTCTCTTTGCAAATCCCCAAATCTATTACCTTTAAAATAGCAAAGGTTTTGGTTTTTTTGTTTTTTGTTTTTTTTTTTTTTTCAAGAGGAGGAGCTGCAGGCTCACCAAAGTACTCCTTGCCATTGTGTGACAGACTGGAGTTTTCTGAGCTTCTACTCCGCTGGGCACTGACCTGTGCAAACCCTCGGCATGTGAACCATCAGTCATGTTACCTTGGTCTGGTCCCAGCACAACCCTGTTCTTTGTAGCCCCCAGCACTGGGCCAGTCAAGGCCTGAGGCATGGCTCCCCATTACCAATCAAGTATAAGAGAGGAGCATCAACATTTTCCTGATCCATCCAGGCAAAGTGAGATTTCTTTCAGTGGCAAGAGCTTGAGAACAATATGCAAGTCAGGGAATGTGTAGGCAAGGTCTACCAGAAAGCTGCCCCATTTCCATTTTTGTGAATTGACCCAGAAAGGATTAGAATAGGAGGATGCCTGACCAATTAAAAAGATTTTTGCTTAGTCCAGATAACTGACCTGGAATCTCAGCAACTGTACTTTAAAGGTACCTGCAAGTGTTTTCTCATGCCTGGTGGGATTAGAGTGGAGGTAAACTCACAGTAATTCACTCTTGGTCTGTTTCTGTCAAAAAAAGGCAATTCTGAAGCCACTGAGACCTTAGATCAAAGCCAGATCCTAGACAAGTAGCTTTCTTCCATAGCTCCATCTGTCTATCAATTTCTTTCTTGTTCTTTCTCTTTCTTTCTTTCTTTCTTTCTTTCTTTCTTTCTTTCTTTCTTTCTGGAATCTAGATTCAGATTGACTGTATTTTTGTCATTTTTTTCCAGTTTATTAAACCTCAAGATGCATTAACTGGTTAGTAACCAGAGACTCGGTTTTTCTCTTTAGTTTTAGGTATTTCATGTTTCTTATTAACTGCCTTATTCATACTCAACATCATTGAAAACCAGCTGTTATGGCAAGGAGTAGGGTCAAAGAATGACTAAGTTCCATTTGCTAGGACCCTCTTGTAGTCTAATAGATGTGAAGCAGATTGTGCTGGTACACACAGGGGCTGGATGTAGAAGGGTACCTTCTCTTGAAGTGAATTAATGTTGTGCAGGTTTTATAGGTCACACATAGTGCCTAAAAGCTTGTGTTCTAAATGAATATTTGACAGCATCCAGTTTAATTTTGGAAGTCAGATGCCCCATAGCCCCACATTTTTCCTAAAGCATAGATGTGTTCATTTCTATTGTATGATCACCAGTCTTGTGCAGGTGAAGTGCTGTCCACACACAGCATACCAGCTGTGCACATCTTCACATTAGGCTGGGGTGGTGCTGAAAGAGAACTAATTCAAGGACCACAGTCTATCCCAGAGGGTCCCCGAACCAGGGAGGACAAATACGATGCACTTGGGCCATTCCCTCCCATTTTAGCACCACTGCCAGACATCACTAGTTGATTGCAGCTCTCTTTGTCAAACTAAAGAATGTATCTCAACACTGAGTTCTAAATAGCCTCTGTCAGTTACTCATGGCTGTCATGCTACTAGGAACCCAGCTGCCTTTTGCTAGCCTTCTTTTAGAAGGTCATTTTAATGGCCATCTGGCAGCACTGTCTCTGCTGCCAGAGGAAATAGCCATGGCTGTGAGGTGGCCCCCAGGATATATACCACACCTGCCAGCCCAAACACATCATCCCAACAAAAAAGGGGGGCTGCGAATTACCTTGCCGCAAAATGTCTGCTTCTCTTGCGATTCAGTGCTAAACACATCTTACCTTAGCCCATAGAAATGATCTAAATGATATAACAAAGCACAGCAACTCCCTGCCAGGGGGACCATTGGAAATTTGATCAGCGGGCAAGTAGCACTAATATTCCTGACTGATGTCTAGTCATGTTTCTATTTATGTATCTGTCTAGAGCTATGACTATTTACACCTTTCATATTGCTGGTGATTCCAGGAAGGTGGGAACAGCCTTTGAATGGAGTAGAATTTACCATCAAACCAATGGAAAGTATCCTAAGTGTTCCAGGAGCCACCAGATTTAAGACTGTACATGCTGCAGGCCGAATATGGCCTAGAATACTCGCAGGGCCATTTGATTAATTTCAGAAATCCCACCTCCTGATTTTCCCTTGTATTGTCCTTTTCTCATTTAAATAAGGTCGATTTACTGAAGGAGGAGAGAAAATTAACATATCCTGACCCTGTTCCACCTGCCAGCATCTCATAGTTATTTCATCCAGTCCATACAATAACCCTGAGGCATGGGTATTATTATCTCATTTTTCAGATGAGACAACCGGGGCTCATGGGAACTTACCCAAGGTCTTTACATTATTGCTTAAATGTATTAATGGCAGAGCCAATATTCAAATTCAGATGTGAAAAAAATATATTTAATAAAGTATATTAGTTTCTCCCCCCTTTTAACAACTCATGAGAAAAAAAAAATGTATACAGAGGTTTTCTTTGAAAATGTCACCAGAAGCTTCCTTTTGCTCTAATAATCCACATCTTTGTGGGTTCTGGTTTATGAAAAAAGATGTGACTTATTCCATGACTTCTGCTAAAGAATGAATTTGAGAATGTTAAGGTAATTTTCCGGATGAGACAATGGGATAAACAATGCGAGTTTCTAGGGAAACGTGTTGATGATAACAAATAGTGTTGCCATACCGACTGATTTGGTACCGGATCATCTTGTTCACACTGGACATCATCCCCCTCACCCCACCAGCCTTTTCTCTCCCCTTCCTTTTTTTTTTTTTAAATTTATTTTATGTTGTATTTATTTGAGAGAGAGAGAGAGAGAGAGAGAGAGAGAGACAGACAGAGAATGAGAATGAGTGGGGGAGGGGCAGAGAGAGGGAGACACAGAATCTGAAGCAGGCTCCAGGCTGTGAGAGGTCAGCCTGGGGCTCGAACCCACAAACCGTGAGATCATGACCTGAGCAGAAGTTGGATGCTTACCCAGCTGAGCCACCCAGGTGCCCCTCCCCTTCCTTGTACCTGAACAGTCTGAGGAAAGGTGCACACCCCACGTGTGAAACCTATATAATGACTGAAGAGCTCTTTTTCCCAGACTCTTTAAAACAAGTGACTCAGTCTAACATCCTACGTGTTGGTGGAAAGGGAGCCTTTGACCTTCAATCCTTACCAAGTGGCAGAGGATACTTGACTGTAAATAAAACTCCATTTAAGTATGGCTTTTTAGAAATTGGAAGAATCAAATCCCTGCACTTGAATGGCATTTCGAAGCATTGTTAATTCTAAGATTTTTTTTTTCCTCTGTTCAAGTCACTCTTTGAGAAGTCATTTTCATTTGCCTGCCTGCTCAGGATTTTATGGCATGTAAGTGGCAAGCATTCCCTGTAACGCACTGGGGGAGGGCACCCACTAAAAGAGAGCTCAAGCTGAATGACATTGGTTGTGAAATGATGCCTTTTTCTGCTAGGCTGTGTGATATTTAGCATGCCTTGACATATGCTAAATTACTAAATTTCAAAATACTCAGAAATCCCTAGAGAATGTTACATGGACTATGTGGGTAAGATTTCTCCCATGATTACAAGTCTAAAACATTTTCCACCATTTCAAATCAATATTTTATCTGGACTTTACCAGAATGATTTGACACATTGAACCTGACTGTATTCTTAAGTAATGGCTTTACACTATTGGGAGAATAACTTATGGGAGGTGTTCTTAATACATGTTGTCTATTGAAACTGACTTCTAAGTTTTAATAATGAAGGTCTTGGTACCTGGAAACATCTAGCAATGAAAGGATTCATGGTGATGGGTAATGGAATAATGTAAGTGTATACTTTTTTCTTCCCTAAGGAATTCTAGGCACATTGCTATTTATTATTTTTCATATCCAAAAGAGGCATTTGTAGCCCATTAATTATTTTTTGGTAGTGAATTATTTTCAAATTATGTATTAAGGTTTCAGGCCATGTTCAAAAGGGCATGTATCTTATTCCCTTTTCTAGACTAGGTATTTATTTTGCTAGCACTTGGTGGTTATGTTCTCCTTACTTATACCTTATATACACAGTGTAGTTGGAATCTTTACACCTGCATTATTAACCCCAACAGTCCTCAGAAAAATAACATACCTGTGTTCATGGAAAGAAGGAAAGAAATAAGGAAGGAAAGGGAGAGAGAAAGAAAAATTATTTTAGTCCTTGCAGCTCCATAGAAATTGCTCTTTTCACAGCATCAGTGAACTCTGCCTTGCCACAGATCCTTCTCATACCTTCTTGACTTGTAGCAGCTGATCCAAAATGAAGTCCCTTCAGCTTTCTTATCTCACTTGTACAACATAGTGAATGCACTAAATGCCCCTGAATTGTCCACTTTAAAATAGTGACTTTTATGTTATATGAGATTCACCTTAATTTAAAAAAAACAAAACAAAACATTTTATTCATATTGTTGGGGTTTTGGAATGATGGGGGTGTAGAGCTGAAATCACGGGTCGTATGCTTAACTAAGCCACCCAGGTGCCCCATGAATATATAGTTTTAAATGAAAATAATGCAAAGTAAAGACATATTCAAAGAAAATAAAAATCTAAGTGTCAAAAATTCCATTATATCTGCTGATTAACTATCTTTACCTTAGTCCTATCATGTGTTTGTATTTGTCTTTTTAGGAACTTGAAATTTCAGTGTTTGTATGGCATATTCATTCTTTTTTTTTTAGACTTTGAATCCTTTCCTTCTCTCAGTTCTATTCCAGATTGCATTAGTGATCTTCTAGCTGCCCCATCTCTCCTTAGGACTACCCACAGCCCAGCCTCACAGCATGTCACATTCCCCTGTCTTACTTGTGGCTGGATTTTGGAAAAACAATGACCTACTCTAACCTAGAGAGTTGAGGTCAGAAGACTATGAGCCTGTCAACTTTATTTGACACAGTTGAACAGCAGCTTTCCAAATATCCCCCAAATTGGGCTTGGAGCATATGGAATAAATTCTGCATTTCTGGTTGAATTCTCCCTCTGTCTCTTGTGTCCCCACCCTCCCAGATCCTGGGTGCTTTTCACTTGGCTAGATCTTTCCCTTGAAACAAAGATCTGCCAGCTTTGTTTCCAATTAGCCCTCCCAAGGCAAATGGGACCTGCATTTATCCCTAAACCTTGTTCCTGCCTGGATCTCACAAAGTAGCCATTTATCACTCCCCTACTCGAATAACTCCCTTGCATTTCACCTTCTTACAGTGTCACTACACAGTCTGAGTGGAACTGGATGTTTCTTCCCTGCCTGGGATTTATCTGTATTGCATTGTCTTTTCCCTTGAAAATATTTGGGATCCATACTTCTGTTTCTCTTAGTCCTTTTCAGTAGTTGGTTCCTGCCAAAGACCCACTTCCTCTTTCCTGGTAGCCTGGCAAGGTCAGTTCTACAATGCTACTGATCCCTTCCTGGGAAGCATGTCTGGTGATTGGTCACTAAGTTACTAAGAGCCATATATCATAATGTCCCTGATCTACTTTTCCCTTACTTCTTTTTTTTTTTTTTTTAATTTTTTTTTTAACGTTTATTTATTTTTGGGACAGAGAGAGACAGATCATGAACGGGGGAGGGGCAGAGAGAGAGGGAGACACAGAATCCGAAACAGGCTCCAGGCTCTGAGCCATCAGCCCAGAGCCTGACGCGGGGCTCGAACTCACGCACCGCGAGATCGTGACCTGGCTGAAGTCGGACGCTTAACCGACTGCGCCACCCAGGCGCCCCATACTTTTCCCTTACTTCTAAGAAAAATCATTTTCTGCCTTTGTCTTCCTGAAACAGGTTCTCTATTAAATAGCAGGAGGTAACCTTGCTTTCCTTTTTAAACAAATCTTTTAAGATGAAAAACTCTTTCTGAAAAAACTGCTCTTCCGATTTTACATTTGTCAGTGTTTTATATAATAATAATAACTGACATTTAGGTGCTTTTTGTGTGTTACAGAAAGGGTTGAGCATCATCAGATTTATATTCTTAATAGCCCTTGGAGACAGGTACTGTGGTTATCCTTATTTTACTGATGATGAAGTAGGCTCGGGGAGGTTAAATAGTCTGCCCATGGTCACACTATCTATTAAGTGACAGAACTGCTTGTGAAGTTCAGACTGTTGACTTCAGGGACCAAGTCGAATGACTTGGCTTTCTTATACCTCACCAAAAAAATGCTAAATTCAGTTTAAGCCACTAAATTAACAAAAAAGCAAAATTCTGATGTGAACCAGAAGGGTGTACATGTATTAAGTAACTGTCCCTCAATATTTTGGGGGACAACAAACTAAGCCAACCCTCATGCCTGTTTAGTAAGCCCCCTGCCCCTAAGATAATTATTTTGAAATTTGAGGACAGCACATTATATGCATTTTTTTCCATGAGTAAACTAATTCACTAAGCACTTTGCATGAGAAAGTGGCTGAAGAGGGGACTGTCCTTCCATCTACTCCTTTTGAATAAAGCTATCAAAAGAAAGGGGCCAAAAATAAATGGCAGGTTCCTTTCATCCTCTTTATCAAGTCCTTATTCCAGACAGAAATGCTTCCCAATAAACTGAGAGAAGACCATGAGTAAATTACCTGGGAATGGAAGGTTAAGGAGCCCACCTAGGGGCAGATAAGGATAGTCTTGATTCTCTAGCTGAGAGCCTCAGCCCTGTGATATAGGGACTCCAGAACTCTCTGGAGCCCACCTGTCTGTGCTCTCTTCCCCCCTCTGCCTGTCTCTGGTTGCTTTTCCTTTCACTCTGGGCCAATGATTTTGAAAGTACGGTATTCATCTCTGTGTACAATCAACTCAAATGGAATAGCTTTTCACATTTTAAAATTCAGTGCAAGATATTGTCTGGCTTTGTGGTTTCTGAGATTATACAGCATGCCAAAAATGTGGTTTTATTGACAAATGAGCGCATTTATCTGGCATGAGCAAGAATTAGTGTCATAGTAGAAATAACTTACTAGATGGTCTGATTTGAAAGAGACCAAAGCAGCGTCCCGCCACCTGTGAAAGTGGCTGATACTCTATTACTTCCATGGAAGTTATGTAAGGTTTGTGTTTCTACAGCAGATAGGTACATATTCCTAGGAGCAGCAAGAGGCTAGGCCCTCGTGAGCTAGGTCCTTTCTTAGGGTGTGGGGAATGAGTAGCTTCTGAGAAGAGCAGCCTAGAGATCAGAGAATTCATGTGGAAAGGGTGACTGCAGGAAATGGGATGAGGGCAGTGAGGGAACGCAAGAGGAAAGGCTTCTCAGACAACCCACAGGCCTCACAAATATGTCATGGATGTCCTTCTAGATCCCGGGTGCCTTTCCATTCCTCTGCTCGAACCTCTGTCTTTTCAAAAATGCCTTGGGGGGGCACCTGGGTGGCTCAGTCGGTTAAGCGTCCGACTTCGACTCAGGTCACGATCTCGTGGTCCGTGAGTTCAAGCCCCGCGTCGGGCTCTGGGCTGATGGCTCGGAGCCTGGAGCCTGCTTCCGGTTCTGTGTCTCCCTCTCTCTCTGCCCCTCCCCCGTTCATGCTCTGTCTCTCTCTGTCTCAAAAATAAATAAACTTTAAAAAAATTTTTTAAAAATGCCTTGGGGAAGAAATTCTATCTATGCTTATTGTATTCAAGTGCCTATCTTCCTTCTGATTTTCTAAGGTACTTACTGTATGTTAGTTTATAAACTCAGCCCCTTGATGTCGCCTGTTGTGCCCTGGAATAGACTGGGGTGGACATTGCTACCATCTACTGGGCTGCACGCTTTGCCCACATGGAAAACTATTTCCACACTGATTGTTGGATTCACCTCGTCTATGTTAAGTACCTCACCACCTTACGTTGGCAACTGGGAGGGTTTCCCTAGGAATTGTATTCTGTCAGGACACAGATACAATAATAATAGGTGGCAGGCCATACCAGAGGATTGAGGTCTCCAGTGAATTACTGTGAGGAAAGCAATTTGACACACTTTCATCCTCTGATGAAAGCTAAATGTGATATCTAGGTGTAAACATTAAAAAAAAAAAAAAAGAATGGAAAGTCACACATGGAGGGGGGACCTGAGAGTGTGGTGTCAATCTCCACCCAGAGTGGGGGGGGGGGAACTTGAGGTGATTTAACAACATTATTTCTTTCCAAGATACATGCCTTCGTGGAACTTGCTGGCCTGATTCCTGGATCCTATCAATTTAGCAAGGACATAAACAAAAAATTACTCCTGTAGTCCAACTGAAATTGGAAAGATCTACAATGCAGAGGAGTTTGGGCAGTTCCATGTTGGGTTCTTTAACCCATTATTATCTGTTGATTTAAGACTGACTAATAAGGATGAAAGACATGACATTTACTCCTCTATTCCTTGGTCTGGCTTGTTTTGTAAATTCAAAAACAAACGTACAGGCATAGTCAGATAGTTCCTCTCTTAATCTTCCACTCAGAAATATACTTTCTCGAGTGCCTGGGTGAATTAGTCGGTTTAGCATCTTACTCTTGATTTTGGCTCAGGTCATGATCACAGGGTCAAGGAATGGAGCCCCTCTTGGGGCTCTGTGATGGCAATGGGGACCCTGCTTGGGATTCTCTCTCTCCCTCTCTCTCTGCTCCTCCCCTGCTCACATGTGTGTATACGTGTGTGTGAGTGCCTGTACACAACTCCTTATTCTTTCAACCTTGATGAATCTGATATTATTGTTTTCCCTCATTTTCAGATGTGGAAATGGGGCTTCAGTATACTGTCCTGAATCACATGAAAGGGAAGTTAGAGGGATTTAAACTCGGGTTGGCCTGCCTGAAGGGTTATCCTATACTTCCTTAATAAATATGTAGTATTTATGATCCCATAGTGATGTGGAACAAGCCGTCCCCAAGCTGTGTGGTATAAAACAACCAACATTTTATGTCTTTGTTCACAGTTCTGCAGTTTGGACAGGGCTTGGCAGGGACGGCTCATTTGTGTAACAGCTGGGGCAGCTCTACTGGGCCCTGAGGTCAGTTCTGTTGTGGCCACACCTCCATGGCTAGCAAGTTGGCTTTGGCTACTGGCTTACTCCTCAGCTGGGGCTTTTGGTTGGAGATCTCAGTGGTCCTCCATGTGGCCTCTATTCAGAGCTAGGTTGGACTTTTCTCAACACAAAGGCAGAAATGCCTTGTCTTTCTAAGGCTTACCCTCCAGATTGGCCCAGCATGGCTTGCAAAGCATTCTTTGGTTAAAACAGGTCACAGGGCTGGCCAGCTTCAAGGGAGGAGCCTCAGAAAGGGCATGGATCTTAGTAGGCATGGTTCACAGTAGTGGTTCAAAGTTAATAGTCTACCTTAAAAAGGCAACATTTTTTCATTGTTTTTTGCTATCATCAGAGAATCCATGAAGGACATACACATTTTATTTCTATCTATTCACCTCTGTAATCAACACAGAGAAGATACAGATTAGGCTTCGGCCCTGTAGTGGTACCTGATATGCCGGAAGTTCAACCAGAAACCAAAACCAAACAAAAGCAATTAAACTGGCAAGCAGGGGTGGTGAGTATAAACACACGGACGGTTGGGCACATTCATTCTGTAGGTAGTTTTAAAAGCGACAAATGACCAGACTACACTCCATCGTAATTTCTGGGACAAGTGCCTTTTGTTTGAGGCACTCGAGCTTGCCTGCTTTTCATAATTAAGGGAGACAGTACTCGAGCACACACACACCCTTGCCCCTAGGTGCACATGAAGGGATAGGAATTGGATATGCTGGGGTTAGGTTACACGTGGAATGAGAGATGTGGGGTATCTAGATTAACGTGGGGGTTTGTTCTAAGAGCAACAATAAAGAGTCACGTAACTTTTTATTACATACAGGGCATTCACTTAGGGAATGGATCTTCAGGTTTTGTTTCTAAAATAGATCACATATTTTCAGTGCTTATTGAAGGAACCAAGGGGAGTGGGTAAGAGGGTGTCATGGCAATCCTTGTTATTTATAGTTGGCGATATTGTTAGTGTTCACCCCGCAGAGAACCGAATCGCATCTAAGCCCATAATTTCCATATCTTTGGAAAGCTTTTAGCTCCTCACTGCCTGTTGGCATGGTAACATGACAAGAGTTATGATGTCAAAACCGTATGAACTCATGATTGATCTAAAATTATTTGGGCACCTTTCCCATTTCAAATTTCCATTGAGAGGGAATGAGAGGCCACGTGGCAACTTCATTCAAAAGAAAAAAAATAAAAACATCTTTTTTTTCCCCCTAAATTGTCCTGAAATAAATTCTCTGTTTTCCTTTCCATGTAATGCTAAAAAGATTACTGTCCTTCTGATGGTTTTTGGCATTTTCTTTCAAATTCAGATATTTTAATCTCTTTCTCTATTTTTTTTTTCTATTCCGATTGAAATCAGTGGTTGAGACTAGCATTATCTTTAGACTGCACATGAAAAGCAGGGCAGGTGTGTCGGCTGGAATTCGCAGGTGTCTCCTGAAGTGAAGGTGACCTTGAGGAAATGCTGAGAGTTGGCAGAGAGGTCAGGAGATACTAAGAGTGACTATGTTTTGAGTGTTTGCCAGCAATGATGTTATTATCACTTCCATGTAGAGGAGCAAACTGAATGGTCAGTCACACAGATGAAGTAAGTTGCTTGAGGCCAGACAGTGAAAATGTGGCAGAAGAGATTTATTGGGGGAAAAAATATCTATATATCTCTATCTCTATCTCTATATATCTGAGCTTGCTAATAAGAGAAGTGGAATTTACTCATGTGAAGATCAGTGGAAAAGAGAGAGATCCATCCCCTCTGGAAATGTATTTGACCAGATTTCTTTATTTTAGCCTCAGTTGAATGATCTGTAAAATGGGGGTAATGATAGAAACCTGTCAAGATAAACTATGAGAATAAGAGCTAAAGATAGAGCCCAGTGCTTACAGAAGACGACCAAGAAATGCTGATGGCCCTGAAGAAGCAAATAGATTTACAGCTAATTCTCAGAGATTAGAGAGGAGGATGAACTCATTCTTATTTCAGGCACCATGTGCTTTGTGACTTCAGACATAAAACTTGACCATAATGCTGGAGCTTGGCACATCTACTCCTACCACCAAAATAATTTCTTTAACCAGATCTCAATCTGACCATTGTTAAATAAAATTCTTCATCTTCAACCTTCAGCATTATTCCTCTGCACAATTCATAACCAAATGATGGTTTGAAGTTAGAGGGGATTATAATTTTTTTTCTGCTTAATGTTATTAGACTCACATTTATGTGTATTTCTGAACAGACTTTAACTGAAAGCCTACTATGTGCTGGACATTCATTTAGGAAAAAGCTGAACAGAATGGCGGTCAGTGGGGAGCTTCTATTTTAGTGTGGGAGACAATAATAAAAAATGTAAGACACAAACATATACAGTGCTATATAGTGAAAATGCTAAGGAGAGGAAACTGAGCCAGGGGTGGGCCAGCAGTAGGGAGAATCAAACTAACATAAAGGTGTCAGGGCCAGGGTTAAGATTTTTAGGGCAGCTCCAATAGTCATCACTGGGGTGACTTTTCCTGCAGATATCTGGAGGAAGACACATCAGGCTAGGCAGAGGGAATAGCAAACGCAATGGCCCTGAGGCCCAATGAGTTCAGCAAAGCAAGACAGCTAGTGAGCCTAGGAACAGAGTAAATGAGAAGGGTTGTAGGAGAGGTCTTCTTTTCCTATCTTTACAACACCCTTTGTGAGATAGAGAAAGAAATAAATAAGAAATGATTTGCCTCAGGTAATAAAGTGATTAGACCCTGACTTCGAACCAGCCCCAGTATCATCCTACTGGAATCTGCTCTTCAGCTTTTCTTCACAATTAGCATCATTCTGAGTTACTATACCATTGTTCACTCTGCAGATGTATGTGAGGGAAACTCTAAGTCATTTTCAACTGCGAGGATGTTCTGTGATGATTCTTAGACGATTAACACCTATCTCTGGTATAACAAAGATACCTGCTTACTGTTCCTCACTAAGTTACAAGAAGAAATCCAGGCCAATTGAACAAGAGATGGACGTGAGCAAATAGGAATTAAGCCACAGACATCTGTACCTTAGAGCTGAGTCACAATCACATACACAGAAGTTGGTGTCTCAGATGCACTTCCTCCTTGTTGAGATGTGAGTAGGTTTTGTCCCCGCCCCAGGAGAGCTTGCACTTCCTCCGGCTGGCATTTGAGGCTGGCAGCTGAAGTTCCTCCTTCAGACTTTTCATCCGTGTAAGTGCAAGAATTGCTTTGCCAGTGGATTGACACTTTTAGTTATCATTTGGTTATTGGTTGTATACATTTGAGATTTCATAAGCATTTATTAAGTGCTATTGTATCAAGCAGTTTCAACAAGGTTTACATTTTAACCTCCCATTGACCCTGAGAAGTGTATCATTCTGTGTTCATAGATAATAAAGTTTTAAGGTTTGGTGAATTATTCCAAAAGGTGATGTATACTGCAAACGACTCTGCTGTTCTTTTGCTGTGGGGGAAGGTGTTCTCTTGCAGTTGTAGTGTATTTGGCTGGTTCATCCCATCCTGTGGGAAGCAAGGGCAGCACAGAGGAGAAAAGACACACTTGCCCTCTTGAAGGAAAAGGGGTAAAGCCTTAAAGCTCTGTGGTGCATTTGCTATGCTGTACCTTCCTCCCTTGCACTGGACCAACTGATTCTTAAATATGAGGCTTGTTCTCATAATTATACACTGAATCCTATGCTGATCTATCGTAGGGTTGCTGGTTTTTCTGTCTGCTCTGTGGTTTTGGCTTTCTAATGGACACAGCAGAGGAGTTGGCACTTAAAAGTTCTGGATATACTTAAAGAAATATTTCACAGAATTTTATTACTGGAAGGCTCTGATTAAATAATTGGGGATGGCTTCTCCCTAATTTATCTGATCTACAACTGCATGGATGATGTGCATGCCTTCACACACACACACACACACACACACACACACTCTTCACTCTTCTTGAATATGAGATAGACTTACTGTCTAGACTTAGGGATGATTTTGCACCCTGAGGGACATTTGGCAATATTTGGAAGCATTTTTGGTTCTCAAAACTGAGGGAGTCAGAGCATTCCCAACATCCTGTGGGTAGAGATCAGGGACGCTGCTGAACATGCTGCAGTGAATAGGGCAGCCCCAGGATTGTTTAGTCCAAATGCCAATAGTACCATCTCGATGTCTCTATTTTTAGCATTACTATATTTACTAGAAACTTGGATTGGGAGCCTGTGTATCCTTGTAGAAAATATTTTTGTTCTAATGTCAAAAAAAATGTTAACTATGTGCATTGCCACTATTAATAATACAAGCATATTAACACTTCTTGGGGGAAAATATAAGTTTTTCTCTGTTAGAAACTTAAAATATAGCCCTCCTTTAAAGATATTAACAATAATTATATTTTCATAGATTTCTTTTGTTTGTTCCTTTTTAATTTTCTGCACTTTTAGACTCAAACTTTGCTATTCTATGATATAAAAAATTACCTAGCCAGAGGGAATTGTGTCCTTCCCTGCCCTGGTTCAATTCATCTACGGGTCTTTACTGAGTACCTGTTGGGTGTTCATCCTTGGGTGAGTGCTGGGGAAAGAAGAGATTAATGCAGGGAGTCCCCAACTGAAATAATAGTGTGAGGCAGTGATTACTCACCCAAACTGAGTAATGCCAAGTTCCCTTTGATTCTCTGTTCCATTTGAACAGATCTTCCTTGAAGTTCATGTAGGGTAAGGTTTATACCATTGGGACTCATTTTTTTTTTCTTCTTGAAGAGGATTGTTTTTATTGTAGCGAATTTATTTGTATTCATTTCTTGATGATGATGCTAAGGTAGCCAGAGCATACATTTTGGGTGTGTATTTGTGTAGCATGTATTTTTTGAGTCAAGGTTGGAAGAAGGAACCCTGCCCTAACTGTTTATCAGGGTATCTCTTACTATCGGACATCTTTGACTTTTCCCATTTCCTTTGTAGGGGTTTTGTTCCCCATCAGTGATTTGAACCTCTTTCTATCTCTGATGGTCAGAAATTTGCATCTGACAAGTGTTAGGAGGACTGAATTGTTCTATGGCGGTGGGTTCTAGATAGTGATATCTAAAATCAGGGGACACTACCCGACTATCCCACCAGTAGTTCTGAAGCTCAAGCCACCTAACCCCTTACTAAGTGCCTTTATTTTTTGGCTGAGCAGCAACAGGCAATTTGATATCAGTCTAGTAACGCTTAAGATGTTATGGAAGTGAAGAGTTAGTTTTGAATCCGAGCATTTGCTTCCACGTTTTGCCTGCCTCGTTGATGACAAGCACTGGAAGAGCCAACAGCTACTGTTGGATGGAGAAATGCTTTTAGGCTTTTTCTACAGAGAAGTACTATTAATTTTGGTGCCATTCATTGATTTTTTTTCATAGTGCCTCATAATCTTCTACTAACAATAAAAGCTAACATTTTTCTAGCAATGTTAGGCACCATGCCAAATAGTTTGGCTAATATCTCATTTAACATTGCCCAGATAGAAATACTCTACTACAATTATGGCCATTTGACACGTGAAGAAACTGAGGCTCAAAGGGGTTAAGAAATTTGCATAAAATCAAAATTTTGTAAGTGGCAGAGCTCATCGGTTTGAACCCAAGGAGTCTATCTCTAGATTGTTCTTACTTATTGATTATTCTATAATACATCCCTAAAGGATGTGTCTTGGATGAAAGCAGTGTATTTAGGAAAACTTTGATAAAATAGATTCACGGACTATAGGATTTTAGACCATCATCATTGTGTCCTACTACAGGACTGAACACTTTCTGATTGGTTGCTTGCTTTGCAACAACTCCTATACTGGAGCAAATTAGTTATAGTCAAGCTTAGCTGCTATTTAGGTCCCTTATTCCCTTAAAAACCAGAATGTCAGAATTGGAAGGGGTCTTCGAAATTATTTAATTTTATTTTTTATTTTATTTACAACTATCCATCTGAATACCATGCTAGAGATAACATGCTTTAGGACCCTACACACTTCCAAGTTATAGACCACATATTTAAGTATCAATTACTAGCAACTGATGCAAAGTAGGGAGTTGGGCCAGATGCTGGCCAACAATATAAAAACAACCCTCCCCCACCCCCGCCACCTCTGGCCACTCACTAGGAACTTAATTAGGAAATTTAAAAAATCATGCAACTTCACCTGAGCCTTCTGTCCTCATCTGCAGCTAGAGATGGGATGTGTGATGACCTGGAAGTTCTTGTACGTGTCTCAGTGTCGAGAACTTGTGCCTTATTCAAACTATACATACACCTTCCAGTTTCTAAAAGGGGAATTACATGTGCTTTCTTAGATTTGTATTTCCTTTTTTTGTCTTCTTAATTTCTTGACTTCTGAGACCCAGTGAGTCTTACTGCTCTATGACTAAGTAAACTATCTGTTTATGGCCATTCGGGCCAATAAAGAATTCATATTACCAAAAAAAAAAAAAAATGCAGTGAACTGTTGTTCATGAAGTAGGATAAAATCCTAGGATTGATTCATTATTACAAACTGAAGATCTATGAGAAATCAAGATTCAAGCAGCTCAAATATGATAAAGTAATAAGTCAGACATTTTTATTCAATTTACTCAAATATTTTATTGGCAACTTTTAGAATTCTAGATATCCTGCAAAGGTAGGTCCCCTTGTCTGAGAAACTTTATAAGAAACCGTGAATGTGCATAGCCATTGAAAAGGTTGGGAGATTTATGCTGCACTTACAAAACAACCAAAATCTAGGAGCCCCTGGGTGGCTCATTTGATTGAGAGTCCAACTTCAGCTCAGGTCATGATCTCACAGTTCATGAGTTTAAGTCCTGCATCAGGCTCTGTGCTGACAGCTCAGAGCCTGGAGTCTGCTTCAGATTCTGTGTCTCCCTGTCTGTCTCTGTCCCACCCCTGCTTGCACTCTGTCTCTCAAAAATGAATAAACATTAAAAAAGAAATTAAAACAGAACAACCAAAATCTCAATGGATTAGTAAAAGTTTTCTGAAGATCCTGGAGACCCTCTAGATGGCTGTTTACCAGCTGATTCCACATGGTGGCTCTATCATCTCAAAATTAGGTCTCCACATTCCCCAGGCAGGAAATGAGGGCCTGGAGAATCGCACAAGGACTTTGCACCTGCCTTGGTACTAAAAGGACATCAGCACTGTTTTTACTTCTGTCTCATAGACCAGAACTGATCATGTGGCCCTGTGTATTTTAGTTTTGAATGCCTAGAAAATAAAGGGGAGGGGGGGAGAATGATACTGATCGGAAACATCAGTACCTGCCTTGTTGATCTAAATATTTTAGCCCCCAAACCCTTTAATAGCACAAATTAGACTTCTAGTGACTCATTCTCTCTGAAATTACAGGGGTTGTTACTGAGATTTCTGACTCTTCTTTTCAATTTTATAATTAAAATTTAAAAACTTATTTATAATGTTTGCATTTATATTTATAAACATCATTATAATTACGTAAACACTAAAATTTATTTTTAAGAATTTTTTAGGTGAAATATGTTAAGAGCAGGAGGTGCAGCTAAATTTTGTTTTATGTACATTATGTGTTGCTAATTTCTGAAGGTTTAAATTTTTCACACTATTTTGGAAAAAAGTAAGCAATTAGAAATTAATTTAGAAAAACAGGCCGCATAATCATCATTTTGTAGTGATGCTTTGGTAAATACATGAGAGCTTTAAGTTGCAATATAACTCATTTTCCGTTTTGCTTATTTATCTATTTATTTTTTTACAAATCAGTAAGCAATCAATCTTTTCCCTTTTCTAACCGTCGAACTCTCTGTGCTGTCTTCCTCACTATATTCTGAATGGGCTCACTTGTTTCCACTAGTGTGCTCGGTATTAGAATTTGTACTTGATGTGCCTCATTTATCAGCCAAGTATGGAGAGATTCTGAAAGATGTTTTGTCATTTTCCACTGTCAAAATGATGCATTCGCTTATGTCCTGCTTTCTTTGAAAGAGCTTGAGTTGCACTTATTTTGCAGGGTAAAGCATGAGTATAAATGATACAAAACTAAGTAAACAGAGGAAAAAAGCAGAGCTCAGAAAACCAAACTTCAGGGGGCTTCATCTTCGAGTATACATTTTACAGTGAGAAGAGCTTAACTGAAATGTCCATGGCTACTTTTTTTAGATTTGATCTATCACCTGCTTGCATTTGGACTATTAAACCAGGTACTATAATTCTAGTAGACAGAGAGATGGAAAGAGAAGTAGTTTCTTTTCTTCTTTATTGACCCATTCACACCCCATCCTTAATAAGAGGGCAGGATGGCAACCATGGTTAGGACATGGTGCATGTAAGTTCAGGCAGAGCTTCAATGCTGGAAACAGATAAAGTCAATGCAGGAAAATTGTCTGGTTGATCTTTATTTTTCCTGCTTTGAGTTCTGTGTATGTAGCTTTTAGCTGTTTTATTTGTTTGCTTGACATGACTATAGGAAAGGTCGAGGATTTGTCCTATAAATTGCTATCATAATCCAATTATTTAAAAAACTCCAATTCTGACAGTTATCACACACAGCACAAACTTTTTTTTGTGATTAAGATCATTCTCACAAATTCCAAGTCACTGGCTATCATAATTTAAAGCAATTTTACTAAGGAAAAGTTTACTTAAAAAAAAAGTATCCAAACTTGCTCATTATTTCATTTGTAAAATTTCAGGTTCATGTTTATGAGTATAAACATCTAGGAATCTTTCAGTGGTGTCTTACTCATGAATGGTTGTAAGTTGTTGTTATGGGAGGGAGCGAAGTCGAGGACTACCCATCTTGGTGGTGTTACTCTGAGTATGAATACCTATCTTTCTCAAGAAATGTTATGAGGGGCACAGCACCTGGGTGGCTCAGTCGGTTGAGCGTCCGACTTCAGCTCAGGTCATGATCTCACGGTTTGTGAGTTCGAACCCTGTGTTGGATTCTCTGCTGACAGCTCGGAGCCTGGAGCCTATTTTGGATTCTGTGTCTCCCTCTCTCTCTGCCCCTCCCCTGCTCATACTTTGTCTGTCTCTCTCTCTCAAAAATAAATAAACATTCCAAAAAAAACTTAAAACAAAAATAAATGTTATAGGGGGGAAAATTCTAGATAAACTCTGATTCAAATCTGAATCCATAAGTTAGAATTATTTTCTGATTTAAATTATTTAACTTTGAGTTTCTGTTTCTTCAGTTGAAAAAATAAGGATAATATGAACTTCAAGAGATTGTTTTAAGGATTAAATGTAAAAACATTAAGCAAAGTTCCTGGCTCATGGTCGATTCTCAATAAATGTTATTTTCATCGTTTTTTGCTTCCTATTAACATAGTTTCCCTACACAATGTAAATTACACTTTGAATAACATCTATGTTCTGTGCTTGTCATACTTCCTGGAGGCTTGTGACAATATATTGGTCTGTCAGTCTCTTTGCACTTGAGGAGATTTTGCTACCACTCTCTTCCCTCCACCCAGATCGCCCCCAGTTTTATGCCTTCCATAGACCTGTAGTTCGTTGAGTCAAATTATACTCCATTAGTACTTGCATAACCTTTTTTTTTAAGTCTACTTTTCTCTGCCTCTCTTCCATTTTTACCATAATTATTACATTTATAAGAAATCAAGTTAGTATTGATCAATAAATATTGAGAATTGTTATTAGCCTGTGCCTGTCTATAAAATAATGGATGGCTGTTGGTTTTGGAATTAAAGAGTAAGATAAAAATAGAAATTATATTTGAGAAAATAAATCATAAAAATCATGAAATAAAACTCTGGAAAGCATCTCTACAATAACCTCTTCAAGGGGCCATTCAGTAGGGGGAAAAAAATGAATCAAATGTGGGATAAAGAGGACAAATTCTTACTGTCATGCAATTTATATTAATGGAAGAGATAGGCAGTAAATAAGTAAATTGAGTGAAAAGTAAATAGTATAATTCTTCGTAAAAACTGTGAAGAAATTGACCCAGGATGATAGTACAGATGATGACTAGGGAGAGAGTGTCTCTTGGAGATACTCATTCATAGGGGAGGCCTAAGAGGTCATGATAATGTTAGGGATTTAGATATTTACAAACCTCTTGGAAATGTGTTCCTGACTGATGGAACAGCAATCAGTTGGCAAGAATGAGCTTGGAGTCTTCAAAGAACAGCAAGGATGCTGGTGCATCTGAGATCTGATGAACAAAGAGAGGTGGGAGCTGTAACTGATGAGAATCTCAAAATGAATCCTGTGACTCTTTTAAATTTGAACTCCCTGTTTTTAAGAGAAATTTTTAAATGATTACATAATTTTAATTGCTTTTTATTTGCTTCATTACTAGTACTGCAAAGCCATTGCTTCCTTTCGTTTCCATTTTATTTTCTTTTGGTTTACATAAGCTTTTGAAGGGCTAGCCTGGGAGCTAACCCACATTTATACCATATTTCTAAGAGAAAATATTCAAAGTGTACAGAAAATTTTGGACCATGGTTCCTTTTAAGATGGGGATAGTCTGCATTAGAATGCCCCAAAGCAGATCTGTCCTCATTTTATCAGAAAACCTCATTACTCCAAACTCTTGGTCTTTACTTTGGCTGTATTGAAGATTACATTTGTCCTGTTCCAAAGACTTGCTACAAATTCCCTGTAACAGATTAAGAGTTGGCACAACCAATGTAATTCTGGTTTGCAGAAACTTTAACACATTAATGCTGGTGGGTTTTGTCAATTACCATGGAATTTTTGTGTGTTGCCTAAAGTGGGACTGGCAGGGTGCTCTGTTTGGAAAGCATCTTCATGAGGATGCCCAAGAAAGGCTGGTTTGTTGTTTTCTCTTTCTCCTCATTTAGCAGGTTAGTTTTGTTCTGAGAAGAAAAGACGTAGTCATTGATGGGGGCATTGATCCAAGTCTTTCTTCCTTCATACTTCAATATTAAAAGGGGGGAAAAAAGGGCTGCTGGTGCTCATTTATCATGCTGGCCCTTGTTTTACCTTAATGAAATCTTGGTTTTCTACATTTTCCTTTACAAACCATTCTTTCCAACCCCTACACACTGTCAAGCTTACAAGTTATCTCTGTGCTGATCTATACTTGATTTAGGAGAGATTTTTGCCAACGCATGCTTTAAGAAATGCATCCAGTTTGAGAATGATGCCTTCATTTGTAGAACTTGAGAATGGTGTGTGACTACAAGTCAGTGACCTGAGAGCAGAGGGACACTGTTCAGATCATGGGCACCAGACAGTTAGACTCACAAAGCCATATATCAGAAATAAAAACTTCCTGACTGGTCCCTCTACTTCCCATCTCTTTTCCCTCCATGATAGTCTCTGACCAGCGGCACTGTGACCTGTGTAATATACTCACTGTGTCAGACATAACCCCCTTGCTTATAAATCTTAAGGGGTTTCCCACTGCTTGCAGTAGGGATTAGCAAACTACAGCCATATACTAAAATCCATCTGACTGTCTGATTTGTCAGTAAAGTTTTATTGGAACACAGCCATACCCATTCATTTACATATGCTCAATGGCTGCTTTTGCCCTATAGGGCGGAGTTGAGTGGTTGCAGCAGATATTGTCTGACTGAAAATATTTACTATCTGGCTCTATACAGAAACTATGTGCCTCCTCTTAGCTTTCGTGATCAAGTTCAAGCCCCCAAGCACAGCACTTCCCAAGCAGCCTTCAGTTGGTCTTATAGGATTGTCTGCAGCCAGCTCCTCTGGTCTCCTTGCTCTGAGCCACTGTGGTGGCCTTCTTCCTAAAGCAGCTGTTCCTCAGCCTTCACTGTTGAGAGTTCTTTCACCTGCACTCCCTTAGCCCCAGTGGCTCTGAACTGACCTTCTTCACACTGACACCTCATCTTCTTGCCTTCTAGTTGATTTGTCACTTTTTTCTTTTTAAAAAAAAATTTAATGTTTATTTTTGAGAGAGAGAAAGAGAGTATGAGCGGGGGAGGTGCAGAGATAGAGAGAGAGAGAGAGAGAGAGAGAGAGAGAATCGGAAGCAGGCTCCAGGCTCTGAGCTGTCAGCACAGAGCCCAATGTGGGACTCCAACCCATGGACTGCAAGATCATGACCTGAGCCAAACTCAGCTGCTTAACCGACTGAGTGACCCAGCGTCCCCTCTGTCACTTTTTTTCAACATTGCTCAGGACACCTTACTCTGATCATCAGCAGCCTCTTTCTTCTGTGTGTGAATCCTCCTCTGCAGTCAGAGTGGAAACCTCCAGAGTACCTTGTACACTTTCTCCCAGAATCCAGTTTGGAACTAAGCACACACTAGGTGCTGAGTAAGTAGGTGTTTATTTTGATAGTAAGGAAGTAAAGTGGCCATCCTGTGTATAAGCTGAACAAAGGACAGGTAGGGGGTGATGCAAGTGCTCTCCCATTGTCACATTAATCACTGTGTTAATGTTGCTCGTTAAGCGAGCTAATCTACTGTGTATGTTAACTTCAGTGGAGATTGACAATACCAGAAACAGAAGCAGCAAGCAGCAGTCTCAACAGCAGGGAAGTCAAGCATGATCTTTCCTGGCCTAGAATATTCCACCATCCAGCATCCAACTTCCTAGGTATTTCCTGGAAGCCCTGGAACCAGGCAAGTGGGAGCAACCATTGGGTTGCACACAAGGACAGGTGCAGACAGGTGCATGGGTTCCAGGTATCCATCAGAAAGTAAATGTCTGCCCTTATTCTCTCCTGGGGATCAGTTGCCCATACCCCAGGCGAAAGTAGAAATAGCCATTTGCCTTATGATTATGCCTGCCCTGTATCCCAACCGCTGTTGTAGCATATGTTTGTGCATATAATAGGGTGGATGTGTCTTCTTGGAAGGATGCATTTTGACTCCAATGGCATCAAAACCTTTTGCCAGAATTTGAACATCTAGTTTTAATTTGTCATGGCATGTGTTGGAAAGATTGTCAAGACCCTCTTTAAATTTTTCGGCAAATCCCAATGCCAGCTCAGACACTATTGCTGTGAAGATACCCTCAAGGAGCTCACAGCTGAAAGGTGGATATATTATAGCCTTGGCTTCTTCCTCTGAGAACAGATATTTCTTAGTGCTGTACATCCTCATGGCCTGCAGGATTTTCCTCTGCACTTTGTAACCACCACTTGCTACCCACCTTGGCTATGAACCCTTGGCCCCTGCACCTACCTGCAGCACCCTGTATGGCATGTGGAGTGGTTTTGCTTTGGTTCAATGCAGTGTTGGAGGTGGGACCCTTTTGTGATTTTCCAAGGTTGTAATGGGCTAAATAAAGGACCCATTGAGTATCATTATATAATCTATTTTACCCTCCCTCTGCCCTTATGTACACTCCCAGATATTGTTTTCACAGGAAGTCACATGCCGGTGGCCTTGGGCTAGAAAGATAAAGTGCCACTTACACTTTTATACCCACTGCTCTCCTCTCCTCTGCCTATGACTAGTGATATTCTTGCTTACCAACAGCATACATACTGCTCCATACCGCTTCCCCCAAGTTGTTTTGGGGAATGTTTGAGAAATGAAAAAGAAGATAAGGAGGAATTAAGGGACGAGGAGGTTAGATGGATGAGGTGGGGCGGGTTCTCAGCATCCCATTTCTGAGATGCTCAGAAATGCTCCTCAAAGAAGCTATCGTAAGGACTTCTGACCATGTAGTAACTTTAAGGATTCATTTAATCTAGAACATAACAGGTACTCTGATCTGCCCTGAGTTCACAGGGATGAGTTCATATAAAATGAAAACACAGGATTGGATCTTGCTGAATCAGGTGGAAGTTGTTAGGGACAGGAGTGGGCCTATGGGCACTTTCCCTGACTGTCAGCCCCAGGACCAGAGTGCTAGGTGGCATTCCATGTCTTACAGAACCCACTTCTTTCTCCACTGTAAGCTGTTTCTCTTCCAAAACTCAAGATCATGTTTTCCCCAAGAAAATCAAGCCACTGGCCCCTGCTCCCAGTCAGCATGTGACCCTTGGTGTCCTTCACCTTTGTCCTCAGCATAAGCAGTGTGTTAAAGGGATCAGCTACTCTGAAAATTACAAGTTTCATGCATGAGATCCACATTTCCTGTTTTTATCCTAATGTCCACTTGTCTCAGGCTTGCTCACTGTCTTAATTTTCTGTCATTTCACTGAACCAGCTTGATGTGATAGAAGGACAGTGTGAACATTTTGAATTCAGGCAGAACTGGGTTCAAGTTAACATTCTCTGTGTTCTTGGGCAAGTTACTTAATCTTCTGGAACTTCTGTTTCTCTCTTCTGTAAAAGGAAAAGCAATTAATTCCTAAAATGGCTGTGAGGAATTAAAAAGAAAACAAAATAAAAACTTTTGTCCTGAGGATTAAAAATAACCTTCACACATAGCACAACCTCAATAAATGGAGGCTACAAATTGCGGGAATGAAATCTCACTAATTTGCCTGATTTAAGGCCATTGATGATACAAACAAACAAAAAACAAATAAAAAAAACCCCAAACTGTTTTATGTCCTTCTCTACCCATGACAATAGGAATGTTTAAGATCCTTGTTTCCGTGTTCGTTCTTTATAACATTTTTGAAAATAATACTTTTACCACAACCATGTCGAAAGGGAGAAAGCAGTAGGTGTCCACTTGAAAACACTTTGAGCTGAGTGGTGGTAAGTGGGAAAAGCAGAGCATACGGCGTGAAGCCAATCATTCTTCAGTTGGTTTTAAATTTAGTTCAGGTTCAGAGTCAAGAAATAGCTTCTGTGTACCTAAAATACGTCATGTTCTGTTGGAGCATACAGGTATTCCATTCGGTTCTCAAACCAACCTCACATGGTTTGAGGGAAGTCAAATCAGGCTTTCTCTGTGGGGCTCATCACTTCATGACCTCTTGGAGTTGATAAAAGGGTAGACTTAGTTTACGCCTCACTCAGCTTGTGCCTGCATCACCTGGAGACCTGGATTATGGGCAGGCCGGAAAGAACATTTCATTCTGTGAAGGCTGGGAGCATGGACCTTGGAATCAGACTGTCTGGGTTCCAGTCCTGGCTGCTTAATACACCAGCTGCATGACTATGAAAAGTTCCTTGAACACTCGATGCCTCCATTCCCTCATTTGTAAAATAGGGTAAATTTTTGTACATAGGGTCATAGGGTACAGACGAGAGCTTAGATGGTGCTGACATCATCACCATCATCACTGTGCCTCCTGGAAGCCACTGTGAAGTGTCTTTCTGAATACATAGCAGTTGACTTTTAAACTCTACATATTCAGAGGCGGATCATTGAGTGGCCGTACCAGGAGAAAAATGGTAGACTTAGTTTTCTTTGTGTTATTGTTTTATATGAATGAGACATCTGAGTGTGTGTGTGCATGTGTATTAACTCTCCATTTGAAGGGCCATACGATATGCTAGACACTCTGCTAAGAACTGCGCATCTATACTTTTCTTAAATAGAAAAGAACTGCACATCTATACTTTTCTTCAGTAATAGCTTGTTTTACAAATGAGGACACTAAGGCTCATTGAGGAAATTAACTTTCCCATTATTGGCAAGGTTGGGATTGTAGGTCATGCATTTAGTAAATTTTTTTTAAGGTATATGTAATTGGTCTGCTTATCTCTGTGACTTTAAAGAATGAAATATCTGTTCCTGAGCCTAGGCCTAGAATAAAGTGATAGGTTCAAGATGGCTTCTTTGTATAAAATGTTGCATATCTGAGGCTCATGAATCAGGATGAGAAAATAAAACCTTAAACACACATTTTAGAAAAATGTTACTCTAAGGTGTATTGTGTTGAATGCTAAAGTTCTTTAACTGTGTAACTCTTGCTAAGGTTTTAGTTACAAGAATACTTTTGTCTGTAACTATAGATCTTTGGTGGCTAATGTCTAATGGATTGACATTTTTCTAGCAAGTTAAATAATTGTAGTACTTCAAGAATTGTATTACTACTTTGGGCGGAACAAGACAGACCTCAGGAAGTGTTTGTGATTTCTGTAAATCAAAGTATGCACTGATGGTGAAGGATTCCTCAAAGGAACCCTTGAAAACTGTGGATTTTGTAGTTCAAATACATAAAAAACAAAATAGGAATGTTTCAAAGGAAATAATAATGTTGGGTCTATTCCCAATGCATGTTTATAGTCTCTTAGCCTGCTCTTGGCTTTGAGATGGAAGTACTGCTCTCTGTTCCATGGAAAGTACTTCAGAATTGGAGTGTTAGTGACTGAGATATGCCTGCCTTTGGGAGTCTTGGAGTGATTAACCCTTCTGGGGCCTGGTTTCCTCCCTGCGTATTTCTGTGTTCCTCTCAGTTTTCTGTGAGAGCTGGAGTCAGATAAGAGTTCTGTCCTGACCATCAAGGGTGTCTAAGAGGTGTGCCAGTGACAGCATGACACCATACTAGATCTCTTGGTAATTCTGTAGCTAAGTAATTTGGATGGGAGCAGAGACCTATGTGCCTTTGTTTAAATGTTAATGAAATCAGGGAAATTTCCAGGTTTTGTTTTCCTGTTTGTATCCCCAGCCTCTGACAGAGACTTGAAGTTGGATGTTACACTCATGCTATAAAGCCCCTGAGAATAAGATCGGACTAGTTGTGGGCAGACACAAAGATTAGATGCTCATGTGTCTCCAAGAAGAGGTTCTGTGTCCTTCTTGCACTCAGGCTGAGAATCAGCAGTGGGATAACATAAGGACATTAGGTAGATTTGGGAAGACACATGCCTCATTCTTCAAGGACCTAAGATTTCAGAGTAGTCCTCAAGGTGGGGCCGAAGTAGACTTTCAGAGCTCCCTGTGTCTGCAAGGTAGAGCAGAGGATCATGATTTGTGTGCACCCAGGAGTCATATGGCAGTGATGCAAGATCCTACACAGGCACACCAGGCTTCCTTTGGCCTCCAGGGAGGAAAAGAGGGAAGTTGGAGAAAGTTGGGTCAAAGGAATTATACTGATATATGGTGACTAAGAAAACAGACTTTGGAGCCATATCATTCCCAGCCAAAATCCTTGTTCCTTTACTTAATAACAGTGTGACAGTGGGCAGATTGATCTCTCTGCACTCAGTTTCCTCCCTCGTAAAATGGAATAGTAATAATAAAGTATTGTAAATGAAATCTGGCACAGAATAAGAGCATTATGCTTATTTGCTGTTGTTACTGCTGAGTTTTAAGCAAAGAAGGGAAAGGACATTTTTCATTTTTCATGCCTCTGAATTTGGGGATTGGAGATTACCTGGTCTACTGATACTCAAATTTGAAGGAAAGAAAGAAGTTACAGTGAATGTAATTTAAACATTCCAGATATATATATATATATATATATATATATATATATATATATTTTTTTTTTTTTTTTTAATCAGTCTTTCTACGTTTACTGGTTCATATACTTCTGACAAGTGGACTTTCCTCATGACTTTAGGCAAGTGGCTTAATTCCTCTGGATCTCAGTTTCCTCATCTGTAAAATGAGCAACATAGCAAACTCAAAGCTTTATTGCGGGTTCTAAACAAATGAATCCGTGAGAGATGCACGTACAGCAGTAAACATTGTGGTCAGCATGAAATCAACATATGATAAACCATATGTTTCTATAAGTGTGTTTCTATTATCATTGTGTGTGATCATCCTAATTCCCATACTGTCATTAAAAAAACAACAAGAGACTAAATTTAGACTAGAGAAAGTTGTTTTAAACACCCGTGATCAATGAAATGCTCTGGTGCTTGCCATACTTTTTCATTAGCCCTGGCTCCAATATGGCTCCAGCCTCCAGTGTGTTTGAAAGTCAACTACCTGTGACATGTTAGTGTCAAAATGATTTGAGGAGTACTGCTGTCTGCTTGTTGATTATGACTGTAGATTTGCCAACTCTATATGTAATTAAATCCAGCCAAGGCCCCAGGTATATCCTTAGCCAGATCTTATTTATTTAGATGTTTTGCTTTAAAATGAATGCCAGAGTAAAATTTGTTTTGTTTCTTTTGCTCCATAAGTGCCTTAAAAATCCAATCTCTGTGTCAGTGACAAGTATTGATATACTTTGTCAAACAAGAAATATCTTCAGCTTCTAGAACTGAAAATTCAATGATTTTCAGCAGACTTTCATAAGATAATAATGTAATTTATCTTTCAGAGAATATTAAAGGCAAGCCTTGAAGGTGAGGGCAAAAAGCCCATTTATGCCTCAAATTAGAAAGATAATTTAGAGAGAACATCATTTATATTCATTTGAATTTAACAACCTGGAATGGCAAAGTTCACATTAGTGATTATTTCTACCCAAGATTTTCATTGACAAAAGGAATAATTATATTTTCTGCTTTGAAAATTAGACATACTTAATGTTGCATATGGTGAAATGGAGGCAATAAAACCCCAAGGAACCAAGATGTGTGAGGAATGAGGTATTCTGGTTAATTGAATTTTCTGGTGGTTGTAGTTAAGCAAATGATGCTTTTACAATTATAGGTGCAAAAAATCTTTCTAAAATGTGGGTGAATGTAACCTCCTGTCTTAATTTGATAAGATCTGCTGGAGTCATCATTTGAGTAAGATATGGAGAAGATGTGGGGCTGAAAAGGGACTATGCTAGAATTTTGTCTCTGAGAGTTTTATCGTCTTGGTGGTGGTGGTTGATACTTGGCTTTATTTTGCATTATTCTACTTAAATCCTCTGTGTTTGTGATTTGCTTTCTTCTCAAATGTATAATCGGAACATAGAAAACTGGGTTAGTGGAAATTTCCAGCTTGTTTAGATTCATGAGAAAGTTCTTTGGATTTGAATCTCCTGAAGAGGGAAAGTAGGACCAGAACTGAACACTGTCTCTTGGCCCTTCCCCTTTTAGAGAATCTGGTGGAACTTACAAGTGGCCTGGAGAAATTGTGGAATCAACAGAATTTCATGTTTACTACTTCTCATCTGCAGTCGCCTCTTTCTGGGTTCTTTGCTTTCCCCCCTCTTCTCGTGAATAGACACCCAAGCCTTTCTTGTAAGTTTATTCTAAGAAGAGCAAGAAAATGTAATAAACTCATGCATAATGTAGCAGAGTGGTTACCTTCTAACTTCTGCTTCTGTAGCTTTAGACCGACAGAGATTTTTTTGTTAATTTGCTCGTTTTGTTTTTCATGTAAGAAAACTGTTTTTACTTGTTGGATGAGCACTGGGTGTTGTATGTAAATGATGTATCACAGGAATCTACTCCCAAAGCCAAGAGCACACTGTGTATATTGTATGTTAGGTAACTTGACAATAAATTACATAATAATAAAAAGAAAAGAAAACTGCACTTAATTTAACCCCTTATCCACAAGAAGTATCCATTAGCATTGTGGTTAAGTTGTCGTTAAACCTGCCCTGGAAATCCAGTGACTTTTCAAGCTATGGAGCTTGCACTGAAATCACTTTGCTGTCAGTTGGCCTATTCTCTCTCCCTCTAATTTTCTTGGGATTTCACATGGGCTCTAAGGTGATCCACAGCTCTTGGCACATCTTGAGTTGTTGTTTGGTCCATTACCAGGAGCTGAAACCTGGCCAGGAGTTTTCAGTTTGCTGCCCTTGGGCATCTTAACATCTCATCATAGATGCAGTATACAATTGCATGAAGAAGTGGAATAAGAACAAAGGTAGTAAATGATTAAGTGACAAAATGACAAATGTTTTAGGCAACCAGAGTAGGAATGCCGTGCCATTGGTCGTGGGTTTAAGCAAAAGTCTGCAGGCCAAGTAGTAGGTATAAAGAGGGTAAAGAGAGGAGTAGGGCGTTCTGATCCCTGGGGACAGATCAAGCAAAGAAAGGTCTTAGGGTGGAAATGCTCAGGAATTTGTGAGACCAAGGGGCATGGTTAGAATAAAAATAAGAGGCTTAGTACAATGACTTTGCCACCCACCAAGCTCCTACAGCATGAGCATGCAGAACTAAATTAATAGGCAGGAGGAGAGAGTTTACTATGGTTTAAAATAACCTAGTATCATTCTCGAGGTCACAGATCTATCCTGGGAACATTCAGTAGGTGGTCCTGGTACTAAACACAGTAAGACAGAGTGTGACTGTGTTTTGCATTTACCTACTGGACTCTGGCACCCCTTTCCTCTGTTCCCCCAGTTCATAGATATTCAGGTACACACTGTCACCTTCAGAGTGGCTTTCTAAAAATGGCTCTTCACATGGACTATCATTGGATCCCCAACATGACAGGGAGCTTGCTGAAGGCAGACACGGCTATGTTTCTTTCTGTCACATAGAAAGAGATTTGAGGGCTTAGGGGAGGTGGGAAATAGAATGTAAGGAGAAGAAGATAGGTACATTCAGAAACTAGGAAGTGAGTGTACTTTCATAAGTAGAAATAGCTTGGAAGGAAAATGCAAAAGAAGGTTTTGGTATATTTTCTAAACATGCCTTCACTTTGGTATGGCAGTCTGCCCTTGTTGTTCTTGTGCTTATTAACATCTTTTCTCAAATAATTTCATGTTCCAGTTCTTGACTCTTTGGAGAGAGACAGGGCCCTTGGTCTTCACTCTGCCACTCTCCACTCCCCCACCCACACTCAAAAAACCAGGCTGTACCAGGAAGTTCCCAGTAAATGCAAGCTTATTGACAGGGGTTCTTCTGCCTGGCCTTTCTCATGGACTCTGGTATAAAGCTGCAGAAGATGTAATTGGAGAAGATAGATGCGATCAGTGGTATGTATTGGGCACCACAATATGGGGGGGAGCTGGGTCCGAGCATACCATTAGGCTATTATTACACCACTAATGCAGTTTTAGAAAACAAAACACAGAGCCTTAAATGGCATCTGGAGGCTGAATCATTTCGCCTTGGCAGTGCAATTATCTCAGCTGGTTTCAGTCTGCTGAGAGGTAGCAATAATATTTCATCCAGCGTTCCATCGCATTAAAATGTTTTGATACCTGTTTGAATAGCATTCCTCTAATGCTAATAAATCCATACTGGTCACACAGACAGGGGTGGTGTATGAATCACTCTGGAAGGGATGTACATTAATCAACTCCTTGGGGCTTATTTCTTTATTCATTCCCTCCTAAGGTTTGGCATCTGTGAAGAAGGAGACTAGCCCTTTGCAGTCTAGCCTCCATATTCTACAGTCATTTTCTCCTATGATAGTCAAATCCAGACTCTTTGCACAGATGAATGAAATCCAACACATGGGTAATCTGGCGTGATTCATGAGTTTTTAAGTTTGTTTTGCTTTGGAATGTGTTCTGTATTTAGACGTGGATGTAACCACTATTTGATTAGATGGCTTTACTTCATATAGAGTAATGAAACTATGAAGACTTAATTAGTCCAGGACTCTAGAGTTTTTATTATTCATTTCCCACACTTAACCCCTTTGTTACCGGTTCAAGGTTTCTCTTTTTCAGGCTTATCTTGGAGGGGAGCAGTGTTTTTTGAAGTCTACAAGTCTCTTGACTTCTCAGATACCTAGAGAGCCTCGAGATGTCCATTAAATACCTGAAACCCATAATTGTGCTGCGATTGTCACGTTATTGTTGTCCCTTAATAAGCCTCAAAATATTATTTGCCTAAGTCAAAGGAATATACTACGTATTGATCTCCCACCATCTTATTAATATGCAAGTGCCACATAAAATTATTTCTGCAAATATGTCTTGCAAACATGAGACTGATTATGTTACTGGACACGTAGTATAAACAGCATCATAGTGAGTTTGTCCTTTGTGCAAATTGATGGTTGATATTTGTCCCCTTCCTATGAGGAATTATTACCTTCACCAATGACTAAATGAGAAAACTCAACAGAATGTTCATTTGAGATCTGTGAGAAGTCTTGTTAGACAAGTCTGGTAGTCTGATGAAGAAGCAGAACAAGGAAGATAGAGATTATCCTCAACTGAGAGTCTCAGCTCTCTTTTGAAATGTCACATCAAATGGAGATTTTGTTGTTGTTGTTGTTGTTGTTGTTTTAAGCTTGTTTGACCTTTATCAGAAAGCAACTCGGGGCAGAAAATGATTATCTTGAGTCACTGTAGAACACTTATGTAAAGCTGAGTTTTTATTCACCTAGTCAGGACATCAGCCCCTTCCTTAAAAGACTCGAGGACCACTCTGGTGACCAGCCCTCACTATTCTTTCTATGAATACTGATCTGGCACCTACAGTGCTGTGTGCACCAGGAACTGTGGTGATTACAGATATGCTACACAGGACTCACTGCGCTGAGGAGCTGAGAGCAACATGAAACCTGCTCAGAAATCATCTAAGACAGAGCAGAATAGCTACCATGTGGCCCTCACTGGCTGTTTGTGCTGTATGAACTCAGTGCAGGGGTCACAGTCAGCTGAGTGGCTCTGAGATGACTGTGCAGGAGCGGTGCTGTGGAGCTGTACCCTGAAAAATGGGGAGGAAAGACAGATATGGTGGGGGTCAGAGGATGCATCGGTTTGAAATGCATCCACCAATTTTTACCCACCTTTCTCCTTTAGCTTTTCATAATGACTGTCCAATTCTTCACCAATTCTTCCCTCACCTAGACTCTAGAAAATGCACCCTTCCCCTGGGTGGCTCAGTCGATTAAGTGTTGGACTCTTAATTTCAGTTCAAGTCATGATCTCATGGTTTGTGGGATTGAGCCCGCATCATGCTCTGTGTGGACAGTGTGGAGCCTTCTTGGGTTTCTCTCTCTCCCTCACTCTCTGCTCCTCTCCCTCCTTCTCTCTCTCACTCTCTCTCAAAAGTAAATAAATAAACTTGAAAAAGAGAATGTGTCATCTTGTTTCCTCACTGCTACCACCCGGGTCTAAGACCTTAATACTCTGATGGGACAAATCATCCTTATTTAGCTATAGTATTTGTTACCAAATCATATTTCTCAAAACACGTCTGCCACCACATTTATTTCTGCTAAGAAAGCAAAACTGAACAAAAGCAAAACCGACCCTATAGGCCTTTCCTGCTCCTCGGGGGTCTGGCAGCAACTCTTGAACCTGACGTGCCTTCCAAGCAGGCACTCCAGCTGTGGTTAGCTTCTCTCAAATTCCTTAACACTTTCTTGCCACAGATTGCTTATTCCCCACCTTTTTGTATTCTTAATATCCCTCTGAAGAAACAGAATTCTCTCATCCTCACCAAAATGCAGTGACTGTTTTTGGCAAAAATCTATAAGTCACTCCCTTTCAACTCTTCCCCACTTTGCTAGACTGTCTCCTCTGCCTTGGTTATAAATCAGGCACCGTTGATGTCACCCTCATTTCTCTTTGCTGGATGCCACTTTTGGCCCTCTTGGGTGTGGATATCAAGGGTCACTTCAGGGCAGTGACTATCCCATAGTTGGGACTAATTAGGCATCTGCCTGGTTGATTGTTGTTCCAGACAAGGAGAGCTGAACTTAGAGATAGCATTGTTCTCCTACTTCAGCGAGAGGAAGGAATAATGCTTGGAATTGACAGCAGTGTGGGTGATAAATAGTTAACCAAGACTTTGGTGAACATGAAAATCCTAATTAAATATGATTTAATTCTGCTTATAGTGGCAGAAAAGTATTCTTACAGTTCTTTTGTCTGATTACATCACTTGCTACATTAAGTTCATTAGGAATATTAGGCAGTGAATAAAGGCCAAAGGAAATGAACCATTTTTAATGAATGAAGAATAGTATGGAGGCCATTTACTAGCCAAGATGAATAGTAGCAATAAACTACAGATTCATTTCTTTGACACTCTATTTAAATGCATGCCTGTTGCCTGTTCTTTTCAGAAGCATGGATAGAGTAGGGAGTGAGATTAACAGTGTTATTTGGAACTACTATTTTTTTTTTTTTGGAAATGCTATAGTTGATAATATGAAAATTCATAAGTTATAGACTATGAATAACATTTTGAGAGTTCAGCTTTCTTATCTAGTTGGGGTGAAGGGAATATTTCTTACATCTTTCTGTTTGATTTTGATAATTCTGTGGCTTCAATTGAAAATGGAAGGGTACCTATTCCAAGCGGGATACCTTTCAGAAACATGTGCTGAGCCTTTGCCATACCACTGAATCCTGGGCTTTCTATAGCCAAAGGCCTTTGCATAGATTTGTGACTGTGAAAGGTAAATCTTTCTGAATTCTAAAATTCTGCAGTGTTTTCAAAGAGGTAGCCACTGTACCTTTGTAGAAATTTTAATTTAACAGTGAAATAAAAGGAAAACAGTCCTATCTTTCCATCGTTGCCCAGCCCTTTTAAAATAATATATTAAAATTCATATCATTTGGATATTCATGCCTATGGCCTTCAAAACTTTTTCTTTAATCCATTCCCCTCCCCAACCCCCAGGAGACACCACAGTGCGGGCAGCAATTAAGAGACAGCTGGTTTCTTCCACAAAATGGGCTTTTAAAAAATGTGCCTTTCACAACACTCTCCTTATAGGGAGTTCTGGTCTTTGGCATTTCTGCCTTCTCCGTAGGGTATACACTCACTGGGACATTAGTGATTAAAGATGGCTGAAGAGTGCTATGCCAGGATTTGTTGTTGCTAGCTTTCAGCTGTCAAGAGTCCCATTATTTCTACCTTCAATATTAACAAAACAAAACAAAGCAAAACAAAAAACAGACAAACAAACGTAGACATAAGGGACACCTGAACCTTGGTTTTAGGCAGAATTTGAGAGACTGAGGCCAAGCTATAAAGACTGTCTCTATCTTACTCCCCTGCATTCTGCCTCTGAATTCCCTCCCAAACGTGTGTCCTCTTCTCCACATCACCCCGGTGCAGGCCCAGGACATCCTTGCCATAGTCCTTTTGTTGCCCATCTAAAATTTGCAAACAGCTGCTCATATTCCATCTCCTCCCATAGTTAATTCCTGACAAATCAGCCAGGGCATCTCCCCTAGGCCCAAAGTGGCATATTTTCCCCTTGTCAACAGTATCAAGTACAAATTCAGTGTGGAAAATATGACCCTTGCATGGTTTGGTCTTGACCTTTCATAGTTGGCAGAGAGAGGTGGCATGGTACAGGAGAGCAATAGAGAATATAGGGAAGGGGACCAACATTTAACAAGACTTGACTCTGTGCTTGACACTTTTATATACATTATTTATTCCTGTAAACCATTGAAGGGGGTATTATTTATGCATCTAGTTGTCCTTCTTCCAATCCTCCATTCATCCATTTTTCATTCAGTTATTCATTCCACAAATATTTATTGCACCTACTCTGTGCCCAGCACAGTTCAAAATCAAAGCTTCTACTCTCATGTAGCTTACATTTTAATCGGGTGATTAGCATTAAGCAACCGTTGTTATCTGCAGTATATCACGAAAGTCCCCTGTAAGCATAGGGAGGCCATAAGGCATTTTTAGTCATGCACCAATATGCTCACTGTTGTGCTTAGGAAATTTTAACTCAGCAGAGTGTATGGAATAGAATGAGATGGGATGAGCCAAAGCAGGGAAACCTGTTGGGAGGACATTGCCCTAATTCAGCCAAGGAAAAATGTGGGCCTGGAAAGGACAATACAATGGTAATAGAATATGAGGAAGGATGGATATTAGACTATTTATGGATGAAGACTCTGATTCTTGGCCATTGAAGGGAGGTGGAGAGGAAAGTTGGAGGGAACTCAGAAATGACCTCAGGTTGAAGTGTGGAGAATTGGAAGTCTGGAGTTCCCTTTAAGAACAGATTTGGAGAACCGTGGGAAATGGAAAAAGAAGGTTTCTATGCTTTCTTGTTGACTTACAAACATCACATAATAGAGAAACATAGCTATATCATTGCACACTGGTCTATAGCATTGTTTGAAGGCACTAAATGAGTATTTGCAGTTTCTGACAATGCAAAGAGAGCCTTTGATGCAAAGGTGAATTAATTTCTACTGTAGGGGGGCGGAAAGGATGAAAAACAAATAAGCAAACAAAACAGCAATCACTGCAGAAATCTAGGATTAACAGCTCACCCCTTTATTATTTCGGGATCTCATTTAAAAAATTATTTTCTGTTTGCAATTTATGATCATATTTGCCTTGTTTTCATATTTGGCCTCCCCTGCTAGCTACTCCATCCCAATTAGCATTCCCTCCAAATCAAAAATTGATATTGTACTTCCTGAAATGGGTAAAGAGGTAAGATTTTCCATTTTCCCAAAGCCTCAAGGTCACAAGTTCTTGGGAGAGGAGAGCATATTGGTGACCTTGAATTCTCCAAGGAAGGGAAACATGCTCCTTCTCAGTGCCGGAGCTAGCAGGGCCCCTGCTGGGCTGTTCTTCCCTTCCTGCTGAGGCATTTGTGGCACATAGTTGACAGGGAGCCTGAGCAGAGGTTGAAGTGAAAAGGCAGGCAGGGGGGAAGTGGTGAGTCAGCAACTGACTTCGGTATCTGCTGGCTGAGATTTCAACATTCACCCCAAATGCTCCCATCCAGGTCTAAGCAGGCTGCCATCCTGGGCTCTTCACGGATGCTTCCTACCAGTAAGGGTAGAGCATTTCCAGGAGATCTAAATAACGGTATCCCAGAAGACTGTAGCCAAGTAATTGCATTACTTTTACACCTGGCATGTGTTCCTTGTTTTGCTTTTAGTTTCCCCCCATTTTACACAGCTTTTTGTGTATCGGTTTATGTGTGTAAAAGATTTAGACGATCAGTAATTGACGGTGCTTTTCCCCCCAGAGTCTCTATTACACAGTAGAACTCTGCATTAATCACTGTTGCCCCTATAATCAGTCAAATATTCAGGGAAGATTTCCTAAGTGAAACATTCCTCTAAGGTTATGGCCAAACTCAGAATTGTTTTTCTTTCCTATATTTCCCCTTATATCACAATATTCAGGCTTATCATTCAGTTATTTTCTTTTGAAGGTGGCTATGAATTCACAGTATGGCCAATAATACCGTACATTTATCTAAATGTTACAGTATAAAAATGGCATTTTAGAATTTAATTTGATCTTGAACACATCTTTGAAGTGTGAATGTGTGTGTGTGTTTTCCTTTATATTTCATAGTAGAAGAAACAGAGCCTGAGTATTTAAGGGATATTGCTCTCCTGGACCCCAGGCTAGTAATTGACAGAGACAGGAATGGAGGCCAGTGCCATGCATGCTTAACCCTGGGAACTTGCCAGTCTATAGTGAAGGAAGAGAAGTGGACTGGCTCAGCACTTTGCAGACTGAGTTCTGTGGGTTGCTAATGTTTCTGCAAGATCCCTTAAGGATGAAGGATGAGGATGACACCTGGTGGGCACAGCCTCAAGTTCTTGCCCTGCCCTCCCCCCCTCCCCCCAATGACACCAGGGCAGCTCTATGGTCATCTGTCTCACGTACTGTGATTCCGTGGGCAGTTTCATTTTGAAAAGCTAAAATATGCCACTACAGTTTTCAAATAGTTTAAAAACCTTTGCACTATGTTGTAAGCTACTGTTTACTTTTTGCTTTCTATGTCTTTAAGCATCAGATTCTGCTTTTTAAACTCTGAATTTACTCACTTCTGAATATACCTCTGTTTACTTCTGAGCTATTGAGGCTTTAAGCAGTGTTGATTTTAAACATATTTGGTGACAACCCTGAACTATTCCAAATGGTTCCAAGGCTCAGATAGACTTTGTACTGTTGTTCTTTGAGAAGTGCTATGGTTGTGTCTTTGAATTTGAGCTATTCCCACATGGGCTTGCCTCTTGTGTTAAAGACCCACTGTCTAGCCAGAATGCTCTTCGGAGCAAACTTAAAATGTCTAAGCATGAGTTTAGAGGTAGAAGTGGGAGGGTGCCACATGGAGTACTCTTAGGCTAAGAGAAATATTGACGCAGCTATGGGATTAGTTTTGATTTTGCTAAAGCCATGGCTAGAGTCAAGGGAGACTTGGGCTTAGTCAGGTCTGAAAGAAGTTCCCTCAGAATAAGTTTGGCCAAGTGGAAAATGGATGCCCTGAATCATTGTCTACAATATTTCTCTGATTTCTAGATCAAACATGTACATGACCACTCCTTGTGAAATCCTGGGAGGTAATTTAACAGATGTACTTAACTCTGAACCTCAGGCTATATAGTAGAAAGGAGACAGAGGGAGTAAGGAGGAGGGGACGGAAGAGAAGTCTACAGTAGACCCAGGAGGCTTCAGTGGAGAAACTGCTACACTGAGAAAAGGGAAAAATGGGTTCTTACTTAGATGCTGGGCCCCGTGAGCCGTGCCGCATCCACATGATCACAGCTCTGCTCCCCTGTTCCCTGGTCCCCTCAAGCGTGTACCCAGCCATCGGTCTCCTCAGAGCCAGGCCCTCCACCCGCCTCACTGGTGTGCTACTGCAGGCAGGAGAGTGTCAGGCCCTGTCAAACCAGAGAGACCCCCTGTCTTGCCTCCTTTCCCTTCACTCCTTCATTTAGTCACACAGAACTCCTCACTTCTCCTGTCTGTATCTTTTTATACATGCTGGAGTGCTCCTCCCTATCTAGAAAAGGTACCTCCTTGAAAATATCTCCACATTTGTTACACGTTCTCCATTCAATCTCAGTAGTTAAATGTGTTTAAGAAGCTTTTCCTGGCGATTAGCGATGGTCAGAGTGATGGTACTACTGGAAGCAGCAGTATCCGTGACAAGAGAAGCATTGTCACGGTTGCTGTCTTAGCCTGGTGCCACCAGGTCAGTTTTTCATCTTGAAGAAGCCCTAAGGGGTTAACATAAGGACAGAGTTGTGCTGGATGAGAGTCATTTGTGTTGTGCCCATCTCGTATGATCCCCCACCCTCATTGCATTGTCACTTCTGCCTGTCCTCAATCCATTTGTGATCTTGAAGCTGAGACTGAACTCTGTGAGGCGTCAAGGCCAAATAGAAATACCTGCCAACACCACTGGGAGCTGGAATTGATGCCACTCATGCAGACTCCAATTCACAGCCATATAAAGAATGCAGGTTCCCTTGTGGCTCAGCAGTGGGCATTGTGCCTTGAAAATACGGGGTCATAACCAGGACACCATTTTTTATTAGCAAGGGGGAAAATGAAGCTGTGATTCCTTTTTGCACCTTTTCTTACCTCTTGGCCGCCCCCAAGTACAAGGAAATAGGTAGAATTCTATGTGTTTATTGTGCGCTTAAGGAATCCTACAAGGCCCAGTGAAAGGGACCCTATGTTAGAGAGGAAGGATGAGTGTGTGAGGCTTGGGCGTCACCCCACCTCCCCCCACACAAGAACCCAGCAGTTCTGTTGGATTCCACAATAGGACAGAATTTTCCAAAGTGTTATCTGAGGCACATTAGTTCTTTGGGCTCTTTATAGATGTTACTTTAAGCCAGGTTCCTTTATTCAAACTGATGAGAAAACAGAGGTTAAAAAAATGGACTTTTTTCTTTTTTTTTTTTTACTGCAGGATTTTTCAGAGACTTTCTACATTTGAGTGATTGTGATGTCCAAAAGGAAAGACAATGGCCAGTGCTCACAGACTTAGCTAAGTATAGTAGCCATTTTTGAGGAGAATTTCATAGGACTAATAATTTTTGCAGACTTTATTACCAGGAGATAATAAAAGATAGGACATAGTTCAGTGTTTACCGTATAGGACTGTGATGTTGTGATTTATAATAAGAAATATATTTGGTCTTTGTTTCTGTGCTAACACAGAGGTTCTAAAACTCAAGGATTCTCCTGAGTGGTGAGAGAGACATAAGAGTCTGTTTTTATGTTAATCAGATGACTTTTGGAGCCCACCTAAGCATGGGGTCTGGTTGCCTGGAGAACCATGTGATTAGGGGATTCGAACTTTCAGTCCTACCCCTTGACCTCCCAGGAATGGGGATAGGGCTGGGGGATTAATCCATAGTCAATGGCCAATGATTTAATCAATTATGCCTCTGTAATTGATCCCTCCATAAAACCCCCAAAGGACAGGGTTTGGAGAACCTCGAGATTAGTGAACACATAGAGGTTTGGGCAGTGTTCGGCTTATAGAGGGTATGGAAATTCCAGCCTTTTCCCTTATGCATCCCTTTTGCCTTATTCATCTCTTCCATGTGGCTGTTTCTGAATTACATCCTTTTATAATAAACTTGTAATCTAGTAACTGAAATATTTCTCTGAGTTCTGTAAGCTACTCTAGCAAATTAAAAGAACCAAAGGAGGAGGGTATAAGAACCTCTGATCTATATTCAGTCAGTCAGAAGTCCAGGTAGCAACCTGGACTTGGGACTGGCATCTGAAGTCTTATAGGATTGAACCCTTAGCCTGTAGAATCCGATGCTGTCTCTGGATAGATAGTGTCAGGATTAGCTGAATTATTAGAACATGCAGCTGGTATCAAAGAATTGCTTGGTGGTGTGTGTCGGGGGTGTCCCCCAAGGAATTTGGTTCAGAATCATTTAGAGGTACATGTTATAAGTGATCAGAAAGTGAAAAGTATTACCTACAGTAGAGTTGTGAAAAAAGGTACTAGTTTTCCGGGACCATGGAGTTTGGAAAGATGGAAGGACAGAAGAGAGGTTATAAGCTAGACAAAGTTGTCATCAAAGTCGGCAGGGGGGAGTAATAAGAGTAGTAGTAGTGAATGCCTTCTAAGATCTTATTCTAGTCCAAGAAGATGGATCAATGCTTTACCTACATTTTACCATTTCCCATCTTGAAATAGGGGCCATCATCATCTCCATGTTATAGAGGAGGAGAAGTTGGATAATCTGTTCAAAATCACACAGCTACTAAGTACCCTCAATATTTAACTCAGGCTTCCTGACCCCAGCATCTCTCCTATTTATTAGACGGTCCCTACCCAAGGAGATGGCAGGGGGTAGGAGTGGGGGACTTACTGGTAGGTGTGAGTGGGCCCAGTTGGCAATAATGTTGGGAAGACTGAGTAGTGCTGAACTGAAGAGGACACTGAGATTCTGCTGTGGAGCTCAGACTAAGCACATTTATGCAGGGCCACTGCATACGATTGTGTATACATATAATTGTGTAATTGTGCACTGTACAAGAGGCAGCAGGTAGGGGCTACATCAATCTAGGAGAAGGGGCACATTTTTAAAAATTGTATAAAAATTACATAAGGGTTAAGAGTGGCCCTAATCATGTTGAGTAAGAGGAAGCCTTTTAAATCCTTCATCTGTCATCTCCTCCAGTGAGTTCATATCATGGACATTTGTCATGGTGCACTCCAAAGAGACATGCTTGAGTAGAAAACAGGTAGAGTACTTACGGAAAGCTAGCAATGTCTGTGCTTTATTTATTTCACTCACCTGATATTGTAGAAATCACAGCGTTAGCACTTAATGGGATAGAAACCACCAGGTTGGGTCTACCAAGGGGTGCCATGGGAAAAGAAGGTCCTACAAAGCCTATACTTACAGATTAACTTAGGACAAAAGAAGAGTTGTTTCACTTATGGATTTTATATATATATATATATATATATATATATATATATATATATAAAATTTAATATGTATATATATAATTTAATATACATATAATTTAATATGTATATATATAATTTAATATGTATATATAATTTAATATGTGTATATATATATAATTTAATATATATATATATATTAACAGGTAACTGCATGCTCAATTAATTTGTTCATATTGTGTAGTTAGAAGTAATCCAGATAGCTCATGTTCACCAATACATTTGTTTTATTTTAGCAAGGGCAAGTAAAGAATGAGGCAATTTCTGGGATGCCTGGGTGGCTAAGTTGGTTTAGTGTCCAACTCTTGATGTCGGCTCAGATCATGATCCTAGGATCATGGGATCAAGTCCCACATCGGGCTCCACACTGAGCATGGAGCCTGCTGGGGATTCTCTCTTCCTAGCCCTCTGCCCCTCCCCCACTCATGCTCACCTGCTCTCTCACCCTCTCTTGCCTGGGTGTGCTAATTAAAAAAAAAAAAAAAAGAATGAGGCAATCTTTAGTGGTTTTCAAACTAATTCAGATAGTAGAACATCTAAAGTATAATACAGCATTGAAATATTTAATAATTTTTTTATATTTAACTCAGTAACTTAGGCCCATGTGTTACACTGGGACTGTGATTACATCAAGCCCATGAACATTCACATCCACTAAAAAACAAGCTTCCATGATCAATGGCTATTCAGAAGTTTCTGTATTGGGGTGCCTGGGTGGCTCAGTCGGTTGGGCGTCCAACTTCGGCTCAGGTCATGATCTCATGGCTCATGGGTTCAAGCTCTATGTTGGGCTCTGTGCTAACAGCTCAGAGTCTGGAGCCTGCTTTGTATTCTGTGTCTCCCTGTCTCTCTGCTCCTCCCCGCTTGTGTGTGTGCGTGCTCTCTCTCTCTCTCTCTCTTTCTCTGTCTCTCTCAAAATAAATAAACATTAAAAAAAAAAGGAAGTTTCTGTGTTATGTATGCTACTCATCACTTTTTAAATTAAGTTGCCTTAGATTTGATTTAGAGGATGAATAATATTTAAGGGAAAAATTACAGGCCAAAACACAATTTTGACAGTATTCATTGGCTGTGATTTGGAGGGAGACCAAATACATTTTTGCAATGTAACGTGGATGTTTGACCTGTGCAAACTTTGAAAACCATGCTTCTAGATGTGCCTTAGTCCATTTGGACTGCTACACCAAAGTAGCACAGACAGCGTGGCTTATGAAGAACAGAAATTTATTACTCGCAGTTAAGGAAGCTGGGAAGTAAGATCAGCGTGCCATCATGGTTGCTTTCTGGTGAGGGCTCTCTTCCTGGCTAATAGCTGACACCTTCTAGGCATGTCCTAATATGGTAGAAAAGCCTAGGGATGTCTCTGGAGCCTCTTTGATAAGGCACTAATCCCATTCATTGAGGGTTCCACCTTCATGGCTAAAACACCTCTCAGAGACCCATCTCCATATACTATCATCTTTGGGAGGTAAGATTTCAAATTACAAATTTTGAGGGGACACAAACATTCAGACTAGGGCAATATACTACTTGTAGGAAGTTTTTGAATCCATCTTATCAATAACAATAATATCTGTTAATGTGCTTAAGATAGGCTATATGTTTTACACATGCCATTTCAGAATCATGACATCCCAATGAGATAGGTACACAGGAGGAAACTGAGGCACAGACAGGTCAAATAACTTGTGTAGGACTCCATAGCTAATATGTAAGAGAGCTATGTTTCAAATCAAAACCTCAAAGATCACACTCCTTTAAAACCATGACATTGGGTTTAATTCCATCTGTTATAGCCTGTGCAAATTTCCATTGCACTGAGGACTTGTCCCAGGAATGAAATATCTTTGTTTGTTGGTTGGTTAGTTGGTTGGTTTATTTGAGAGAGAGAGCATACACATGAGAGACAAGGGGGAGGAGCAAAGAAAGAGGGAGAGAGAGAATCCCAAGCCCGAACTGGGGCTCGATCTTAAAAATTGTGAGATCATGACCTGAGTCGAAATCAAGAGTTGGACACTTAACCAGCTGAGCCACCCAGGCACCCTTCCCCCTCAGGAATGAAATGTCTAAATGTAGAGTTTCCAGGATGGATGTGGGTGCTGCGCCTTGGCAACTGGGTACCTTATATCCTGCCTATTCATGTGGGCACTACTCTGCTTACCAGAATGACTAACAGTTCAGGACATCTTGCTAAGTTGATTTGAAATGTTATCTGTTTCCCATGCATTGCCTTCTCTTTCTGCAGTCTTTGCTTTCCTTATACTGTCCTATTCTCTCTCACTGGAATCCCCATGTAGACCTGCCTCCTTTGACATGGCTCCAGAGTTGAGAACTTTTTACCATTCACCTCACTAACCCATGAAATCTTACTATTTCTGGGTCCTATCTCTCCAGCATCACCCTGAATCTTTTAAAATTCATTTGTAGCTAGTATCCATATTACCCTTTATGTGTGAAGTTCTTTGATTATAATTCTCAAAGTGGGAATTCTGATAACCATTCTTCAAACAGTGGAGCCAGAGATTCCTGAAATCTTGAATCCATATGTCAGTTCCATATCTAATTTATTTACTTCCCTGAGCCTAAGTTTGCTACTTTGTATAGTGGGAGTGGCTACAAGTATAGCCTAGGGGTTGTGGAGAGGATAAAGAGACATCAACCTTGTAGATATCAACTAGCATAATGTATTCTCCTATCTGAGAGCCTGTATTAATTGTAAATGTTCAGTTTTCAAGTTTGTTTTTTCTTTTTCCAATTATATCAAGACATTTTCAACTATCTTAACTGGAAGAGATCATAAATATTCACATGTTTTATCAGTAAGAACAACCAGGGTATGAGTTTACAATTTGCCTTAAATCTACTTAGTAGCAAAACCAAAAGGGAACCCATGTTTCCTGAGCCTTGATCTAATGGCTTAGGGGAGACCAACGTTTCTGTACTCTTAAAAACACGCATATGGATGTGTGTCCACTTTTGCCACTCTGCCTGTGTGGCTGGGTGGTGTTGGGGCGGGAGAAGCAGACAAGACCCACCTCCTTCATCCAAGCCATTAGGAAGATGTGTTTGAAAGCTCTCTGGAATAGGGCAGCCTTCCCTTTCTAGTCAAAATCCTTGTGTCTATGTTCACTTCCTTTAATGGTTCTCATTAGGGATCAGAATTTACAGAAAAAATCCATCTTATTCTCTACCAAGAAGGAGGGAAAGAGTTGGGGTGGGGTGGGGTGGGGGAAATTGACCAGCAGAGTACTAGAAGGACCCGAGCACCAACCTTTCCCATCAGTATTGAAGGAGGTGATGATGGTACAAGGACAGCCATGCTTAGAGTCAAAGCAAGTGTTCAAGAAACTTGTAGGCTGGGAGGCTCTTGAAAAGCTCCTCAACCTCTCCTGTTTGTTTATCCTGTGAAACAGAGCCTCATACTCACTTCACCAACTTACAGGGCTCAAAAGAGGAAAATCCACTTGAAAACATGTTATGAACTATAAGATTCTATAGAATTGTAAGTTAAGAGGCATTTATGATCATGGGGCTCTGTGACCCAGATCCACAGCTTTATGTCAGGTTTCTGCTTCCCTTCTTGCTGTCCCAGGAACAGATGGAACACAAATTCTCTTGACTTTTTATTTTGACTGCATGGTCTGGAAATGAAGCTTCTGTATGTTTTCGGATACCTCTCTGGAAGAAGAAGTGTGGCACAGACCAGGCCATTTAGAAAGCACAGTTGTTATTTGTGTTTCCTTATCTCTCCCGCAGTCACCCCACTGTGTTTTTAAGGAGGGTTGGGGAGGGAGAGCTGAATCCCTGTGGTGAGGAGTAATGAGTTTCCCTAGCTTTTCTGTGAACCCGCTCTTTGGAAAGCTAACCTTCTCCCCAGGCACTCACTACTAATTAAGAGGAGGGTGGCAGTGCCTGTGGATGTCTACTGAAGCAGTTCTCCCAGTTTTTTCATCGTTTGTATATCAACTCTCTTTTTCTTCTGCCCTCTCTGGGAGGAGTCATGCATGGGAAGAGCCAGGGGACCTGGAGACCCAGACTCACGGACAGGGCAGTGTATCTGTAGGACCCAGCTTTCCTCCACTGTTAGGTGCAGTGTCTGGAGTCAGACTTCCTGGATTTGAATCCCAGCCCTGCTACTATCTAACTGTGTGTCTTTGGACACGTTTGTTACTTACCCTCTTTCATATGCAGCTTTGTAACCTGTGAAATGGCAATAGCAGTGGCTCTTTCAGTGGGCTTCTTGGAATATTTGTAAATTGTATAATGCTTAGTGCAAAATTGCTTCTCAGTGACCAGCCCCTGTGGTTATTTTCATCAGTCCCTCATTTAGCAAATAATTCTTGTCCATCCACTTGGTGAAGGACAAGGTGTTCATGTGGAAGATCTTTCCGAAAATATTACAGACTTTCGGGGACACTAAAATGCCAGAGTGAGGCCTCTATTTAAATCAAAGCAAAAAACATGTCTCTAAGCTGGGGTGTTGGAGAAGACGTGCTGGTGGGACCAAGGCCATTTTCTTCCACTTGCAGAGTGCTAAAACTAAGACCACCGAAGGAAGAAGGCAGGGAGAATCCTGTGGTGGAGACCTTGTCCCAGCACATGGCGGAGGCCCTTTTGTGACCGCATGTCCCCGCAGATTTTACTGTAAATCTGGTGAACAGAAAAGGAAAGCAGGAGTGTCTCCCCACACCTCCAGCCCCGCACCTGGGCCCCTTTCACTCTGAGAGCTGCGCCCTTCTATTTTCCTCTCCCCTAACATGCTTTTAAACATAGCCTTCCAAATGCCATTCCTCTTCTGAAGCCAATATAGTTTTTACAGTTGGAGTTAGCTGCAATGTCTTTCACAGCTCGCAAGTCATTGGGAAGATTTGATGTTCGTTCTGCTAAAACATTGCTGCCTGAAGATTCAACTGTGAAATGCAGCTGTCTCGTGTGTTCCCACTGAGCAGTGTGCCCAGCATGCACACACACATCCACCACATGCACATACACAGGTTATAGATGAAAATATTGGAAAATCAATGTATGTTTATTATGTGAGGGAATTCTGCCTTATCATAGGTATTATTCATCCTGACCAATTTAGAAGCTACCCTTAGAAGATACCATTACCAGTAAGGATCTGTGTTTTACAGTGTGTGTGTGTGTGTGTGTGTGTGTGTGTGTGTGTGTGTGTGTGTGTGTGTGTTTGTGCGCGCGTGCGCGCACGCGCGCGCGCCCAAGTGCGTGCGTGAGAGAGAATAAAAGAGCGAGAGAGGAAGGAGATACATCCTCATCCAGAAGATTAGTAGTAGTCTAACTTCTTGAGCCACGATTTCTACACTGGGTAACTAGAAGCTCTTTATAAAAGACTTTGGAAACAGGCACCTGGGTGGCTCAGTCGGTAAGCATCTGACTCTTGGTTTCAACTCGTGTCATGATCTTGCGGTTCGTGAGTTCGAGCCTGCATCAGGCTCTGCGCTGACAGTGCTGAGCCTGCTTGGGGCTCTCTTTCTCCCTGTCTGTCTGTCTCTTCCTCTGTCTCTCTCTCTCTCTCTGCCCCTCCCTTTCTCGTGTTTTCTCTCTCTCTCTCTCCAAATAAATAAACTTAAAAAAAAATAGACTTTGGAAACAGAATCCTGAATTAAATGTTGGTTTTGTCACTGTATAGATTGCATGAACCTTGGTGAATTAGACTTACCAAGGTATACCACCCCATCTGTAAAAAATGCCACCTACTTCCAATAATCTTTGTCAAAATTAAATGTGACCATATGATAAAAATGTGCTTTGTACTGTGTCTGACAAACATTGAGAAATAATATTTCCCTACCCCTTTGCTTCTATTCATGGGAATTTATATAAGCGAGTAATGAAATTCTTCTCACCCTCCTCACACATTTCTCTTAAAAAGCCATAGGGTTTCCTGATTTTAATCTGACTTGCATCTCCCATGACACACCTGCTTGGAGAATGAGACAGAGTTCAAGCTCACCCCTCAGCCACCTTCATCAACTAGCTTACTTGCCAGTTGCATTAGGTGATTTTTTAAAAAATGTAGTAATGTCCATTGATTTTGAAAGTGTCACACATGGTGAGGACAGTCTCATAAAGCAGCTTTAGAAAGAAAATTCTTAGACTTTGCTTTGAACATGCCCTCTTGGAACAGTAGTTGCAGGAATACATTTTTGCAACTGTGTGAAGAATCTTTGCTCTGACCTAGAATTCATACAGAAATTGAAAAGCGTCAAGATCTGTGTTAAGATTGAAGCTCTCCATGGATAGATTTTCAAGTGTAGAATCAATGGCTTCATTGGAGTTAAGGCTTAAGTGGAATGTTACCACCCTCACCCTTGCCATAAATCAGATTGCTAGTGTCAGGAGCATGGAATTTACTCCTTTTTAAAAGGGGAGTCTCCACATCCCATGCAGAAGAAATACACCTCCTACAGATTCATTTCTCCACCCCACAAGAGGAAAGAATATGTGTTTATTATTATTTTAAAAACCTAGAAAACTTACTAAATCTGATGCATTATAGAAACCTTCCTTTCAAGGCAAATAGTAAGAAAATTTGATTTCTATTTTTGACCAAAGGCAGAGCCTGGTACGATGCTATGGTTCCCAAAATTTCTTGCTGTGTCATCGTTTCTCAAATAAAATTATGGGCAGAACCCACAACACACAGATGTACAACAAGTAATAAAGAGTTGCTCTTATCAAAGTTGGAGGCTTGGATCCCCATCTGTTTGGTCTCCTTTTTGCTGCCTGCAACTCTTTGACTACCTGCACCCATGCCAGCACTTCAGAATATGAAGGCTTCCCAGAACACGCAGGAAATGACTGGTGTAGTGTGAAGAGAACCTGCTATGCCAGAACACCTGGTTCTGGTGCTAGTTTAGCTGGTAACCAGGTGAGAGACTTGAGGCAATTGCCATACCTTTCCAGCCCCATTTCCCCTGTCCAGTGAGGGAATTCAACACATGATCTTCATGGCCCCCCTGTTCTGTTGTTTTCAGTGTTTGCTTTCCATCAAGTTCTCATCTTCTTCACCCACATGGAAACAGTACAGTTCTTCAGCTGCCTTTTTTCTCCATGTAGGCCTTCAACAAATAGTAAATAGCCAACATATATTTAGTTGCCCTTACGTTCCAGTCTCTGTATTAAGTGCTAAAATAATTACTTAAAAAAATATATCCATTGATATATGTTGAAGTATTTGTAGATGTTGTTAGCATTACCTTTACCTGCTTCACGCAGAAGTGCTGTGTCTGAATAAGATTGACCATGGCATTGGACGCAAATGATGGGGTATTTAAGTCCAACCAAAGAAACCATACCTGAAAGCTGAGGAAATATCTAGATCAGGGGTAACTTGTACAAGGCTCTATTACTGTTACCACTCTACTGCATTCTGAAAATTTGGGTCTTGTCTCCTACCCTTTGGGACCAGCAGTGTCTTACGGATCTCCTGGCTGTCGTTGCCTAGCTTGGTGCCAGGCAGAGAGAAAGTGCTTTGTTCGTGTTTGATGAACTGATGAGTGTGCAGTGGTTGTGATGGGAAGAGGCCCAGCAGTTAGAGTTTTCCATTCAAAAGTTCCTTGTCATTGCCATATGTGTTCTCTTATTTGGAATGCATTCTGTCAAGATAATGGTCCACCAGGGGCACATGAAGAAAGACTATGCCAATTCTTGAGGCAAATCTTATTAAGCAGTGTCTTGTTGCCTCTTGGAAGGAGGAAGCTCCTTTTCCTGAGACTCTTAAGTTCGCCTATCGAGACATTTTTCCACCAAAGTAGCTTCCTATTCCTGGGGTCAGCAAATACTTTCTATAAAGGGCTAGTAGTAAACATTTTAAGGTTTGTGGACCATGTGATATCTGATATAACTACTGAATGCTACTGTTATAACAGGAAAGCAACCAAAGATAATATGTGAATGAATAATCATAGCTGTGTTCCAATAAAACTATTTTTAAAATCAGATCGTGGGCCAGATTTGTCCACAGATTGTACTTTGCTGACCTCTACCCTAGCTTCTGATGCATAAGTCCCCCAAAGTCCTTATAAATTCCAATTCAGGGGGTGCCTAGGTGGCTCAGTCAGTTAAATCTCCAACTCTTGAAGTCTTGATTTTGGCTCAGGTCATGATCTCACAGTTTTTGACACTGAGCCTTGCATCAGGCTCTGCACTTTCAGCATGGAACCTGCTTGGGATTCTGTCTCGCTCTCGCTCTCTGTCTCTTTCTCTCCCCCCCACCCTCTGTCCCTCTCTCTCCCCACCTCCTCCACTTATGGGCATGCTCTCTTTCTCTAATAAATAAACTTAAAACATGATAATTAAAAAAATTCCAACTTAGTCTTTCCTAAAAAAGACTTAGGTAATAGGTAAATAATCATGAGAATTCTTGGCCTTGGAGGATTGGATCATGTTTCTTTTCCATGTTCCTTGAAAGTTTAAAGCACTCTCAAGGAGATCTTTAAATCCCCTGGTAGTTTACATTCTCAAGGTTTTCTTTGCCTACATATTCAGATCTAGATTTGAATTTTAGCTCCTGTCATGATTTCTATAAATGGACAATCAAAAGCACTGAAACTTTTACTTAAAGCATGATTATAGGACTGTATACTAAAGATTTAGAGAAGGAGGAAGGAGGTTACATTGTAAAAATGCAGATATCTTCTAATTAGACATTGAAAAATTCCAATATTTAAATTTTTTCAGCTATCCCTAAACTATCAGGTATCCATTGAGTTATTTCTCCAACATAGCCCTAAACTTACACCAACCTGCTTTCTCTGTATTTCTTCCTCAACTGTTCAGATGTTAAGACCAAAACTTTCCTGTGTGACAGTTTTGGTTACCTTGGCTCTTGGAACAGCCATGCTGCCATGTTCTCTTCTACCCTATGCCACTTAATGCAGGCATTTTACCAAGCCCAAATAGTCCCTCCCTTAGTAGACTATGGGAGTGATGGGTCAAACATTTTCTTCCACATTGTAATCACATGCTTTTGTTCAGATACTGTAACCAATATCTCATTTGCTTATGAAAGTCAAAAGCCAAAGTGACTAGGACTTTATAAGACTTGTGTCTAGAAATGAATTTATTATGTAGGCTCTTCCTAAAATGGCATCTGATTACAGTTCACAGCTCACCAGGTCTGGGAGGGCTTGTAGGAACTTGTCCAGTCCAGTCTCTTTATTTCTGGAAGAGGTATCTGAAGCTCAGTACGGACAAATGACTTGCATAAAACACAATTGGGATTTAACATATAGGACTAGAACTCATGTCTAGAAGTTTTCACCAGAGAAGAGAACAATATCAGCTTATGGATCTACAAAATCACTACATACCATTATTATTAAAAAAAAAAATAGAACGCATGGCTTATCAATTACTACTTTTAGCAAATCACTGTACTTGTTATTTCTATCAATAATTCTTTTAGTGATCATTCTGTAATAGTTCCTAGAATGGGACATAACGGTAGTGTAACGAGAAACTCCAGGAGGAAGAGAACTAGGGAGAGGATTTCCTTCTTGGATTGGCAAAGGGCATGGTTCCAAGGGGGTGATATAAACAAGGAAAGTGAAGAGGTCTCCTAAAAGTATTTCATTCTGTGATCTCTTCTGTTTTTTAAAGCTTTTCACATCTCTTGAGACATATTTCCTATAATAAAGTCTTATGCTTATGTAACTCTTTATGTTTTTCAAAGTTCTGTCATATATCCATATATATTATTTGATCCTTACTAAAGACCTTGAATCATAGTGAATGTGCCAAGCTATAAGTCACCTTAAAAGACTACATGCCAGCCAGCCAGCGAAATTTCCCAATGACACCCAGACTGTGCTTTTTGTGTTCTAACTTCAACAATGCACAAACACCAAGACATAGGTAGGTCTCTCTCTTTCTCTCTCCTCTCATGAATACTAGTCACCAGTGATGAAACAGAAGAGGAATTTGCAGATTCTACCTAACTTCTGCATGATGCTTTCTGAAAATGGATGCCCTGAACGAGATAATAGCTTTGGAATCGTCATACTAAACATTAAATTATCTGATGAGAATCTTTATGTTGAGATTTATGTTTATGTTTAATGTTGAGAATCTTTATGTTGAGAATCTCTTTCTTCTAATTCCCTAAGACAGGGATACAACAGTTAGAGAAGGAATCTAGCGTCTCCACAGTGTGAAGTAGTCAAAAGTATTTCTAGGAAGATGTTTTACTCTTTTCAACCAAATGAGATGAAAAATTATTCAAGGAATCAATCAAGTTTCCTACCATATGGGGTGTATATTTAATTTTTATAAATAGTTGTACAATGGATGGACACTAATAATGTGTTTTCTTGCTGAGTAATGACAAATGCTGCATTCATTTTTTCATTGTCACTTCTTTTTAATGTCTAAATTTTCTAAGTTTTCTTCCATATGTGTTGTGAATGAACCTTAATTGGTGCTGCCTGATAATCACATAATATCCTTTTTTCCTTTTTTGTTTTGTTTTGTTCTGCTTATGTACCTGTTCTCTTGGCATTTGAAATTAAACCAGCCCAATGCTATAATTAAAAGGGAAAGAGCTTTGGCTTTAATTACTGTCAGTAACAGATATGCCAATAAGTAGGGCTCATTCACAGCCATTACATCAAGCAATGGAGTCAACAGGCATCCTGACACCATGAAAGCCATCACCCTGAAGCGCTCTCTGATAGGGGCACTCACTGTCTTGAATCCTAGCTATGATTATGTTGAGGAGAGGGATGAGAGGATAGTGTGCTTAGTAGCATCCACAGAATGTAGTGTGGTCAAAAATGTAAAGAATGTCAAATTGGGAGGCTTGAATTCGCTTAGTATCTCTTCACTGGCTGTGTGATACTGGATAAATAATCCTCTCTTTTTAAATATTCTTTTCTTCAAAGCAAAGATGATAATCTATGTCATGCCTAGATGAGCAGTTTTTGTAAACATTCAAGCTCTGCAGTATTGTGGGTTGTTAGGCTTCTCTACTTTTCCATCCAACTTGCCTCCTTAGCTAAGTGGAACTATGTCTTCAATTTGAGTTCCATCTAATTTTCATACTTACTTTCTAATGTCATCTAATTACCAAGCGGAAAATGTAAGAAAGAGAGATGCAAAGGGAAGGACTAATCTACAGAATTAGTGGCTGGTGTCTACAGAATCCCTATTTGCTCCAGTGGACCACCTTTAAGAAAATTCAAGATGGCGCCTTTCAGAAATTCTGAGTCATGTCAGCATTGGAAAGGCTCCGGATTAGCAACCAAACTGGTAATTTTCTGCCTCTCCCATGCAGCACCCCCTGCCCAGATCTTTTTAAATAAAAAGAGGTTCTGATGATTAAGAAAGAACATCTGAGCATTTATAGCCATGGAAGATTTCTGCATTAAGGAAGAGGCATAGTTTGCATTAAATGTTAAATAAGTCATTAATTTATTCATTGATTCTTTGGAGACAATAATTAAGTACTATAGCCTTGGCCTTAAGGTTCTCTCTTTACCTTATGAAGTCTAGTCAGAGAGATTCTGAAGGCAGAGTGACAGTGTTGTCTGCAGAGTCGATATGGAGTGTTATGCTCTTAGAAGTAAGGAGGGGAATGTCATGTTAAGTCCCTTGGTTAGGAGGGAGGGAGCATTCTGAGCATGCCAAGTGAGTCAATGAGAAAGCCAAAGAAAGCAGGGCCAAGTCAGGGAATGAGGCTGACTTCCTCTGTGCAGTTATTTAATCAGTGGCACTTTAAGAGCTATTGTTAACTGTTTGAACAGATCATTACCAAAAAGAGACTTTGCTTCTTGACCAACAGGAATAAATACAGATTTATTACATTTACAAGCACATCTTTCCACATGGCTGAATTAGGGTATCAGGGAATGAAGAAAGTCTCTGTCTCTTGGGAGAAATTAACTTGAAAGAATAAGTAACTCCTCTTATGCATTTACCAGTAATTTTTTTGTTTTTTTGGTTGGTTTGCTTTTTATTGATTGGTGTTTAATAGAGGGCCCAGTGAGACGTTTGTAGCTAAATTTGTTAGAAGCCACTTCCAATTAAAGTTCATTTGTAATGAAGATAAATGATAATCTGAGTTATTAGGAAAGCAGCATTCAGTATTACCTTTAAAGTGATCTACACAGAGCAATTTAGGAGCCTTTCTAGTGCATAAATTAAATCCCAAACTCCTAAAGCCGCTCACTTAATTTGATGTGCACGGTGAAATATCATAATAAGGAACAGGATCACGGATCCTATTTGAAAGTGATGTCCTTTCAATGTCTGCAAGGAACCGATTTTGAGCCAACCAGAAGAGAACAAGGGACTCCCTACTGGAGTTTCTATTCTTTGTTATACTCGCCTCTTAATCCCTAGCACGTACAGTTGCCTCTTCTAGTAGGCAAACTCTTTGCTAGAGCAAAAGCTCAAGGGGAGTGGAAACTGGAGGAAGTGTGACCCTGTCTGTCCATACAATGGTGCCTGACACTGGTGGGTGTGCAACATTACCCGTTGTAGGAAGGGAGAGATGGATGAGTGTGTGAATGTAATAAATAAGTGAAACAACTCATAGATCTCTCTGTATATATTAATATACCTCTGTGAATCAGTGAGGGGGAGGCTTTAGTTAATTCTCATGCTTGAATCCCACCTTCAGACAACTGTCCATAATTTGGCCATTGTTGATAATGCTGTATAAATATTGGGGTGAACATACCCCTTCAAATCTGTATTTTTGTATTTTTGGGTAAATAGTGCAATTGCTGGATCTCAGGGTAACTCTATTTTTAGTTTTTTGAGGATCAAAAGTTCCTCCCAGAATGGTTATCCACCATTCATAGTAGATACAAGCACTTAAACTCTTACTTAAACTCTTTGAACTTCAGTTTGAAGGATACCACCTGTCTCAGCTGTGAGAATTGGGTGAACACATGTGTGAGAAAAAACTCTGTGAGCCCTAAAACACTGTAGAAACGTTCGTTTGTTTTTGATGCTTTTGTAATTATTTCTTCTGCTGATGAAGCTGGCTTCCATTAGCTCAAGACAGTTGATTTTGTGCAGCTCTTCCTGACTCCTAATTCAGTGACTTGAAATCAGCAATGGTAGGAGTATTTATACCAGAGAAATCAGCAAATGGTACTGATTAGGGCTTTCTTTTCTGTTTCTTGTTTTTTTGTTGTTTTCTCTTTCTTTTTTCCATTTTCTTTTTTCTTTTGAGATGAGTTTACCAGCACTCTGCTGCCTGTATCTAAAGATACGTAGCATTATGAGAGTCAAAAAGTTTGGACCTGGATTGTACTGGGTGATTTGAGTAGGTTAAATTGAGGTCTTGTTGGACCCAATAAAGCAGCAATGATAAATGTATGACTTGCAATTCCACGTAGCTGTTAATTGAGAAGAAATTGTCTCTGCATGACCTAGAGTGAAAGCAAGCAAAAGCCAAAACCTTCAGTCTTTTTCTCTGACCTATTCAGACATCACAAACACATGTACCGTTTGCCAGTGGAAAGCTGAGGAGCACTCAGCCTGTCAGCTCACTGAAGCCAACCAGTCAGTTTGGATTATTCAAGCCAAAATAAGAGTTGTTTCCTTTTTAGAAATTTCTTCTGCCCTAGGGGAGTTCTTATTTTTTTTTGACAGGCCATTTATTTTTGTTTGTGGTTGACTGATTGCAATCTTTGTCAACGATCACCCTGATGACAGCTGGGCATCTCTTACCCCTTAGAACGAGCTCAGAGATTCCTCAGGTAGTGTCCTTGTCATCAACACAGTGGGGTGGCACATTCTGGACAAACCCTGCTGCATCAAAGGCTGTTCTCCACTTCTGTTCTCTCCTGCTTGCTCTGATCTAACCAACTGATGTGTCTAATTGGGTCCAAACACAGGAAAGTTTAGAGACTAACTATAGTTACTGTAGGATCAGACATTTAACCCCCTGTCATTCTGCCTTCTTATCCCCTAAAGCCTTCACTGTTTCTGGAAAATGTAGTTGTTACAAGTGGATCCCTGGGGCATGGGGCATGTACTATCACAAAAGCAAGTTTAGAAAAAAAGAAACACTGCTAGAAATTGGCCAGGTGCACCATTATGTAAGGAGCTCAAGCTAGAGAGAGCAGTAATTAAAATAACAATGAAATGATATCTTATGCAATGCTTTGCAAATATGACATTTTCATTTGTAGTATTGTACAAGCCGCACATTCAAGTGGTAATGTTAAGTGATTTGCAAAAAGACTAAAGGAAAGTGAGTAAGGACACTGGAAAGGAGTTTTTCTGGGCCTTGTCTTGCTTTGCCAATCAAAGGCCTGTTGTACACAAGGGGATATTGTGGCATGTGAAGGTGTCCAGCTGACTTAGGTCTCCCAGTGTGTTGTTTTAGGTAAGCAACATTCATAGTATGTGGTCTAGAAAAGGAAAGGGAGGTAGAAAAATGTGCCCATGGAATGCAGTGTTGAATATAGAGTTTGCCTCTTGAAAGTCCCAAAATTATTTTTTTTCATTGCACCAGAAATGTTCACATGGGAAGGACAGAAGCATGATTACCAAGATCAAAGGAGATTGATTTTTAAATGTTTACCAATATTTAAGTAATGGGGAGTGAGGTGATGTTCACCATTTCACTGATTAGGCTGTTCTCTACTATGCAAGGAACCTCATTTAAAAATTTTTTTTTATGTTTATTCTTTTTTGAGAGACAGAGACAGAGTGCCAGCAGGGGAGGGGCAGTGAGACAGTGAGACAAAGAATCCTAAGGAGTCAGGAAACCTCATTTTATTTTTTTATTTTATTATTTTTTTAATATGAAATTTATTGTCAAATTGGTTTCCATACAACACCCAGTGCTCATCCCAAAAGGTGCCCTCCTCAATGCCCATCACCCACTTTCACCTCCCTCCCACCCCCCATCAACCCTCAATTTATTCTCAGTTTTTAAGAGTCTTTTATGGTTTGGCTCCCTCCCTCTCTAACTTTTTTTTTTTTCCTTCCCCTCCCCCATGGTCTTCTGTTAAGTCTCTCAGGATCCACATAAGAGTGAAAACATATGGTATCTGTCTTTCTCTGTGTGACTTATTTCACTTAGCATAACACTCTCCAGTTCCATCCACGTTGCTACAAAAGGCCATATTTCATTCTTTCTCATTGCCAAGTAGTATTCCATTGCATATATAAACCACAACTTCTTTATCCATTCATCAATTGATGGACATTTAGGCTCTTTCCATGATTTGGCTATTGTTGAAAGTGCTGCTATAAACATAGGGGTGCAAGTGCCCCTATGCATCAGCACTCCTGTATCCCTTGGGTAAATTCCTAGCAGTGCTATTGCTGGGTCGTAGGGTAGATCTATTTTTTATTTTTTGAGGAACCTCCACACTGTTTTCCAGAGCGACTGCACCAGTTTGCATTCTCACCAACAGTGCAAGAGAGGGAACCTCATTTTAGATTAGGATAAAAATAGCCAATTTCTTTTTTTTTTTAATTTTTTTTTAACTTTTATTTATTTTTGAGACAGAGAGAGACAGAGCATGAACGGGGGAGGGTCAGAGAGAGAGGGAGACACAGAATCCGAAACAGGCTCCAGGCTCCGAGCTGTCAGCACAGAGCCCAATGCGGGGCTCGAACTCACGGACCGCGAGATCGTGACCTGAGCCGAAGTCGGCTGCCCAACCGACTGAGCCACCCAGGCGCCCCAAAATAGCCAATTTCTAAGTAAAAGTTTCCTTTTGTTTCTATTTTTCTCTTTCTTCATCACACCTTACCTATTTTCATTCTGAATTTGCTGTGTTCTGCCTAAACATAGGGATTATCAACCTTCTAAAGAAATAGAAGAAAAGGAATTTGGAAAGCATGAACAGTGTTTATGTTGGTCTATGAATTTTATGTCTACTTGCTATTTGCCTTGGTATCCCGTGAACCAACCAAAGTGAGGCAGCCTCCACTGTGACACTTGAGAAAGTCCTTTCAGGGCTCACTGAAAAGCCCACTTCCCTTTGGTCAAAGTGTGGGAATGACCAGTCTCCTATATTATCTAAGAACATACTGATGTAATACAAGAGGTGTTATATTGGCAATGGAATCACTTGATCAGTGATCTCTTACTGCATTACTTGCTGATGGAGTAAGATGGTAAGTAGTGTGCAGATGGAAGCAGTGTCAGAGGATTTGGAGTCTTACTCAGCTTCTTCCCCAAGGATCACCTCACTCCACACCCTAGTAGCTCCCAATGGAAAAGACTATCATAATGTTAATCTTAACAAGAAAACTTCCAGTTATTTTACAGGCAAAAATTGGTTTATTCAGAAAGACCAGAGAGTTGCAATCTGGGACAAGCAAGCTACAGCAAAAGCATAGGCAAGTCCAGGAAACAAAAGAGAGAAACATTATTTTATGGAGAGGGAGGAGGAAGTTAGGTGTATTTGGAAGAAAAGTCCTTTGGACAGAAGAGTCCAGGGTGATGCCAATTCCTGAGGGGCTGAGTTGCAGGGGTGGTTGGTTTCTTGTAGACGATGCAATGTACTGTACATGTTTTTTTTTCCTCTTGGGGCTGCAATAGATGATTCTTTCCTGGGGAGGGTTCTTCTGTTGGGTCTGCAACTGGCAAGTCTTTCTTTCATTGACACTGAGTGCTACATCTCCTGCTACCAGATTCCCCTTCTAGCATCCCACAGTCCACTTTAGTGAGGTTTCCTTTTATTAATTTTCAGACACATGGCCTGAATAACTGATTACTGAATCTGTGCCATACATCTGTAAAAATGATCACGTTATGTTAAAATAATAGTGTTTATTAAAATCTGAGGGTAGTACTATCCAGTTCACAATGGCGAACAAAATATTCCTCACCTTTTTTTCCAAGCATGTAAAAACTACAGTTCTCTCCCTTTAGACCTGTCTCTTTTATTCTTGATCTTAGGAAATTAAAACTAGCCAAAAAGTTAATAAAGTGTGAAGTTTCAAACTGTAAATGTAAAGAAACTTACCATTACAGTGTAAGAACCCCTGACGACTATCAATTAGTCACATGGGTTCATAAGGCCCTATTGATGTTGTGTATTTGTGTTTTCATTCATTTATTCAGTAATTAATTGTTTTTCCTAATGTTTATTTACTTTTGAAAGAGAGATCGCACACAGGGTGGGAGGGGCAGACAGAAAGGGAGACAGAATCTGAAGCAGGCTTCAGGCTCCACGCTGTCAGCACAGAGCACTGATGCGGGGCTCCAACTCACGAACCACGAGATCATGACCTGAGCTGAAGTCGGACAGACGCTTAATCAACTGAGGCACCCAGGCACCCCATATTCAGTAATTTTTTAATTGTGTTTATTTTTGAGAGGGAGGGAGGGAGGGAGAGAGAGAGAGAGAGAGAGAGAGAGAGAGAGAGAGATCGATCATGAGTCGGGGAGGGGCAGAGAGAGACAGAGACACAGAATCTGAAATAGGCTCCAGACTCTGTGCTGTCAGCACAGAGCCTGACATAGGGCTCGAAGTCACAGCTATGAGATCATAACCAACTGAGGCACCCAGGCACCCCACATTTATTCAGTATTTACGTGAGTACCCATCATGTGTCTGGCACAGATACAAGGCTGGAGATACAAGGCTGAGTAAAACTGACATGATCCTTTCCTCATGGAGCTTAATGTCAAGTGCATAAGCGGCCGGCACTCTAATAACCTCACATAAATACATAATGGTAATAAGTACTCTGAAGGAAATTAGTAGGAGATTATTCACACACAAACTGAGGTAGGGAAGGATTTGTTCTGAGAAACAGAGGACAAATATGAATTGACTAGTTGAATAGAAATGGGGAAGGGAGAGTAAGGGGAAAATCCTAATAGAGACAATACGAGGATGACAGCTTTCTCTTCCATGGACAAGTAGTGGTGTGACTGGAGTGCAGACAGTAAGAAGGGAAACCTCTCATCAGGAGGTAGACAAGATGGAAACAGTCCAGAGAGCACATATTTGCAAGCCTTATAACCAATTTTGATGTTTATACTGGTCTTAGGTTTTGCAGTGGCATCATCCACATTTGGCGGTCACTGGGGCCTTTGGGGAATCCGTGAACTCCCTGAAATGGAGACAATACTGGAGTCTTGCTAATAACCCAGTCATCTCATTCACTGGTGGGCACCAAAGGCAGTGACAGGCTTTGTCTATAATGCAGATCAAGAAATTATAGGCTATGTGTCAACATGGGCATCTTGGGGGCTGAAATGTTCTAAATCTTTCCCTGGACTCTTAAAAAGGGTACGTGAGTCAGGAAAAAAAAAAATGGAACCATTGGCAAGTAAACACACAAATTTAATCTGGATTGACATTCGGCATCTTCTGTCATTTCTTTTTGTTTTTATGGTAAAATTTTACTACTTCTGATATTTAAAGCAAACATTAGTTCTGGTTAATTTCTATACTTACGAAATTGTTGGTGAGTGTTACTAGTTAATGAATTTAGTAAGCATTCAAAATTTTCTCTGAGTGCCATTCTGTGAAGTGTGTGTATGTGTGTCTATTATTTCTATAATCACTTCTTAATTAAAGTTTCTACTAGCCAAGGGGCAGGTGATTACTCCCCTGAACTGTGGATGCAGACTGTTGATATCAGGACTTCCAATAGTAGATTGTCCCTTTCTGTTGTGTGAGCTACCAGATTGCCCTCAGTTTCTAATGCCAAAATTTCATTCCTCTTTACTTCCTTCCCACAGGCACAACGTGTATTGAGGTGCTGTCCTCCGGAAGGCCATTTTCTAAGTTATGCCATTTATAGCCATGATTGGGACTGAAACAGAGAGTGATCTGTAGGGTTCTCTCCCTCTCTCTCTTTCTCTGTCTCCCTCCCTCCCTCCTTACCCCTTCCTCTCCCTCTCCCTCCATCTCTTTCCAAAGTGCTTCAGATTATGTGGGGGATTTGTATGTGTATGCACAGATAAACTACTTCTTAATGAATGTGATCAGTTACACAGTGACTCTTAATGGTTATGGCAACACTGTTAAGCAAATTACTAAAGAAGAAATCCAGGATTGCAGTCCTGGATTGGTCTCCTACTGTGTGTCAGACATTTCAGAGATGCAAAATTATAAATCATAGTTCCTGTCCCCAGAGGCCTTATAGTCTTCTGTGATGGGATGGGATATATATTTGCAAATAATTAAAATAGAATATATTGATCGATATCATAGACATATATAATTTAACTCAAGTTAATATTTATTGATTGGGATAGATATGAAGATGAATACCGGAAAATGCTGCCTCCTAGGAATGTTGGGTGCATAGAGTCCCTTTGAATAAAATGAGACAAACACTTGGATCCGAGTCTGCTCATAGAAGGGAGCTTTACTCAACATAGAGGTTTAGAGAGGGTTTCTCAGGAAAAGTTGCACCTACTTTAAGTTTTGCCAGAGAGGTTAGTCAGGTAGAGAAGGGGCAAAGGGGCTTCTGACAAAGGGCAGACGCAGAAGGCATGCCAGGAGGAGAGGGCATGTTGCATACAAGCAAGCATGTGTAGGAACACAGAGGAAGGATTTGCTGCCTCCTCTTCTGACAGAGAAAGTTCATAAAGGTGATTTTGGAGCCATATTTATTAACGAGGTGCGAGAAGACATTCCAAGAAGAGGGAGTACTTTTTGGAAGTCATAAGATGGGAGAAAAGGTGTGTTGAGGGAGACACAGGTACTCAGGGAGCATGGCAGGAACTGATGGGAGTCTGTGGAGGAGGGCAAGGAGGGGCTGAGTATGGAGTCATCATTCTTAGACACCTTGGGATTAGTTCTGTTGATGACAAATGGAGGTAATGTAATGAAACAGAAGTAACCGTAAGTCCTGATCTCAGGGGGGGTAGAGTGTACAGAGAGACATGGATATTGCATGACCAGGGAGTCACAACACAGTGTGCCCTTGCCTTTCCTTCAACAACTATCGATTGATCTCCTACTGTGCCAGCCCCTGTCCTATGTGCTGGAGACTCAGCCTTGAAAGGAATGAACAAAAATCCCTGTCTCTGGGAATTTACATTCCAGTAGGAGTAAATAAATGGTGAATGAGAGAAGTAAGTGAATGATAGAAGTGTGCTCCTTAGTGAGAAACGCACAGGAGCTGGACAAAGTGTGCAAGGGGGTAGGGAGTGAGTTGGGGATATGTTTGCAATTGAGATAAGGTGTCTAGGAAAGGTCTCGCTGAGGAGGTGATACTGAGTGAAGACCTGAGGGAGATGATGGAGTGAGCCATGAGGACCAAGCAGAGAAGGAGCCTTCTAGACAGTAGAAGGACAAAGACAAGTACAAAACCTGGAGTGAGGAGCATTTGGGTGTTTTACAGAATAACAAGGAAGCCAGTGTAGCGTGGCTGAGAAAGGAGAATGAAATGGGATGGATTTAGTTGCAGGGAAACGAAACAGATACCAAAGATGCATTGACCCAGATATTCATAGGTGGAAAGTGCGGCCACAGGTAAAGAGTTCTGTAGAGCTCCAACATGAACCTTTTGGTCTTGTGGAAAAGATGTGTTTATTTGTATTGCTGGGTGCTTTTGCCTGGTGAGAGGTTCACTGCAGCTGGCTGTGGAGAGAGTAAGCAGAGAAACCTGTAGATAAAGAGTTAAGGGATAACTTTCCCTAAGGATGAATCAGACAGGGATGAATCATTTTTCAAATTACAGAGGTGGACAGTCCTTTACTTAGTAACCGTCCTTTTGAAAATTAGCTTTAATGTTTTTGCTTTGAGTCATAATCACGGAACTGTAATTATTTATAAGAGACTTATTTGTCATCTAATCCAATTCTTATTTTATAGACGAGGAAACTGAAGTACAAAGTGTAAATGAAATGCTGTTATAAATCTATCTGTTTACTATTTTAAACACTATTCTGGTGACAATTCTTTTGTAAAATAAATACACCCCCTCAATTTATGTGTTCAGAAATGTTTGTTCAAGTGTATCTGCGGGGCGCCTGGGTGGCTCAGTTGGAGCTTCAGACCTTTGATTTCAGCTCAGATCATGATCCCAGGGTTGTGGGATTGAGCCCCACATCATGTTCTGTGTTGAGTGTGGAGCTTGCTTAAGATTCTCTCTCTCTCTCTCTCTCTCTCTCTCTCTCTCTCCCTCCCTCCCTCCCTCCCTCCCTCCCTCCCTCCCTCCCTCCCTTTACCCCTGTCCCCTGCCCATGCTCTCTCTCTTTCTAAAATAAAAAAAAATAATACATTTATAATTTTGTTAATCTTTTATTTTTGAAGCCCCTACTATGTATTTGACCCTATTCTGGCATGCCACAAATCAGGCCAGTTTGATCCCTCCTTGATCAAAACACCGTGCTTGTCATGAGGGAAGTTGGGAACAGGAGGTGTAGACAACAAACCAGTAAATTAACAAATGGCCCAGATCATTTCAGGAAAATATAAGTGATGCAAAGACAAGAAAAGCATGGTGAGTTAGAAAGTGCCAGAGGGGAGATGGGGGCTTACTTTAGAGTCAGTGATGGGTACCTGCTGCTCTGAGGGGGTGAACTTTGATCTGAGACCAGGTGGATTGTAGGAGTCAGCCCTGGGGAGGTTGAAGAACAGGTGTTCCAGGCAGGTGATGTGGCCTGTGCAAAGGCCTGAGCTTGGTGTGTTCAAAGACTAGAGAGAAAACTGTGTGGTTGGGACACAACGAACATGAGGAAGTGAAAAGATGAAGGTGGAGAGATACATGAGGGCCAGTCACATGGAGCCTTATTGAGATGATGGTCAGAGTCTGCTGTATTCTAAGAAATATTCTAAGAAAATATCAGAAAGCTTTAGATAGAGATATCATGTGCTCTGGCTTAAATTTTTAGAGAATTCTTTGGTTTCTGTATAAAGAACAGACTGTGTTTGGGACAGGAGAGGAATCAAGGAGACCAGATAGGAGGCTGTTTCACCGGCGTAGGTAAGAGAGGGTGGGCACTTGGACTTGAGTAGCATTGGGAGTGCAGGGGTAGGGGAACAGATTGTATCTCTCCTATCAGCTTTGAGTCTCATTAGCCATGTGAATCAACATGAGAAGATAAGAGAAGAAATATAGATTTCTTTAGATGATGTGAGGTTCTGACAGTAATGTGTGGCTTTTCCAAAGATAATAAAATAATATGTTGAAAAGCCTAGACTTTAAGGTTGATTCCTGAAATGAGCCTGGGGCAGGGTGGCCCCTGCCAGGTAAGCTCAGGCATCTCTCCTCTGCCTTCCTTCTTGCTTTGGCGCTAAGCTGGTTTCTTTTCTTCCCTTGTTGCTTATAACTTACTGCTAACTGGTATACTCCTTTGCTGATCTGCAGGGATTGCTTTTCCTGTAAACCTGGATATCAAGTAGAATAGAATTTTCCCCAACTTCCTATTCCTTGGGGCCTCCAAATATATGCTATAAGGACCTTCCTTTTGTTTTTTCAAATGTTTATTTATTTTTTATTATTAGAGAGAGAGAGAGGGAGGGCACAAGCCAGGGAGGTGTAGACAGGGAAGGAGACAGAGGATCCCAAGCTGGCTCTGTGCTGAGAGCAGACAGCCTGATGTGGGGCTCGAACTCATGAACAGCAAGATCTTTACCTGAGCCATAGTTGGATGCTTAACCAACTGAACTATCCAGATGCCCTAAGGACCTTCCTTTTTTAGTTTATCATGTAGGTGAAACTGCTACTATATAAACTTCAAACATGGAGAACTTTTGGAGCATCCATACATTTTTTTTTCTGTTTTTTTATATTCCCATTCTTTGTGAATATGTTTTAATTTTTTCCTTAGTCATTCCCAGAATCAGTGCTGACCGTAAGATGCTGAAATGGTTCCTCAAAAATGCCCATACCGTAATATTTGGAACCAGTTAATAGATTATGTTACATGGCAAGGGGAATTTGGGTTGCAGGTGGAATTAAAGTTGTTAATCAGCTGATCTTAAAAAAAAAAGAGAGATTATCCTAAATTTTCAGGATAGGTACAGTGTAATAATGAGGGCCCTCTAAATGTGGAAGAGGGAAGCAAAGACTAGAATCAGAGATTTTGAAGATGGAAGAAGGGAGCCAAGAGGTAAGGAATGCTGGAAACCTCTAGAAGCACAAAAGACAAGGAAACTGATTTTTCCCTGAAACTTTTAGAGGGAATACAGCACTGCCAACACCCTTGATTTTAGAATAGTGAGACCCATTTTGGGATTCTGACCTCTAGAATTATAAATAAATAGATGAATAAATTAAATAAATATGTATAAATTAAATGCACACACATACATATTGGTTTACACCATGTGTTTTTGGTAATTTGTTACAGTATCAACATAAAATGAATACACTGGCATTCTGCCATTTTTCTCTGAGGAAGTGAGTGACCTTTGAGTTGAGGCTAGATGAATATTGTTCATAGAAAGTACTTATCCAGTCTCCCCAGTTGATCTCATTTTTATTCTGTTTGAGGTCTATTATTATGGATACTATGACTACTACCACTGCTATGATCACTTCTGCTGCATTTGATCCTTACTAACTAACTGCCTTGCACCTTTTTAACTGCCATTGCCACCTTTATTTTACAAAATTGGAAACTGAGGCATAATAAGCATCTAGACTGGGATTCTGGCCCAGGCAGTGTGACAACAGCTTTGAAATATACATCTTACTTCTTTCTCCATGACGGTCTCACTGGGCAGCACCTGGCAGGTGCAGGGAAGGCTGGAACCAGTGTGCATGCATGAGTTCACTCGCCTCAATTACAAATTTACATCTCCAGAGACCTTGCACTGACTCTTATCTCAAGGGTCTTCTAGCTTCATGACAGAAAAAGAACTTTAGGGCATTTCTTCAGAGTTAAGTAAAGTTAATTAACATTTAGAACCAAGGGTCTGGTTTAGGTGCACATTTCTTGATGAAGGGCTTACTGAGTTGCAAAAGTTAATGGGAGGCAGAAAGATAGGAAGAAAAAACTTAAGGCAGCCTGACTTTTTTTTTTTAGTTCAAAAACTTAGTTCAAACACTAAGATTTGTTAAGATTCCACTAAATATTTTACCTAGGTCAGCATTTGGTGAGGGAAGGGGTGAGATACTGAACACATAAGTGCATTGTGATCTCTGCTCTGTTTATAGGATAATGTTACCCATGGACATGTGACAGAGCTTAAAATACAGTACATGACAAGTGTTTTTTTTTTTTTAATTTTTTTTTTTCAACGTTTTATTTTTATTTTTGGGACAGAGAGAGACAGAGCATGAACGGGCGAGGGGCAGAGAGAGAGGGAGACACAGAATCGGAAACAGGCTCCAGGCTCTGAGCCATCAGCCCAGAGCCTGACGCGGGGCTCAAACTCACGGACCGCGAGATCGTGACCTGGCTGAAGTCGGACGCTTAACCGACTGCGCCACCCAGGCGCCCCCTCAAGTGTTAAAAGAAGGAGCTTTGTTGGGGCGCCTTTGTGGGGTCGAGCCCTGTGTCAGGCTCTGTGCTGATGGTGTGGAGCCTACTTGGGATACTGTCTCTCCTTCTCTCTGCCATTCCCCACTTGTGTGTGCTCGCTCTCTCCCTGTCTCTCAAAATAAATAAATAAACTTTAAAAATTAAAAAAAGAAGAAGCAATGTTAATAAGAATGTAAGGAATGTATATTTCTCTCAACATGAAGACCTGGGCCATAGGCTTGCTTAGCAAAAATACCTTCTACAAAGGAAAGAAGCAATGAGCCATCAGCCATCATGTTAGAATAATGTTAACCCATCACACCAGCATTGGCTTTGGCCAATGAGAAGGGCATAAAATGGGAAATAATTGGGCCAAGTCACCAAGGCATGCACAGAGAAACTGCCCAGGTTTGGGCGAACAAGTTTGGAAACCACAAGCTGGAGACAGCATGGTTTTTGGTTTACCAAAAAGAGCTTAGAAAGCCAATGAAGACACTTAAGTGGAAGACAAGGAGTGAAGGAAAACTTGGATTAACTGAAATATAGTTGTAATTCACTTAACATCTTTAGTTCATAACCCACATGCTGTTTTCCATCCACATACATACATTTTTGAAATGGTCATTTTTGTTAAAAAAAAAAAAAAAGGAAAGAAACAAAGAAAGAAGAAATCCTGTGTTCCAGAATGTAGCAGGGCTATCTTCCATTTCAAATTCTGCTTACGTTTGGACACTGACAGTTTGTGTCTGCATAATGACCCCACACAGTCTTTATTCAGACTCAAATTTGACGATCTAGTGATGGAGAATATGACCATACAGACGTGAGGAGGAAGTTCCAAGCCCTTGATCAAGATTTTCAGTTAACCACAAAGGGTTTGTAGGTAGTAGTACTCTCACTACCCTGGGAATTCTGCTGTTAAGGCTAGTTTGACTGTCCTCAGTCCTCAAAGCCAGTAGGGCAAGGTTGCATGCAGTTTGGCAGAAGCATTTTCCAGGGACAGTTGTATTTTGTTCTCTTAATTACACAAGAAACAAATAAACACGCTAAACCCAGAAGCCAAAAAATAAAAGATGGAGAGATTTGACTTCAGAAAAGTGAAAACTTTCGGTATCATGAATTTAAAGTGAAAAACTGACTAATGTACTGAAGGAATTATTCGCAACATAGTAACAGACAAATGATTAATTTCTAGTGTAAAGAACTTCTACAAATCAATACAAATTTGAAAAATGGACAAAAATGCTACAGAATAGAGAAGAAATATGGTCACTATACCTAAAAAATGTTTAATTTTAGTAATAGGGGAAATGCAAACTAAAACTAACAAAAATTAAGCCAATTTATAAAATCCAGTGATGGCAAGGATGTGGAAAAATAGCTATTTTAAATATAGGAAGTTTAATTACTGTACCTTTTTGGATGGCGATACAATAATATCTATAAAAATTTGTAAATGAGTATACTTTTCCCCAATAATGCCATTTATAGACATCTATCCCACAGAAATACAGATGTGCACAATAATGCATACTTTAAAACGTTCATAGGATCCCCTAACTGGTAAAAAAAAAAAAAAAAATGTAGGGGCACCTAGGTGGCTCAGTCACTTAAGCGTCCAACTTCGGCTCAGGTCATGATCTCAGAGTTCTTGGGTTCCAGCCACTCATCGAGCTCTGTGCTGATAGCTCAGAGCCTGGAGCCTGCTTTGGATTATGTGCCCCCCCCCCCCCCCCCCCCGCTTCCTGCCCCTCCCCCACTCGTACGCTGTCTCTGTCTTTCAAAACTAAATAAACATTCAAAAAAATGTATGTGTTACAAATGTATAGAAGTGCAGAAGAACAGAGCCTGAAAAATGTATATAACATATTATTAACATTATCATCTCTGGAGAGAAAAGTAAATATGGCAGATGAGAAGTGGAGATTTTTCACTTTTTACTTTGTAGATTTTCATGTTTAAATATTTTGTGATGAAAAATATACATGAGCTACTGTATAACTCAATATGTGTAGCCATAAATGTACTTTAAAAATCCATTTAGAAAATTATTAGATTTGAATAATACTGATTGGTATGGCTGTAGCTATTTCCAGATGGTAACTAACAGCATTCTAGAATAGAAGGGATTAAACAAATACGTGAATAACAACAGTGATTTTATATGTAATTGTGATAGTGGAACATAAAAATAGACTGCATTTGTTCTAAATGTAGAAAGTAAACCTTGAGGATATTTGATTTGAAGGTGGCTGTGTATGACAACGTTTTTCTTCTCTTAGAAATCACACAAAGTAGAAGAAGGAAAAAAAGTTAATCTCTTTTTCCTTGACATTCTCTGAACTTCATAGACTTCATAGGTATTTAAAAGGAGTCAGAGCTGAAACGGAGCCAAAGTTGGCTGGGAGAAAGAGAAGGAAGGCGTGAGGAGTTACTACAGAAAGATGGCAGACGATCTTGGAAAGCACCAGCAAAAGGTCCATGTTCTGCAGCTGAGTTCTCACCCTCACATGCCAACCCATAACTGTTGTTGACCACAGGCTTACTTATGGGTTATAAAATCTTACATAAAATATGCCTAAACGAAAAGCCACCTATTAAACTAATAATACTCTTTGATGAGGTGGAATTTATTGGAATAATACAAAGGAGTATATTGATATATATCCTCCTACTTTTGTAAAGGTAAAAAAATCATATGATTAGTCATCTGAAATGAAAGTTTGTCAAAATTCAACAATCATGTTTGATTTATAAAGAAAAAAACGAAAACACATGGTCAGCCTAAGAATACACGGATACTTTTCTGATGGAATTAAATATATCAATCTTGGCTCAAAACCTAATACCTGAACAATTACCACAAACAAAATTCAGTGAATTTCCAGTATATCAAATTCGTGTGCAAAAATCAGTACTTTCCATAAAAGAGCTGGCAGAAGACATAATAGCAGGAACACATCAATTTAAAATGGCAACATACGAAAAGTTGAAATACCCCAAAATAAACATTTTTTTTATCACATCTATGTGAAGAAACTTTTTGCCAGTTCTGAGCATCCCCACAGGATGTCTGGAACCAATGGAAGGACGCATCCCATGCTTGCATAAGATGACATAGTAGCGTAAAGATGGCAGGTGTCACAAAGTCAGTGTATATATGTAACTTGATATCAATAAGAATTTCACAAAATTTGTAGAATCAGACATGTCTGTTCTAAAGTTAATGTGCAAGAATAAACAAGTTAGAAAATGTACAAATACCAAAAGAAGATCAGGAAACATGTATAGGAATTAAGAGTGTGCCATGAGCGTATAAATAGATGAAAAGATTTCTTGAAAAGTTGGGAATTATAGACAATAGATTGAAATACATTTGGAAATTCAACCTATGAAAAAGGCACTGTCTCAAATCAGTGAGGAAGAAGAGGTCATTCAATAAATAGCGTAGTAGTCTAAAACAAATAGATAAAATTAGAGTTGGATTGATATGTCAAGCCATATACCAGTAAACATTACAAATAAATCAAAGCTTGCAATTTAAAAAATGTAAACGCAAATAGGACTAAAAGAAAACATGATCAAATTCCTTTCTAACTTTGGAATAGAGAGCCTTTTTTTTTTTAAACTATGACTTAAAATCCATTAGTCATTAAAGAAAAAGAGAAATCTAACCATATGAAAATAAAAACCTTATGCACGGGAAGAAAAGTTAAAAGACCAGTGATGAACTCGGAGAAGTATTTCCAACTACAATATGCAAAGGCCTAATTTCTCTCATGTAAGAAGAGTGTCTGGAAATTTTAAAGGAAAAGGCCTTTGCCCTAACAGTAAAACTGGCAACGAGTATAAACAAATAGTCATTGACAAGGAAATGCAAACATATGAAAATTGCTCAATCTCATTGTTAATAAAAGAAATGAAAATTAAAACTACATTGAGATACTGTTCCTCCACCATCAGATTAGCAGATATTCAGAATTTGATAACCCACACTGTTGGTGAGACCATAAGGAGATGGACATTCTCATACAATGCCGGAGGGGGCATAAATTCGTACATCTTCTATGAAAATCTTTTTTAAAACTACAAAAATTAAAAAAAATTACATGCACATACCACTCCGAGAATATAGAGAAATTCCATGCTTGGAATTTATCCTTCACATTATGTGAAACAATATGAAAAAGTTTATTATAGTATCTTTTTTTTTCTTCCCATACCACAGATTGGAGGAAACCCAATGTCTGTAATTAGCAGAATGGTTAAATAAAGTATGGTCCATCTACACAAATGCGTATTATGTAACTGAAAACCAACAAAACAAACAAAAAACAATGTGTCCACACTCTGTGAGCTATTTTGGATATATCTTCAAAATAGAGTGTTCAGAGAAAACGCAAGATGAAGAGTATGTCTAATAGCCCGCCTTTTGCGACAAAAAGGGAAAATAACACATGTCCATATTTGCAGGTTTCCAATCCTGTCTCTCCCAGTTACATCTGGGTGAATTCGAGCAAGTTATATATTGTGTCTGGGCTTCAGTGGTATCACCTAAAAATAGCAATAATTGCTACCACCTTTTAGGTATACCTTAGGTATACCTTTTTAAGGTATTGGAAGAATTAAATGAGAAAAAAATGCACATAAAGCACTTAGCAAGACATTTGGTTCATAAAAAGTGTTAAAAAAATAGTAGTTGTTAATATTAGAAGGGGCTCTGCCTTCATTAAATAAACTTTAGGAAATAGTGTGACAACCTAGCACCTACTAATATTTCTTATTTATTATGGCTCACCCAGTGTATTTCTATATACATGTATTTTTAATATCTCATTAACAAACGGCCAAAGTGCCTGAGGATTGAAAGAGGGTAACATTACTACTCAAACATTAAGAAATACAGACCATTAAAGCTTCACTGGAAATCAAGAATGTTAAAAAAGAAGCAACAAGGAAGTAAAATCCAATTTGTATAAAATTTAGTTTGCACAAGTTCTCAGAGAAACAGCCAGTGGATAAAGTGAATTCCACCTGTATCGAATCATCAGTCACCTTCAGTACTTAGGAAGACACCAAAACACAGCATCTGGCAATCAATTTTCCATCTCTCAGTGAAGCCTGAGGAACTGGGTACAAACCAGCATGGTATTGTAAAGAGAAAATCGTGTGGGCCAATTCAATTTCCTCCTATGACAGAATGACAGGTCACAGAGATAGGAGAAAAGCAATAGATGTAATCTACATGAGCCACAGCAAGTCTTTTGATTCTATCCCACATGACAGTCTCATCAATGTGCTCTGAAGACTGGGTCTAAATCAGAGTCTGAGGGGCTGGTGACCCCTCCCACCCTTGCCTTGGGTCACCCAACCCTAGCAATGTCCGATAGAACTCATGCAACAGTGTACTAGGAGCCGGGAACATATCAGGGATGGCAGAGAATACAGAGAGGATAGAGGGAGGGGGGAATTAATGCTGACCCAGAGACAGAGTGAGATAGGCAGAAAGAACATATGTATGTTTCTAGGATTAGGACACCACATAGGTGTGAACACTCAAGGAGATAAACATGAGCCAGGGCAACATTGTTGATAGCAAGGAGCTTTTCGTGGTTAGATCCTGATGGAGGAGCAGATGAGCACCACTGTGACATCTGTGATACCAGAGACTACGGACAGAGGTGAATGGCATGCAGAGTTACTTACTCATTTATTTTGAGTGTATTTATATGTGTTTGGGGCAGGGGAGAGGAGTCTCACTCAGGGGCTTTGTGTGACAAACCAATGGGTTAGAAAGATGGGAAGGGTAAGGCTTAAAACTGGGAGTCTGTTTTAGGAGTATAGAGACATAGGAAACTTTTGTTTTAGACATCAGTAGACCATGCACAGTGATTACTCTGGAACTGGGAAAAGGGGAATGGGTGTTACTGTTGAGTCAAAGATTTAACTATGAGGGCAGAGGCTGGATGGAACAATTTCTCTTTTGGTAGTTCTCCTAGCTCAGATTCTGTACTAATTAGAGAAATTTTAAGGGGTGGGGAGATATGGGTCACACATTAGCTTTGATTTTAGTTTGGACCCTAACACAGTTATCTGTCAGGGGAAACTTCTAGTATGAAAGCAATGGTATTGTCCCATCTGAGGGGGATCATGGTCTTGTTCTCAACATTGTAAGGTAAATTTTCTCATTAGAAAGCTGTTCGTTTGTCATGTCAGTAACCAGGTCGTCTTAATTGTGGTGTTGTCAGTTGACTAAAATTAAAACAAAATAAAAACAAAAACCAGTTCCCTGTTCTGAACTCATTCTTGGTTACTGTATCATCCTAATAGCTTGGTAATTTTATTACTACTCTAAGGCAAGTGATCCTTCTTTTGTCGACTACTGAGGAGGAAATCGTTAATGACATTAATAGGATGATAATGTGACACAGAAATCTGAGTAATGTCTAGTCTTCTGTGTGGTTTTTCTGGAGAAGCAAGTACCATTGCTAGGAAGAAGCAACAGCATCATGATTTTATGGTATGCTCTGATACTCACCCCTGGGGTTGCTGGGAATATTAAATGAGATAATACACACACACACACACACACACACACACACACACACACACAAGGGTTGCACATGTATTAATGGCTTCACAATGTTAGGTTTTTCTTTCAAGTTTAATGATTTTTGTTTTTTATTTCTTTTTGAAGGGTGGGGGGATAAAAAGGGGGACAGAGGATCCTAAGCAGTCTCTGCACTGATGTCAGCGACCGTGATGTAGGGCTTGAACTCACACTGTAAGATCATGACCTGAACTGAAGTCTCATGCTCAACGAACTGAGCTACCCAGCCGCCCCAATTTTTGTTTAAGTTTATTTATTTATTTTTGAGAAAGAGAGCACATGCCCACACAAGTAGTAAAGGGGCAGAGAAGGAGAGGGAGAGAGAGAGAATCCCATGTATGCTCCACACCGTCAGCATAGAGCCCATTGCATGGCTTGAACCCCTGAATTGCGAGATCCTGAGCTCAAGTAAGATGCTTAACCAACTGAGCCACCCAGGTGCCCAGGGTCTTTTTAAGTTAATATATTTTAATATAGGTTTACAATCTTCTTTATATATTTTTTTCTTTTGTTTTTTTTTTCTTTCTTCTTTATATATTTCTATTTGGTGAGTAAAGAAGTAATGATTTTTCTTATGAAGCACTGGACGTGAAGGAAGAACTTGACAAATTCATTCTGATGCTAGTGAAATCAGAATCAATTAATGAGAAGTTTTTATTATAGCTGCATAAGCCTTTCTGGTGGCTTAGAACACTGTCTGGAAAATAATACATTTTTATTAAATATTTGTTGATATTATTAGAAGGGTTGAGAGAAGGGTAATTTTAGAGATGGCATGAATAGACATTTCATATGACATGGACTCCACTTATGCAAGTTTATCTTGAACAGTCCACATCAAAACTAACTTCTGACTCTGCTTAGACTGCAAAATTTGGATCCTAACCCTGAGCTCCTGCCCAGAGAAACCTGGGTCTGTGGGAGGATGGACTGTATCTGGCCATATCAGTAGCCTTCAGGTCAGGCCCTATTAGTCTGAGGCCAGCATAATATGTCTGCTCTTTAGAAGCAAACACATTACCATGATTGTAGTATTCTTATTAAAGGGAAGATTTAAAAAAAGGAGAGAGACGAAGGGCTTTTTTATAATTTGAAAAATAAAAAAAACAAATACAAAGACCTGTTGCATTCTTATCCCAGTCTTCCTGTGGCTCTGAGGATTCTAGTATCATTGGTGAATCTGGAGAATTACAGCTCTAGCTGATAGGACATTTTTAGGTTGAATCAAAAGTGCCTGAGATAGGAAATTTGGTACTATTGTATCAACATGTTGAAGCCAACGTTTCTGTAGTGTGAAGAGACAACCTCAAGGCTGGGAAGTTCAGGGAGAAAATGCAGTGAAAAAGAAATCAGGGTATCCAAGCCAGGATGGGGATGGGAATCATGCCCGTGAAAGGGCGGTATCTAGGGCTGCAGAGGGGACCAGAGACCCAGGATGACGCAGGAGGGAAGTGGGAAGAAGGGAGTGCAAGATGCCTAGCTGGGCTTTTTTGGAGAATAGGATTCTAGGAAATGGATTAGGCCGTTGTTACTTTTTTTTTTTTTAATTTTTTTTTTCAACGTTTATTTATTTTTGGGACAGAGAGAGACAAAGCATGAACGGGGGAGGGGCAGAGAGAGAGGGAGACACAGAATCGGAAACAGGCTCCAGGCTCTGAGCCATCAGCCCAGAGCCTGACGCGGGGCTCGAACTCACGGACCGCGAGATCGTGACCTGGCTGAAGTCGGACGCTTAACCGACTGCGCCACCCAGGCGCCCCAAGGCCGTTGTTACTTTTAAAACCCACAGTGTTGGTTGCCATCTCAGAAGCCCAGGGTAGACGGGCAGTGAGGAATGAAGTGTTCAGTCAAAGAGAGAAGCAAAATGCTTCCCTCAACCCCCTTTTTGCAACTGCTGTCCTGGAAGTATTACAGGTCCCCAAGGCAATGGTAACAGATGGGGTGGCCACATGGATAGCGGGTCTAGAGGAGAGTGACTTTGCTTTGGCTAAAAGGGGAATGGCTGAGGAGTGCTGAATCCCACAGGCAGTTTCCAGCAGACTTTCTTTTTATCTGTCACCCTCCTCATATGGTTCTGTGGGAGGGTGTGGCTCCACCAGGTGACCTCAGACAAAAAGATGGAATTCCAGTCAGACCCTCTCCTAACTTCCCCACTGAATAGAATGGACAAAAGCTTTGTCTGAAGAAAGCAAGGACCTGGGAGGGACGGCTGACCTATCAGCTTTCTTTGATCTGACTCAAATGGGATAAATCTAAGATGTTGGTCCTTAAACTCTCAGGCCTGGTTTGGCCTCTAATGGAGTCTCCCAACAGGTCTCTTGATCTTCCTCTTGGTTTTTATTTCTGTGTTCATTGTCTTCTATCACTTCTCTGCTGGGAAAATGTATTTCCCTCTGCATTATACTGGAGTTTGATAACAGAAGGGCACCAGAAAGACAAAAGCGTCTTTTCTTCTGAATTCAGATAAACATATTAGCATGATGCTTATCATGAAGTGGCCAAGAAAACAAAGAGTTCATTTGTTTGGTAACTTTGTGAATCCATATCTAATTTAATTTTTTTTAATAATGAAAGTGAAATTCATTTTAACTTCTTGTTAAGCCCTGAATCATAAATAGTCCTATGTTCAAAAGTAGATATGAACAGTAAAAGAAACCGTAAAATATATTTAAAAAAAACATAGCTGGGTGTGAGATGCTTGTTGATCTTTCTTCAGGTCAAAGCTTTTTTACTTCATTTGACTAAGCATTGGCAGAACTGAACTTTTGAAACTGACAGTGTTGTGTTGGATCTTTTTGGAAAGTTCTAGGTTTCCAGCATGTCAGGTTGCTTCCAAACCATCACATCTTAGATCATTTTACACTTTTTTATCTACTAACTTTAGTATTTTATCACCAAATATCACCATCTCTCGACTCTTAAATATTATTCAAATAATTTTGTATTTTCCAAAGCATTTTTCTATTCTTTCTCTCTTTAATACACTCAAAACACTGTGAGCAGATTTGACATTTGACAAATGAATCTACTAAGGCATATAGAGGTTCAATGACTCTGAGAGTTATACAGCATGATTATGGTAGAAACGTCTCTCAAATCTCACCTATTTTTCTTGATCACTCTGTCATCTGGCTACGTGATTTTTTGATAAGGTGATCATGTGAAATGTGCCCCCCCCCCCGCCTTGCCACCTTTACCATTGTTCAAATTAACTCCATTATTTGCAGTGTTGGACCTAGGTTGGTGGTCCCCCCTCTTTTTGAAAAATAGCAGATTGTGTAGTATCGAGTGGCTGCATCCCAAATTCTATACTGGCATCCCCATTGGCCAGTGGTATGGTTGAAAATCACTCCCAAGCTTCTTTGAATGACCAAGTGCCTTTTCATATGCTGCCAGGATTTTATGATCTCAACAGTTTTTTTTTTTTTTTTAATTTTTTTTTTTCAACGTTTATTTATTTTTCGGACAGAGAGAGACAGAGCATGAACGGGGGAGGGGCAGAGAGAGAGGGAGACACAGAATCGGAAACAGGCTCCAGGCTCCGAGCCATCAGCCCAGAGCCTGACGCGGGGCTCGAACTCACGGACCGCGAGATCGTGACCTGGCTGAAGTCGGACGCTTAACCGACTGCGCCACCCAGGCGCCCCATGATCTCAACAGTTTTATATGACACAATTCAATTAAAGGTCTTAATATTTTATGTATATACCGTTGACCCAGCAATTTGATTTCTAGGAATTTACCTTAAGGAAATAATACAGATCATGAGTCAAAGATGTATGTACCAGAAAAGGTACACTGACAAGGATATTTATGATAATAAAAAAAACCCAACAATTGGAAATTAACTAAAGGTCCATGATAGTATATTGGTTGGGTGGATTATGGTCAGTTCACACAATGCAATATTATACAGTTTTTTAAAATGTTCTCTAGGGGCACCTGGGTGGCTCAGTTGGTTAAGTGTCCGACTCTGTCTCAGGTCATGATCTCATGGTTTTTAATTTTGAGCCCTGCATCGGGCTCTGTGCTGACAGTTTGGAGCCTGGAACCTGTTTCATATTCTGTGTCTCTCTCTCTTTCTCTGCCCCTCCCCTGCTCACACTCTGTCTCTCTCTCTGTCTCTCTCTCTCTCTCTCTCTCTCTCTAAAAAATAAACAAATGTTAAAAAAAAATAAAATGGTCTGTAGACTTTGGTTTACCCTTAGGGAAAGATCTTCACAATATTTTGTAAAATGAAAAACTGCCATTAACAATATGATATATTTAGATATATGAAATTTGTAAGTGGTAATGATACTTACATCTGAATGATAGAATCATTAGTGATTTTAAATTTTCTTCCAAATAATTTTTAGAATATTGTTTACAATGAACACTATGGTCTTCATGATTATAGAGAAGGGCAAGGGATGAGGCAGAATATTTTTCTTTATCTGTTTTACTTTGAGCAGCTACATGGTGTATTTCCAAACCAAAAGTTCTCTTATTGGAAGTGACATCAAAAGAGAATATTTGATATCCTTAAAGTGTTAAAGAGTAAGGCTATATAATTGACTCCTGTGTAGACAAAGGTCTATTTGCTTTGTTCGATTCATGAGATTTGGGATAGGGGGCATCCAACATAAGTGCCACATTATGATAATGCAGCTGTGTGTATGTAAAGACATTACCTAGCAAAACTTTGAAATGACTTTTCCCCTGACATGACTAATGTTATTGCTGTTAATTAAGTGGCTTGTTTGGAGGGATAGAATAATTGTGAAATATTTTCAGTACATTCTTGTCTTTGAAGAGAAATGAGTTCCCATAGTAATAGTGCATATTTATAGAATGAATAGTACATAAAACAAATTAGAAGATGAAACACTGTACTCAAAGCACTATTTTCAACTTTAATAAGACACTTTCAACCCCCTGGAAAATATTTATAACTGAAGCATTACTCTTAGAAATGTGGATTTAAGAGATTAGCAACAAGGTGATCTCTGGGACAGATAACAAGCAGTATGTAGGTTTGGAGAAAGCCGTTCCCAGATTCCCTCATGGATTGGAAGTAATAGCAGTAAGTTGTTTGATAATCTAGCCGTGTTTTTCCTTAAAAGTCATACTTAGTGATCTCGTACAGGAAAGGAGAATTGTCTCAAATTCTTAACTAGTCTGCCAAATCTACCGAGAATGAAGTCTAATGATTATTTATGTTATTGACAGTTACCTTATTGACAAAGGAAATTTATTTACCCAAAATAACCATCAGTAAGATGAAGGCAAATTGCACTGAGCCTTTCTGGTATCTTTCATCTGGTATCTTCTGAAAGCAGGGATGACAAGAGTTCTTCTGAAGGGTCAATTCTAATCAATTAAAAAATATATTTAGAAGGATCCTGAGGTCAATTTTAGTATCTGTGGGAAAATGGGCCATGACTGGTTAGTGATACCTGTCATAGTTCAGTGTGGGGGAGCAACCATACCCAAATGGCATATTAATCAACTCAGATCAAACAAAACTCATTTTATAAATAATAACTTTATGGGATTAGAGGAACTTGTGATAAGTTATATGATTTTTTTAGTGTTCCAGGCATAAGCTCTTGACTTCGTTGCCTAATGTTTTCTTTGACTAAAATCCTCATTTATAGAACTTCAGGTAATGTGAAATGCCCAATGTCTTTGAAAAAATCTGGATCAGTTTGGTATTAGGCTTGAGGCTCTGTGGAAGCCCAAGAAACTCACTCTGTAGTCATGTTCTCTGAATAAAGCTTGAACCTGGAGTCTTCTTGGGCTGAATGCAGAGCTCCCCAAAGGGAATGGAACTGATGTCTTAAGGACTCTGAACAATAAGCTGATGCCTTTGATGGTGCTTTAATATTAGTAAAGGTAAGGTACCACATTATCTCATCTAATCCTCATGGTACCTTTAGATAGTTGAGATGGACTTTCCATCATATTGATAGAGGAATGGAAGCTTGGAGAAATGAATATGATGTCACAGAGGCAATCAATCATAGAAGCCAGATGCAAACTCATGTCTTTTCCCCATTCCCTATTCTGACGCTGATGGGAAAGAAGATAAATCGTTTTCCCAGTATTTAAAGGGTAGTAATACTTTATTCATTTACATGACTCTCAAAGTCACAGTGTTTTCATTAAGGCTTAGCATAATTTCATATACCAACTAGAATGTGTGTGTATGTGTGTGTGTGTGAGAGAGAGAGAGAGAGAGAGAACAAGCCAGCTCCAGTGAGCACATAAGCACTCCCATATTTGAATGGAGGTAAGGGAGAAGATAAAGATAGCAAATAAAAGGAGCTACTGCCCCAGCCATAAAAAATACTTTAAATGGGCATGCCTTTGACATAACCGCCTAGGCTTTTCCAAAGGGAGCAGAATTACTGGCTCCATTTAAAGCCTGTAAGTAGGACACTTATTACCGATAATTTAAAAAATAGGATGTAAAGTGAAGACTGATTATATTATTAGATAATTTAAACCACTTTTGGAAAAACTATGATGTTTTCTAAAGACAGGAAAAGAAGGTAACCACAGACTTTTCACACATTAGATGCCCCCAAATCATTTTATTTTTAATTTTTGAACTGCTTGTTGTATAATGCAAAGGGCATCACTTAGCAAAAATATTTGCATTTATGGGTATGCAAATGGTGCTTTTGTGAAGAAAATCAAATGCTACATGCATGCAGAATACAGATTAGTAAAGATATTCACATGACTTGATGAAGGAAATAACCATCTAAAATACATCCCATTCTAAAAAAAAAAAAAAAGTACAGATGTTAAAATCATTTTATTTTCTGCTGATTACAAAAGTCAGCCAGTTAGGACTTGAGACATGGAAATGGCAAATGCTAGGTCTTCCCCTCACCTTTTGAGGGAGGTGTCCCCAGCTCTTCTGCAGACTGAGGTACCTCTCATTCTGGGATCCCCTGAGACTGCATAGGTTTCTGTTTTGGAGCTCTCAGCACTGGGCCGTATCATTTCCTCAATGTCTACCCCACAAGACTATGAGCTCTTTGAAGACAGGTGCTATTTTTTCTTCAGCATCAGGAGGGAATAATATATATATATATATATATATATATATATATATATATATATATACACACACACACACACACACACACATACTATAAATATAAATATAACTCAATATATATAATTTACATATTGTATATAGACCTAAATATATCTATATAATATTCTAGAAATATAGTCAGTTTTGTCACATGTGTAAAAAAGATCAAACATCTTTGCTGTATGTCAGGGCCCCAGAAGGCTCTGCCGGTAGCTTGATCTAAGCTCTGTTGGAGGATCTCTGGTTGTGGGGGAGGTGTGAATGCTAACTACAGCACTCTAAAGCTATTGGAAAGGCACTTTGTGGTAGGGCAGGGGGTGGCAGGGGTGAGGGCCATCCTACTCAGGCTGAATCAGCAGTCTGGAGGTGAACAGCTATAGCTTAGTGAGACAAATTGTATTTCCCCATCACTCAATTGTAGTTGCCCTTTAATCTAGACTTTGGAAGTTTCGGCTAACCTCTGAACCTCAGCTAACTTTGAACCTACAGTGCATTTAGATTCAAGTGCCCCAGTTCCCAACAATGCTTGTTGAGCTTCTGGTGCCAGCTTGATCATTCTACTGCCCATCCTTTGAGTTCTTCTACATTTGGAAATGTTTTTCTATATATTTTCTCATCATGCAAACATTTAAAAGAACAATGGAACCAGTTCTGGGCAGATTTAATACCTATTCTGGTTACTATTTCTGCTTAACAAATTGCTCCCATAACCTAGTGGTGTAGAACTACAACCACTTTATTTGGTTCACAATTGTTAAGCTACAGTATTTGGAAGGGGCTCAAGTGGGCATTTCTCATTTGGTGCTTCTCCTGAGTTTGCAGGCTGATGTCACCTGACACTGTAGCCATCTGAAGACTGGGTACCCAAGATGGTTCATTCCTATGGTTGGCAGTTTATCTTTTAGCTGGGAGTTCAGCCAGACTATTGATCAGAGCACCTATATGGCCGCCCCAGGGCACTTACCTGGTTTCAGGGTACTTGGACTTTGTAAACAGGGGGCGGCTTCCATCAGAGCAGACACCCCAAGGGGACCAGGCAGAAGTAGAATGGCCCCTTATGAGTTAGTCTTGCATGTACAGCAGAGTCCCTTCTGCCATGTCTCAATTGGTCAAAGCTGTCATAAGTGTACCCAAGGGGAAGGTACAATGGGAGAACTTTTTTAAAAAGTAGGAGCCATGTTGAGGTGCCCGGGTGGCTCAATTGGTTAAGCATTTAACTTGATTTCAGCTCAGGTCATGATCTCACACTTGGTGAGATCGAGTCATGCATAGGGCTCTACTCCGACTGTGCAGAAACTTGGAAATCTCTCTCTCTCCCTTTCTCTCTGCCCCTCCCTCTCTAATCTCTTCTCTCAAAATAAATAAATAAACTTCAAAAAATATTTAAAAAGTAGTATCCACGTTTTAAAGTTATCACAATTTCCTTTAATCTGTTATTTCTACTCTTTTTTTGAGTTGGAATAGCTTTTTACTGTTTTATTAGTTTCTTCATATTTTTCTTAAGCTTCCCAAAAATACCTAAAGGCTAACTCTTTTAATGCTATCTTTAACAAATTTAAATTAAGTGTCCATCAGGATTTTGCAAGAAACACACCACACCCAGTTAAATAATTAAAGAAACCTTCAAGCTACTGTCAAATCATCACCAATAATCTCTATCTAAATCAAGACCAGTTTTTCCCACTCCCAGATCATAAACTCTTCAATCTCAAATTGTTTTCATCTCCTCAATCCTGGAGGCCATTTTTTTTTGTCTGAATTTGTCCAGAATAGTACTGCCATGCTCTAGAATAGCAACAAAGAGGCACACTACAAATTTCACTCTGAGTTGCGCCATCTGGATCAGGGGCTTAGAAATATATCCAAGTGAAATTTCATGAATACGGTCCATTGGAAAAAAATGTGTATTGTTAATCTTTGAGGAAACAATAGAATGGAAATAAAGATGGCATATTTTTTCAGTGTAATGAACCTCGACAGTTTCCATTGTGGCTGCCGGAGCGGGTTTGATTGCCAGTTGTTAAATGAGCCTACATCTCGAAAAGGGGGAGTAGATCACTCAGAGCAGCAGACAGATGATGTTTGCTTTAAAGAGAGATTAAACCATTGCAAATATCATTAAGGACAGTTGCACAAAGGCCAGTGTGCTGCTTCCCCAGGCAGCAGGTTGAATCTGCCCCTTCCTCCCCATCCTTGTTTGCAAAAGAGTTTATGGAATAGAGTGGGTTCCAAAGAGGGCCCTCAGCCACAAATATAAAGACAGTGATAACAAATGGAACACTTGGGAGCAACTGGGGAAATTGCTGAGAGGCTGTGCCATGCCTCCCTGCCCTCCTCTCTGATTTTGGGTTGGCATTGACTCTATCGCTTGTTTCTGAAAAATTTACTGGACACTTGCCCAGAAAAAGTTAAATGTCCTCAAATGCCTTAATCACGTCACTCACACTTTCAAGATATAGATGTCTTTATCAACAGGAAAAAGAAGTCACAAGAACTCTAAGTCTCAGCAAGATGAAACCTACTACATAGTGCAATAGGAGAGGAGATAAAAGATAACCATCTCCCCGAATAGCTCGCTCTTTCTGCCTGTGTCCAGTTTTCCACATGAAAATCACGAATGGGTTAGAGATGAGGGATTCACACTTTTACTTTTTTTCTCTGTGTTCAAACAAAATCGTACAAAGCAGGCAAATGGTAGAGTGGCTTTAATAGAGGACAGGAGACCATCCTGACCCATCCACACCTCAGCAACCAAGGTGTAGGGTTTGTCCCCCGAAAGCCCCAAAGAATATGCTTTCAGAGTTTTATCAGTGGAGCAGTTCTATAGCAGCTGCACTTTATCGAATCAACATTTTCTGTCCAACACTTATTATAATTTCCAGTCCTTATGGCCATTGGTATGAGTGTTATCAATACCATTTTGTAAAGAAATTGCAGCATATACATACAACAGAATACTATTCAGCCTTTTAAAAGGAAGGAAATTTTGCAATATGTGACAACTTGGATAAACCTTGAGGACATTATACTAAGTGAAATAAACCAGTCATAGAAATACAAATACAACATGATCCCTCTTATATGAGGAATCTAAAAAAGTCCGATTCATTGATTCAGAGAGTGGAATGGTAGTTTTCAAGGGCTGGTGGGGAGCGGGGAATGGGGAGTTGTTCATCAATGGGCATAAAGTTTCAGTTATGTAAGATAAGCTCTAGAGATCTGTTATAAAACATTGTAACTATAGTCAAAAATACTGTATGCTTAAACATTTGCTAAAAGGATAGACCTCACGTTAAATAAAAAAAAAAAAAAAGAGTGATAATTTGCTCAGGTTAAGAGATATAGCAAGGATTTAAATCTAGACTGTCCTGGCTTTGAAGTTATCAACCCCTGAACTCTGGAGGGAAATGAAGGAAAGAAACAGGTCAGTCATGTGATGATGTTAAAAGCACAGGACTGCCATCACATGACCTGCCTCCAGTCCTGACTGCACCACTCCCAGCTATATGATGCAGACAAGCCACTTCTCTTCTCGTTCTATTTCAATGTTTAATTTCTTACATTTACTTCAATTTACATATTTAGTGAAAACATATTTAATGTATGTTTTAAATACAACTACATTTTTAATAATTTTGGGATAGAAGTCACCATAAAATTCATACTTTGAAAGTGTACAAATCAGTGTTTTTTAATATATTCAGGGTTGTGCAACCACAACCACTATCCAATTTTACAGCATTTCTTTTTTTTTTTTTTTTAACGTTTTATTTATTTTTGAGACAGGGAGAGACAGAGCATGAACGGGGGAGGGTCAGAGAGAGAGGAAGACACAGAATCTGAAACAGGCTCCAGGTTCTGAGCAGTCAGCACAGAGCCCGACGCGGGGCTCGAACTCAAGGACAGTGAGATTGTGACCTGAGCCGAAGTCGGACACTTAACCGACTGAGCCACCCAGGCGCCCCTCCAATTTTACAGCATTTCAATGCCCTAAAACAACCCCATAGTTACTAATAGTCACTCTTTATTCTTCCCTACCCCCAACCTCTGGTAACCACTAATCTACTTTCTGTCTCTATGCCTTTGCCTTTTCGGCACATATCATATTAATAGAATCATTCAACATGTGGCATTTTGTGTCTAGCTTCTTTCATTTAGTATAATGTACTTCCTTGCATCTATTTCCCATCTATAAAATGGGGAAAAAGATAACTACCTTGAAAGATTGTTCTAAGGTAATTTACACACACACACACACACACACACAAATGTTAACATAGGGGCGCCTGGGTGGCTCAGCCTGTTGAGTGATTTCAACTCAGGTCAGGATCTCGCGGTTCGTGAGTTTGAGCCCCACACTGAGCATGTTGCTCTCAGCACAGAGCCTGACTCGGATTCTCCCTTCCTCCCTCCCCCTCTCTCCCCCTCTCTCTCTCTCTCTCTCTCTCTCTTTCTGCTCCTCCCCCCACTCATGTTCTCCCTCTTTCTCTCAAAAATAAATAAACATTAAAAAATTAAAAAAAACATTAACATAGTAATCAGGAAATAATAACTATAAGAAATGGTAGCTCATTAGGACAATGATAATAATTAGATTAATAAAAACAAAAAGGATTATGAGAAAGGATAGTAACAAGATCTGCGTATTAAAGGGAATGGAGGCCCTGGGGGGAAGGTGGGGACTTGGTGAGAGAAGCTTTGTGCCTGTATCACCAAATTTACTCTTTTGCCTAAATGAGGGTCTCTCAATATGGGCAATATTGTCATTTTGAGCCGGATGATATTTTTTTGTGGGAGGCTGCCCTGTGCTCTGTAGGATGTAGTAGCATTCGTAGCCTCTGTCTAGTAGCATCTCCTCCTCCAGGTGTGACAACTGAAAATGGCTACCATGTTGGACAGCACAGAATAAAATACTTCCATTGTGACAGAAATTTATACAGGAGATCACTGCTATAGACAAATACTTGGTCACAAGTGAATTTCTAGTCTTTGAGAATGAGAGATCCATCACTTATGATACTTTAGGTATTAAGAGAGAAGGCAGTCCCTGAAATCCTTAGTGCACTGACTCTGTTGGCAATTAGCAAGCCTTCCCTCATCGGATGTACTTCTGTGTGTGCAGGTGGAGAGCAGCCACTGGCTCAGTGTCTGCCCAGTGGCCTTCCTGAATGAAGGAAAACATGCAGATAGGATCTCTTGAAAGAAAACCACAGACCTATCCATTTCCCTTTAAAGGTCAGGGATGAGCAGATTTGCTACACACAGGGGAAGCATTCAGGGTAGGGAATCCTGGACTCATAGAACTGTGGAAGTTTGTTAAGAGGGAAAGCCTGAAAGGTAGCTGAAAGGATACATGAGCACAACTGGAAGACCGGAGTCAAGGTCACATCTGAAGGGTGAGGGACAGCCACAAGTGGGAACATGAGCAATCATGCAATCCTCTCAGTTTGTCACGGAGACATTTTCCTCACATTCATCGTACGCCATGAACATAAGTGGGCCTTTTGGGGGGGGTCTACATGGTTGTGTTTTGTATCACCCCTATGAAGCAAATGCATTCCACTGTGAGCAAGGCTGTATTTTATGACTGAAGAAGAGGCTACCATGAGTCTCTTGTGGAAAATAATGGTTTAAGGAAAGTTGTAAAGAAAATAGGGCTGCCCAGATTTAGCAAATTAAAAAAGGAGTATCCAGTTAAAATTTGAATTCCATATAAACTATGATTCTTTAGTATAATTACATACCATGCAATATTTGATGTATACTAAAATATTTATTTGCTTTTTATCTGAATTTCGGATTTAACTGGGAGACCTGTATTTTATTTGACAGCCTCAAAAGCAAGTGGAAGGTTTATCGGTGAGGGAAAGTGTATCTTGAGACAGTGGGAAGGAAGGGACAATGACAATGGAAAAAAAAAGATTTTTAACTTAACTGCTATAAATGAATTGAGCTGACATAATGCTGGGGCAAACTTGGTTACAACCAAAGCCAGGAAGTTCAGTTCCTAATTTACGGAGTGACTCTTGTACACCAAATACGTGATGCCATACACTGAGAAACTGGGACTAAGAAGACAGTCACTGCCCTGGTGTAACTTGCTCTCTTGTGGAAGAATCAGACATGCAAATTGATATTGGAAAGAAAATATTAGAAACAAAATCTAAAGTAACGTGCAGTCATGATACGAAGGAGGGAGTCATTAGTTCTGCCTGTGAGCTCAGAGAAAATTCTTGGAGGTGAAGTGATGCCTATGTTGGATTCTGAAGAAAGAAAACAAGCACAGAGCGATTTATGCAGAGGCAGGTGCGATCACAAGTGTGGTGAGCAGTCAACTGTGGTAGAAATCTGGGATGCATACAGGTGGGAAGGTAGCTTGAGATAGAGTGAAAATATGGGCTGGAATCATGCCACTGGGAGCCATAGTCTAGAGATTACAGGGAGACATTCCAGCAGAGGAGAAGCAAGATCTAGTCTGTAATTAGGAAGTGAGAGTAGAAATGTAACTGGCAATATATTTAAAAATACATTAGAAAATATAGGACTAAATTTAGTGAATAGTTTCTTGGTTTTTCTTTTAAGTTATCTCATTTACAGCCAGTTTCTGGGTCATTCATAAGGGGAGCAATGGAGAATAGCTAAGAAGGCATGGACTTCAGGTCAGATGATGCTGGAAACTGAACCCTGACACTTCATCCTGAAGGTATCAGTGAGCATCAGTCTTTATCTGAAAGATGCAGACAGTAGTACACCCTCATGGGGATTTAGGAGTTTTTAAAAATTTTTTTAAACATTTATTTATTTTCAAGAGACACAGAGCACGAGTGGGGAAGGGGCAGAGAGAGAGGGAGACACAGAATCCAAAGCAGGCTCTAGGCCCAGAGCTGTCAGCACAGAGCCCGATGTGGGGCTCGAACCCACGAACTGTGACATCATGACCTGAGCTGAAGTCAGATGCTTAACCGACTGAGCCAACTCCTTATGAGTTTTAAAGAATGTGATATGCATATAAGATGCGTAGCATAAAATGCCTAATAGTGCCCAAACAATAAAAATTGTTACACATTTTGATAGAATTAATGTAATTTTTTCACATTTTTACCTATAGCTCTTGTGCCTAACCGCTATTCTAGGACCTCTAGCCCCCTTGGAAATTCCAAACTCACAGCTATTTCTCAAAGTCAGGGGGCCCTGTGCCAGACACTGCACATCTGGAGTGCTCACATTTGGAGCCCTTGTGCCAGGCACTGCTTTTTCCCCAGCAGCAGTCTGTATAGTGTCATTTCTGTGGCATTACACTTTCCTCTCTGTTGGACATGGGAGGCTTCCTGGCTCCCACTGAGGAGCCAGCCTCAGCTCCTGAAGGGCTACACCATTGTCTTTGTCATTGTCCTGTCCTTAGGGTCTTCCAGAATCTGATGAAGTTGCTCTTTTTGAATTTTTTCCCCCTTCTCTGTTGTCTGTACAACTCTGGTATGTATCCATTAGAAAGCTTGGCAGGAAAAAAAAAAAACATGCTGTCTTTTAATTGCCCCTTCCCACCAAAGACCACAGCTTGACCAGGTTTAGGCTTGTTGCCTCAACCCAACACGTCCCAAGAGGCTCTCCTTCAGTCGCCTGATATAAGGAGAGATTCCTCCCCTTCTGTGCCCGCTTTCCTGTCCTGCCCAAACAATATAATAGAGTAGGAATTATGAATGAAATAAGATTTTTCTTGATAAGTTGGTGCTGCCCATTTGAATTACTATAGTGATGGGCTGAGTATTACCACAAAGTGCATGTGGGAATGGAGGGAACCTGGATAATGGATAAAGTCTTAAAAATCTGACTGTAAGCCTCCATACCGCTTTCCTAAACCATGAAGACATAAAACATTCATGACAAGGTGAAGCTGTGTGAAATCTTGAGTATGAACGGGGTTGCCCTGTGTTTCCCTCAGTTATTTAGACAGCGTGTTCCTTCCTTTGCCTTAGAGAGCGGACAGGCTCAGTGTGCCTGCCTTCCAGCTGACCAGGAAATCAGAGACATATGTGGCTAATCGTTTTTCTCTTGCAGCATATTTACAAAGTCAGCCCACCACATGTCCTTTGCATGGTGTTCCTTGCGACCATGCCCGGATGAGCCATCTGCTGAGCTCTCAGGCCCTAGCTTCACAGTTCTGGGTATATGCGAAGTTAGTAAAGAGAGGGCTGCAACCTGAACAAGAATAAACAGAGCCCCCCGAGGGGAATGGCTGACAGGTTCACAAATCACAACAGCTCTGATGATACAGACTGTGGACCCAAACCCTTACTAAAGAGAAAACTTGATAAAAACTCCTTATAGAAAACCTGACCCGTTAGTAATAATTTTCTCAGTATATGTAGTGTTATGGGAAGTACTGTTCACGATCATTCGAACAGCAAAGGGAGATTATAAAGAACACCAATTAACAAGGTTTGGGAATTTTAAGAGACTTCTAGGATCTCATGGGATTGTCACGGACAGTTACTTCTTTAGTCATGGGAACATCTCTTATTTTCAGGTCAAATGTGTCATTCCACATTTATTAGTGGGACTTTAGCAACAAGTCCGTCTATAATGGTAAATTTATTTCCATTTTCTGAATTCTGTTGTATTGTGTAATCTTGAGGGGGAAAAAGGGTTGGGATATGTTTTTTATGGTTTGGAAATACCTATAGATTCAAGCAAATAATAGCGACAGGGATTTAGGTAAATCCTATTCTGTTCAATAGATCATTCATATTTTAAATGTGAAAGCTTGCTTTTTATCTAGAAAAGCAAGCAATTAACTTTCATCGCAAAATGCTACACCTGCACATTTGTCTATAAATTTACATTTTTGGCTATTAGCAAAACTGCAGGCGGATAACAAATAGATCCAAAAATCAATTTGAAAAACAAAAACAAAAACTGAGGGCTAGCTTAAGTAATAAAGCAGTGGAGGTCACTATATAGGAAGAGAGGGAGCTCAGAGGCCACCACTCAGGCCATGCCAGCATCTCTTTGAAGATCTCCTGAGGCAACTGAAGAATGACTGGGTCTTCAGTGCAGTTCTGGCTCCTCAGAAACAGTGATGTGCAGAAAAATACCCTTCACAGAAGCATCGTGATGTCTCCGATTTCCCCAGCTCAGAGATAGCGAACTATTGTGGTCATTTGTTTGTTTATTGAACACTTCATTTATTGCAGTGCATTTTCCCCCTAAACAGGCCTGTGTTCAATGAAATCTGTAGTCCTTTCTTTTTAATGTTTATTTATTTATTTTGCCAGAGGAAGAGAGTATGCACACACTTGAGCAGGGGAGGAACAGAGAGAGAGGGAGAGAAAGAATCCCATGCAGGCTCCACACTGCCAACACAGAGTCTGATGCAGGGCTTGATCCCAAAAATGGTGACATCATGACCTGAGCTGAAATCAAGAGTCAGATGTTTAACCGACTGAGCCACCCAGAAGCCCTGGATTCTGTAGTTCTAAGGGAACTAGGTCTTTTAAATAGTTTATACATCCCATTGATTTTAAGATCAATAAGGACACATCAGAGGTATATGGGACTGTTAAAACTATAGGATCATAAATGTTTGACTTGTTCAGGACTTCAAATATCATCTCAAATACTAACATTTTCAAATGAAGAAATTAAGATTGAGACAATTGAGACAATCTGTCCAAAACTTGTTACCCTGTCTGTGAAACAAGAGAAATAGACCAGCTAGTAAAAACCACCACATATACTTGCCCATGTGCCCTCCAGTCCACAAACGGATGTGTGTCTCATAAAGGTATGATATGCCTTTGATGCCGTGTAGGTATTAATTCAAGCCATATTGAATTCCTGCATCAAACAAAACACCCCACCATGCGTGATATGACTTCCCTGCAGCTGGTTCATCTGTTTAGGAGAAGACCTGAGTTCACTTGCCAACTGAAGCTGCAGATTGCAATGCATGCATTTGAAAACATTGTATAAAATGAATTTGTTATAAATGATATGTCACTGAAGCTATCCCTACTATAGATACAGTGAAACTTAAGCATATATACATATGTATGTGTGTGTGTGTATGCATTTCTATATAGATATATATCTTTGATTTCCTTAAATCCAGGCACATGTGATAACTTAAGCAGTGTCACTGTGAATGATCATCCCAAGTCTTGGTTAACCTGCCTCATCAGGTGAGGAGGATTTGAAATGGGCAGAAGGAGTTTGCATAAAATAAATTAACAGTTTCTTCAGAACATTTGAGAGAAGCTTCCTTTATTGTAATCTGTATTCAGGGAGCCAATGTGAGTGGTATACTGAACTTCCAGACGGGAGACAGGGGTTCAGCTGTTTCTGAGTGTGTGTACCAAAGAGCCTTGAAGTGAATAACGGTGGGTTGAAATTTGCTTTTGTCCATTTTTCTGTTTTGTCATTGTTTCTGTTTGTTTGTTTGTTTTTTCCTACATCATTTGTTCCCTGTGTCTTTGGTGTGAAGTGAGGAGTTAATCTTTTAGGATTATGCTTCTCTAAGATGATTTTTAAAAGATTTTTAGGGGAGCCTGGGTGGCTCAATCAATTAAGCCTCCAACTTCAGGTCAGGTCATGATCTCATGGTTCGTAGGTTTGAGGCCTATGTCAGGCTCTGTGCTAACACCTCAGAACCTGGAGCCTGCTTCAGATCCTGTGTCTCCCTCTCTCTCTGCCCTCCCCCTGCTTGCGCTCTGTCTCTCAAAAATGAATAAATGTTTAAAAAAATTAAAACTAAATAAATTTTTAGTATTTGCTTTACCATGTACCACATTTAGGTTGTTACCCTGGACTTGTCTGAAGTTAGGACTTTTCTTTATAGCCTGTTTTTAATCCAAAAGCAAATAATCGCTCATTTTCTGCACACTTATTCTAGCTTTTCAGGTTTAGGCAAGTGGCTTTCTGTCTTTAGTTCTAGCCAACACTTTGGCATTTTCAAGTTGAATTCCTCAAGGGTAATATATTTAAAAAGTGACCCAAGATGTGGGTGCATGCATAATGAGGATGCAGGTGGGTGATAACTAAGACGACTTACAGTTGGACAATCCTTTAGAGCTTATTAAGTAAGTGTCTCCATCCCATGAGACATTATTACTCTCATTTTACAGATGAGGAAAACTGACAAGTCAAGAAACTCTCTTAGTTGGTATAAATAGGACTTAAGTTGTTCTTTCTCCAGACCGAGTGCCCTCTCCAGACAGAACAGGGGTCATGTGTCTCTCAACACTACCTGTGGCTGTCTTTGTCATTCAACTTTTCAAATCAGTGCTTGAGAATCTCCTTATGGATCTTGCTAAAATGCAGGGCTGGGATTCTACACCTTCTAACAAACCCTTATTCTTGGCTGCCTGAATTTCCCTATGTCTTACCAGGCCCTGACTCCTGGGCCACCAGCTCATTGTTTCCTAAAGCCCTTAGCAATCTTCTGTTGGCCCAGTAGTGTTGCATGGCACGTTTATCCTAACCTCTTTGTGTTTCTCTATGTTCACTTTCTCTATATAATTAGCCCCCTCTCCTCAGAAAATATGTACGTAGGCATGAATGTATATATCTTTATACACGTCTTACACTTCAAATGACTATGTCTTAAATTATAATGGATATCAGCGCACAGAAATTGTTGTTTACAAATACTCATTTTGAAAAGTAGCACCGCAGAGATATATTTAGTTAAGTGGACCACACACTGGCTAACACTGTTCTTCAGAAGCCTTATATCCCGTGTGTGACTGAAAACCAGAGATAGAAAGAAAATTAAAAGTGCCCATTCACTCTTTTCCATCGTGTGCTTTTGCTCGTTTTACGCAACCAAATTGCGGCTTGGTCTGTGAGGAGGGCCCAGCCTCCCAGGCTCTGCCCTAAGTGGTTGGGTCTAAGCCTCCAGGGAGCCTTTCACTTAACTGGTGCATATAAATTGCAGGCTTTCAACCAACAACCTCCCTTTCTGTCTCCTGCTTATCCCTAGTTATGAAGTGCTGGCCTAGTGGGCCAAATCTTCCCTAAAACTATGTTTTATGGGGCCCACACCATTTCGAAATTATTTGTTAACTTTTAGTTGCTAAAACTTAAAAAGCGAGCAAATTCCCATGAAAATCCAGATTTCCAGTGACTCTTGAAAACTGGAAGACTTGTCATCATGGGGTCTGAGCTGTGGTGTGGCTACCAGCGACAGGGCCTGAAGAGCAGCTTTAACTCTTCGATTTGCTGCACGCTGGCCACTTAGAGGGCCAATCCTCCACTCTCCCCAGTGTCTCCTGCCTGGCATCAGCATTGACTTGTGACTTTGATGCAGAACAGCCTTTACAGAGGTTTGAGACCATGTGAACATTCCCACATGAAGTCCAACACAGCTGATGACTTTCAAGGGAGCAGAGGGCACCCCAAACTGGTGCAAACTGAGTGCACATGTTTCTGGCTTCTGATCTCAAACATTTAAGCCAGAGAATTGCAGGTATTTTTCCAAGTTCTCCGGAAGGAAGAGTAGTGATCTTAAACAAAAGAGCAGTGTATTTTTGACTGTCCTAAAGTCTACGTGGGTGGTTCATAGTTGGTGTGGGCATTGCACAACCATCAGGGACCTGGGATCCTCCACATGAGGCTTCTGCTTGAGGAACTGGGACGTTCAGCCTCTGAATGCACATTCCACTGGCCAGGGAAGAGGAAAAACAAGAGGAAGGCATGCCTTTTCCTTCCAAGGAAGCCTAGATGAAGTTGTTTGCATCATTTCTGCCTACATCCCATTGGCCAGAACTGATCACATGGTGATATATAGCTGTGAGGAAGGCTAGAAGAGAATATTTACTCTGGGTGACCTTATTCTCAGCAAAGGATCCACAAGGAGAAAACAGATATTAGGGTGCCCCTGACAATCTCTGCAGTGTCTCTATGGTTTTAAAATTTCCCAGAGAACCACACATAGTGGACATTAGGTAAATACCATAAGGAAAAGGGAAGCCAATCATAGAGCCTCAGTAAAACCTTTCTTATATTCAACTCCTGATTATTCATACATTGATGAAATCGCTATAAACTATATGTACTGCTCTTGCTCCTTTGTACGTTTCCATCATGCCTTATTCCTACACCTTTGGCTTTGCTTTATTACCCACTGGCAAATGAACCATGTGTTTAAATCCTATGCAATGTCCTGTTGGAGAATCAAGAGACAATGTGGTCCCTTCCCATGTGAAAAGGCAAATGTCTCATCATGACTCTTTCTAACACATGAAGTGCAATTTCCTAAGCTTATGAGCAAGAGTGACACTAAAATTTCACCACTGCTTATAATATCTGCACTAACCTAAGAAGCAAGCTCAGTCTTGACGCTTGTGGAAAGACTCACGGTACCATCAGCACAACCCTTTCCAGGGTCATGGTCTTCTTCCAGCAAGTGAGAACAGAAACTGGTTCCCTGCAGTGAATTGTTATATGAAAATATGAATTGAAAAAATCCCGCTCTAGGAAGAGGTGGAGCTCACTCATTGTGGACAACAGATTCACATTTTTCACAAAAAAATAAATGCAAGAAAGGGCCCACAAAAGTTGCATTTATATAAAGCTTATATACTTAAACTTTTTAAACTTTTACATTACAAAGTAAATCTATAGGATAAAAAGCCTACTAATAGTTTCAGTTTAAGAGAACTGAACCATAACTCTGGAGACTTAAGATTTGATTTTTTCTCCCAATAATTACACTATTTTTAATATTGAAAATGCCCCTGATTGATTGATTGCCAGCTGGGGACAGAGGGTGCAATCATCATCTCATTCTTGAGGGAACAGATCATGTGACTTTCCCTGAATTACCTTTGGAAACATACTATTAAGATGTAATGTGAAAAAAAAAAAAAGAGAAAAAGAAAAGATGTAATGTGTACTTTTTGGTTCTTTAAATTGCAATAACACATATTTAGGGCCTAACTACTAATGAAGGGAGAAGGTCTTTCACCTTCTGGGGAGTCGATGCCTGAGGGTAGCCTTGGATCTGTGCATGATGCAGGCTGTAGTGACGATAATGGAACACTCCCACTTGGTATCTGTGTCCTGGGAGCCCATCCCTCCTTTTAAGTTTTAGCAAAAATTCGCAGGCTACCCGCTGAAGTCTGAATTCGGGGACACTGAATTGAAGGGGCAAGTGATGGTAGCCTGTGTGCTGGGCCTTGCCCTTCCTTTGTGTCTTCGTTATTTCAGTGTCCATCAGCATCTCCCCATGAGCAGTCAAACACCAGGAACTAGACTTCAACTCTCAAATCAACAGAAAACTGTGGATTGTTTTGTGTGTTTGGAGAGGCTGAGATCATTTTATGTTGCACGTTCCCCAAAGAAACAAATGTGATCTGAGAATCACATTGTTACAAGAGCTGATACCATTCCTTTAAAAACATTTTTTTTAATGTTTATTTATTTTGGGGAGACAGACAGAGCACAAGTGGGGGAGGGGCAGAGCAAGAGAGAGACACAGAATCTAAAGCAGGCTCCGGGTTCTGAGCTGTCAGCACAGAGCCCGTTTTGGGGCTTGAACCCATAAAGCGCAGGATCATGACATGGGCTGAGGTCGGATGCTTAACTGACTGAGCTACTCAGGCGCCACCCCCACCCCCCTTTTTTTTTTTTTTTAAAGAGACAGATCAACCACACAAGCAGGGGAAGAGCAGAGGGAGGGAGGGAGAGAATGTCAAACAGGTTCCACGGGGTCTGACATGGGGCTTGATCACGTGACCCTGGGATCATGACCTAAGCTGAAATCAAGAGTCTGAGGCTTAACTGACTGAGACATCCAGGTGCCTCCCCGCCCCATTCTTTTTTTAAGTTGTTTATTTATTTTGAGAGAGAGAGAGAGTGTACACACACAAGTGAGCAGGGAAGAGGCAGAGAGAGATGGAGAGAAAGAATCCTAAGCAGGCTCTGTGCTGTGTGTGCAGAGCCCTATGTGGGGCTTAATCTCATGAACCCTGAGATCAAGACCTGAGCTGAAATCAAGAGTATGATGCTTAACAGACTGAGCCACCCAGGTGCCCCTAGGCAGCCCCCACTCTTGACTGAAAGGAAACAAAAGAAAACACCACCACTGTTCATACTAAAAATGGAAGAAAAAAAAAAACTATCTGGGAGGAAAAATAACAATCCAGTCATTCCCAGACAGACACTTATTCATCCATTTATAAAAAAGAGTAATGGTTAACTATGTGTAGTTAGTGGTCTCTAGAAGCAGTGGCTTAATTTCCTTCCTCCTTCCTGGCATCTGCCAGGGTAACCTTGTTGTATTTAACATCTGCTCTGTGGATTCTCTTGAGAGCTATAACAGAACGCTGGGTCTCCTTGTCATTTTGTAAAGTAAGTTATTTTGAAGGAAGAAAATTTAAGGAAACTTCTTATAAAATACTGCAATACCAGAATAGTTTTTATGTTCAGAGTTTTAAAATCCTAGACAGTATTCATGACTCCCAATTTGCAGAAAAGAAAATTGAGACGAGAAAATTTTGGTAGCTGGCTCAAGGTGGCCTGGTAGCTGGTGACAGGGCAGGACTCCTCATTTCTGATTCAGGATTTTGTACTGTCCCAGGCAGACAATTCTGCTATATTGGTTTGATATTTCCAATTATTCTTTGGCAGTCAGCTTCAAACTGTGAGGGGGAAAAAAGAAACCTTAAAAATTATTTTTGTTCCAAGAGAGTCTATATGACTGCCAGCTCAGCGAGGTGTGTTACTTCCAGGCATAGAAGCGAACTTACCTTTTAACTACATGCTACTGACCATCCAGCTGCTTTGTAGGGAAATTAGGTCCTTGGGAGCTTTTAGGGTAGAAGATGTTGATGCCATAGAACCTTAGATTATAACAACTCGAAGTGGAGATCCCCCTACTAAGCCCTTCAGTTCAGAAACGAAACCACACCCACAGTGATACAGTGCCCTCCCCCCAGGTCCCACTGCACTACACCAAGCCCAGTTCTGGGGTTCCTCCTTATGCTACTTCAAGCCATTTTCCTGTGTAAAGGAAGACTGGTAGGTATGTCTACTGGGAGATGTGTTTCAGGCATTTACCTTCCCACTTTACATAATACCTCAAAAGAATCTTTTGTTAACAGCTAAACAGCACTGTAATTGTCATAGTTCATGCAACTGACCTCTTTCAGCTTGTGCCTTTTGCTCTTTTTCTTTAAAATGCCTCCAAAGCTCTAAAGTATTGCAATGGTGTTTGTAAAGAATCTGCTGAGAAACATCATGACCCTGCATTTGTGCAAAATTATAAGCCAGACTCTTACATTAGGAATGCAGTCCTGTTAACCAAGCTCATTGCCACCCAAGCGAGGCTCATCACTCTTCAGCACACACTGTATTTTGTGGTATGTAGTCAGGTTGCCTTGCTGGGCTCCCCTGTCACGTATTGCAGCAAGTTCCTCATGCAGAGCAGAGTCTGTGAGCCAACTTGCCTCACCGGGTATGATCGATAAAAAGAGGGGCTTATGACATCCTGGACTTAGAACAGTGTATGGCACCTGTTGCCCGGTATGTATTTTGCATTGAATAAATGAACATCGAAACCTTGCTTTTGCAAGGTTTTGAATCTCCAAATTTGAGTCAATAGCATCTGAGCTCCCCTGACTAAGCCATTAGTACTTTGCTTCTTTTCAAGTGTCAGGGAGTCTCCTGGATTCTCTCAGCGTGTCAAGGCATATTTTAGTCGCTTGGATACCAGCATGCTGTTAGGATAGTGGGTCCGTATCACTGATTCCTAATGATTCCGAGAGATTCAGAGCCATATCTACCCATCAGCCTGTGAGCCTGTCTCTCGACTTCCTAGAATCAAGACAATCGCTGTGCCCACGCAAATTACTTCTCCCCTTGTCACCATGGCAACACATTTGCTCTCTTGCCCACCCCGCCCTGTTTGCAATCAGCACAGAGCCATTGGCTTAATAAGGCCTGACAAACTTAAACAATGGGGATTTCTTGCCTAGAGCCAAGATCTTTATTCATTCATAGTGACCAGAACTATGTGTTGCTGCCTTGCTGACACCGCTTGGCATTTAGGAAAAAATTTCCCACCATGATTCATCTCTACTACCTATTCTCAGCTCATCTCTTCTAAATGTCAATCGGCCAATCAATTGATCAATCAGGGGAAAAAATTAAACTATTAGGGTACTCAACCAAAAAGTGATGTTTTGTCTCTCTACACCAGGATTTCTCAGTCTTGGCCAGTCCACATGGTTGGGGGAGGGGTGGAGTGAGCAAGGAAGAGCCATGCTGGGAAAGGGCACTGCCTCTGTCCCTCCAGTTGAAACACATTGTATACTTGCTTCTGCCCTGCCCTGCTGGCCTCTTGCCTATGACTCCCCTGCACAGGCCCCCTCCATAACCTCACTGAACTCAGTTATACCTCTTCAGGTGCCACCTTGTTGGACACTGGGAAGAGACGTGGATCAAGACCTGAAGGCTCCTTGGGCTGGGCTCTCACCATAGTTGGATAAAGGCAGACACAACTGGAGGGGTCCCTGCAAATTATGGCTGATGTGTCAGAGGGTCTGATGGCAACTTTGCTACCTCTAGGCCTCTCAGCTCAGGACTGAAAGAGAACGCTGTATCCTGAGCAGAAGCAGCTGCTTCTGGGCAAAGCACTCAATGTTTTCCATTTCTTAGAAGATAAACTCTAAACCCCATGGCTCAGCCCCCAGCTGCCTACCTCTCCCGCCCATCTCTTCTTACCACTGTCCGCCTATAACCCTCCATCATGGCTATAAGGAGTCATGTGTTGCTTACTCACTTTCTTTTTCATGCCTCCAGGCTTTTGTTCTCCCGTCCCAATAACCTGGAATGCTCTCCCCTCTTCTATTCCTATACATTCTCAAAACATACCCTAAACGTCCAAAAATAAGATACTGGATAAATGAATTTTAACATGCGGTAGATGCTATGGTATGCTGCTGCTGCTTCTCCCCTTCAGGGTCAAGGCACATATCTCCTCAGCTGTCAGGAGTGTTGGCTATTGAATATTCACATCTGAGTCCCTCTGCTGTGATAGCCTTGGGTTGAAAGAATCGGCCTTGCCCAAGTTTACATCGGCCCGCATCCAATGATCATATCACACAAAGGTACAGCGGCATGACCCCTGTGCCCCTATCTGGGGCTACTGTGAAGGGCCATCCTAGCTGAACTCCCTATGGGATGGGCCGGGGCCTCCACGGCAGCTGCATCACATTCCAAGCTTTCCCTCTGCCCAGTCCTTCATCCCTTACTCCCTCACAGACAACCTGTGAAGTGTCCTCCCCAGCAGAACTCCAGCCTGTAAACCTCTGTCTCAGAGTCTGCTTCCCAGGTAAGCCTAAGACATGGCAAGCCTAGGATGAAATAATATGTAATCATTAAAAAATTTAAGTTACGTATTAGAGAATATTTAATGACATAGGAAACTGTTCAAGTTAATGAAGGAAATACAAAAACAAGAGGCAAAACTGGGCATGCATTCCATTCCTGATTATGTAAGAATGTACATGACCCAAAGAGAAAACCAGAGCAGAAAGGAAAAAATATATATATCTTTTAGAAAGAATTCCTCCTAAAGCAGAACTAAAATAGTGTCTACCTCTGGAATTTTGTTTCCATTTTCTGTTCATTTTAAATATTCTACAATGAGCAAGTAATTATTAGGAAACCTAATGAGTCCATTTAATAGTAAAATGAAGTAATGTTATCAAACAACTCCCTGGAACACAAAACACAAAAACAAAAGTCTTCTTAACCCACCTTCTGAGGACAAATGAAAAACTTCAGCATCCATGGTCTCTCTGTGTGCTTCCTTCTCTCATCCCTGCCCCTGCCCAGTCCGTGGCACTGACCCTTTTCTTTTTTGTGTATCTCTGTCCCTATATGTGCATATCTATCATTACCCTTAACCATAGGGTGTTGCAAATATTTTAATTTATCTCTCGTATTACGCTGAGAGTTGCATGAGGGCAGAAGATCATGTCCCCATGTCTCGGACATGACCTCTACACTGTAAACAGTATATTTTACTGAACGAGTAAATGAGTGAATGAAGAAGCATTTGAAGTGGAGACTTGAAGAGTCAAGAATTTGACTGGCATAGGGACAGACTACTGAAAGTGAGGGAAAAGATGTAGAGCAAAACGTTGAGAGCCTAATTAATGTTTTCAGATTGTGTCAGAATAGGAGACTATGAAATGGGAACCCCTCAGCCTGTTTGTGCTTCTCTGTTCTGTGGTTTACCAAGAAACTTTGGAAAAAGCTGACTTTGCCGCTGTGGCTTTGAGCATTTCAAGATAAGCATCACCTTGGTTTCAAAAAGAAAATGATGCCTGTTATTTTCAACCTTACAATGCTCATTTTCTAAAATCATTCTTTAAAAAATAAAGCTAATGTTCTTTGTGGAATATTTTTGAATTCATGATGAATTTTGGAAAATTGAATTTGAGCCTTTCTGGCCATATTTTCTGCCCTTTAATACTTAGTAAAAAATACTTAAATTTTTCTCAATTTATGTAAAATTTGCTTACATAAAATTCACTTTATTTAAAAAAATTTTTTTTTACATTTATTTATTTTTGAGAGACAGAGTAAGACAAAGTGAGAATGGGGGAGAGGCAGAGAGAGAGGGAGACACTGGGTCGGAAGCAGGCTCCAGGCTCTGAGCTGTCAGCACAGAGCCCGACACGGGGCTCGAACCCACAGGCCGTGAGATCATGAGCTGAGTCGGAGTCGGACACTCAACCGATTGAGCCACCCAGGAGCCCCACACCACTTTACTTTAAAGTGCACAGTTCAGTGAGTATTGCCTTTTTACCCTGAGTTTGGCTTTTCTCTTCGAGTAGCAATTAGCTGGTGTCCCTCCAAAGGTACTAGGTGTTTCTATTGTGACCTTGCAATAATTGGGTAATTGATACCTTAATTCAAAGACCTCACTCCATTTTCCCCTGGCCCCCTATTACTAGAGAATATGGATCAGATTTGTTAGTGGTACATAGAAGAATCTTCTTGGACTGGTCTCATAGTATTCTGCTTTTCTCAGCTTCTTCTCCTCTTGTGCACTGTGAGCCCAAGACATACTCAAATATTTGTACTTCCTCAAGTGAGCCACATTCTCTCATGCTTTGCGTGCCTTTCTTTCTCTTTTTGGCAGATGCCTACACATCTTTCCCTGAGACAAAGTCCAGGCATTATGATTGATACTTGTGAAACCTCCATCCTCCCAAAGCAGAGTTGTGGGGTGACACTCTTTCCCCTTCTCCTCCTCCTCTTCCCCCTCCTCCCCCTCCTCAGCCTTCTTTCTCCTCCTTTCCCTCTTCTGTTCTTTAGGCAACTTCATATGCCCTCAGTTCAAACATTTTTCCTATTGGTTTGCAACCTTCAATTCATTGTTGTTTCCTAATAAGATTGTGAATGCTTTGAGAGTAGGGTTTGTTTACTTGTCTCTCCTATTCAGTGATCTTGACATATAGTGTGTGATCAAAAACAAGTTATTGATCTTTAAAAAATAAAGCTAATGTTCTTTGTGGAATATTGCCAAAATAAGTTTGCCAAGTTATTGCCAAAAAAGGCTCTAATAATATTTGGGAATCTTTGGCAGACAGGTAAAGAACTTTGGTGGAATGTGCCTCTGTGCACCCGTTATGTGGATGTCTACAGTTAGGACTGTACTTGATGAACAGGTTTTGGTTTGGAGTCATGGGAGGAATAGGAAGCCAGAATGCTTACATCTCTGGAAATTTTCTGAAATTCCTTAGAGAAAGATACCAACTATTAGATATGTATCATGACAATATGTATTTTACAGCATTGATAAACCTGAACATTCACTCCTGTCTGTTTTATTCTTGTTTCTCTTGAGCTTCAACACTGAATTTGTATTTGTAACACCTGCTGTTACCATCCCGGGATAATAGACTATTTAACATTTCATCATTTACAAAATATGCAATTCACACTCTATTCATTCCTAGTTATTTGGTATGGATCTCTTCTGAGGGCTCTCGAGGAATCATCGTGTAGTTTAGACTATATGACCATTGCTGAGGGCAACCAAACCAGTATATGAACTACAAAGAAAGAGAGTTGTTACAATTATTGGAAACATAAAGCAATAGTGAAATGTGTGGAACTAGGGAGGGATCAGGAGAGAAAGGAAGGGAGGAGGTGGGAGAGGAAGAAACCCAATAAAACCATAATTGTCTTAATGTCCAGTGCCCTAATCTAGCAAGCAGAACCTTCTCCATTCTAAGCTGGCATGTGCACTGACCTCTCTAGTAAAACATGATGACTGGGTTATCAATGCTCATGTGCATAACAGTCATCTGGGGATGATTGTTTAAAATGATGGATTTCTGAAACAAAATCATTATCTTAAAGACCTATCTGTATTCCCATGTTCATTGTCACATTACTCATGATAGCCCAGTTATAGAAACAACCTAAGTATTCATCTATAGAAGAATAGATAAAATGTGATATATACACATACACACACTGAATTATTACTCAGATTTTGAAAATAAGGAAATCCTGCCATTGGTGGCAACATGGATGAACCTGGAGGGCATTATGCTAAGTGAAATAAGCCAGATGAAGAAAGACAAATGTTGCATGGCATCATTTATGTGAGGAATCAAAAAAAAAAATGGAAATCATAGAAATAGTAGAGTGGCACTCACAGGGGCTCACAGGTAGGGGAAACAGAGAAAGATTTGTAAAAGGGTACAAACTTTCAGTTATAAGATGAAAAAATAAAATGATAGATTCCTGACCATGATCTCAATTTCTGATTTAGTTTCTCTGAGGTGGTCCTAAGAAGTTGCTTTTTTAACAAGGCCAAGATGATTCTGTTAGAGGTGGTCTAATCAATGAGAAACAATACAGAACCATCTCTTAGCCTTATTACTGTATTAGCATTTTTGCTAAAACAACACTCATGCCTTGGCTCATTTTTTATTGCTGATTGACAGTTTGCTTTGGGCTCAACTGGATGATTTTTTTTCACTCGTGTTGCCTGGACTCACTCAAAAAGCTCCTGTCAGCTGGTGGCTCAGCTGGAGCTGAAAAGTCAAAGTTGGCCTCTGCACATGACTAGTGTTTGGCAGGCTATCAGCCAAGGTCACCTCATTTTTCCTCCATGCAGCCTAGCATCAGTTTCTTCATAGGGTGATCTCAAGATTCCCAGCAGCAAGAGAGGACAATCCCCAAAGTGCAAGCATTTTTCAAGAGTCTCTGGTTATGTCATATTTTCTAATGAACCATTGGCCAAAGGAAGTCACATGACAATATCGAGATTTGAGGGGAAGAGAAGTAAACTCCATCTCCTAACGGGAAGCTGGGCAAAGTCTCATTGCAAGGGATAGAAGAATAATCAGGGCCACTTTTGCTTACAATAGTCCACCATGCTTACTATTTCAATAACCTAGCACGTTAAGATTGTTGAAGAAGAAAGGTGTATAAAGGACTTATATTTTAAAATATAAATTAATACAAATGCAAGTCTGCATTCCAAATGAAAGCTCTCCTACTGACTTGCATCCCAGATTGTTTTTTTTTTAAGATCGGCTTAATGCCCAGCACTGAGCCCAACATGGAACTTAAACTAACGACCCTGGGATCAAGATGTGAGCTGACATTAAGAGTCTGACTCTTAACTGACTGAGCTACCCAGGCACCCCTCTCCTGACATTTTTGTGTAAGAAATCAGTGGACTGATACCCTATGTGATCAGACTGTCATAGTCTTGGATAGACCCATGGAAATTTGTAGTTCTTGTTAATGTTATTTGCCATGAATGGCTTGGGGGTTGGGGGGGGCGGGGGAAAGTACCATAGCTTTAGAAATCTGGGGAAAATTAGTTAAGGGGAGGCAGATGGCAATCTTTTGCTTCATGGCTTTTCTTTGGAGAGTAGATAATATAGTGGTAAAGATCATAATACCTGCCCATTTAGATCCCAATATTAGGTCTGCCATTCTTGAATTGTTTACCTTCAGCAAATGAATGAATTCACCTGTCCATATTTAATAGGGCATGATAGGGTAAGATTTAATTTTTTTTAATGTTTGTTTATTTTTGAGAGAGAGAGAAAGTAGCGGAGGGGCAGAGAGAGAGGGAGACACAGAATCTGAAATAGGCTCCAGGCTCTGACCTGTTAGCAGAGTCTGTTGTGGGGCTAGAACTCATGAACTGTGAGATCATGATCTGAGCCGAAGTTGAACACTCAACCAGCTGAGCCACTCAGATGCCCTGATAGGGTAAGATTTAAATAAAATAATGTATGCTATAGAGCTCACAAAGCATTAGCTGTCATCCTCATCTTCGTTATCATTCCAGAAAAAAATAAATGTTGCCGACCTGTCATAGCTCTGTTTGTCCACCTGAGGAATGGGCAGTTGCCTATAAGATCTAAATTCATAAAACTCCCTCCCCCAAATAACTTCCAAATCCTCCATATAACTTAAAGATTGGCTAAAGCCATGTGTTTCTTGAGGATAAGAGAGAATGACTATGCCTAAACTTGTTCCTATTCTCCGCAGAGGCATAGTGACTAGTATCCCCACTATGATTTAAGGGAAAAGCTATTGTAGCTAGTCTGCAGGTTGGCCTCCAATAATCCTTGCCTTATGATAGCCAGACTCTTGTGTAAAATTCCTCTTGCATGAATGGAGCTGATCTGTGTAACCAAAAGGATAGAATGGAAATGAAACATGATTTCTGAGGTTAAGACTTAAAAGCCATTGCAGCTTCCACCTTACTCTCTTGGATCATTCACTCTTGGGAAAGCCAGCTGCCTGGTCATGAAGCTACTGAAGCAAACATATGGAGACTTCCATGTGTCAAGAACCCGAGGCCTCTTATTGAGAGCAAGTACAAACCTGCCCACCCTGTGAGTGAGCCTACTTGCAAGTGGACACTCCAGCTACACTCAAGCCTTGAGATGACTACAGCCTCCTGAGGGACCACAAGCCGCAAGGACTCAGCTTGGCTGCTCTCCAGTTTCTGACCCACAGAAACTGTGAGAGATAGTAAATGTTTGTTGTTGCCCCAAGCCTGTAGGTTCCAGGGTGATTTGTTATGCAACAATGGACAGCTAATACAGCTGTTTTGGTGTGGGGAGGGAGGGCAGGCATAGAAGCACTGGCTTGATGGAAAGACAGAGAAAGAGAAGGGAGAAAGATTCAGAAGGCAGAAGCTGAGGATTACCAAAGAGAGCCTCACAATGCTGCTTGCAGGCACAGTCCTGGAGGCCATTTTCTGGAAGAGAAGCCACAGAATTGAGTGTGCTAAGTGCTTTGAAGTACCTAGAGACCCCGCAGGGAATGGCACTAGGTAACTGGGAGGTCGTGCTTTTCCTCTTTATCATCTTGGCCATTAACTAGAGCAAAGCTCTTTGTGGGAAACATGCAAATTGCTGAAAATGGAGTTGAACTTCCTCCGTCTCTCTTTAACTGGAAATATAATTGCAACTCCTTGCACATTGCTGTGATTTTTTTCTAATCCTGTCACGCTTTGTTGGCTCGCTGCTTTTCATCTTACTGTTTATTAAAATAGCCCACGTTGTCTTTGATGCTGAAAGCACAAGTATATGATTGGAGGCTATTGCCAAATTACAATTCATTTTTATTTGATACTGAGGTTTTTGACTATTCATTTTAAACTTTTTTTTTAAACTTTGGAGTTGGGGAGTGGGAGTTGGGGAAAGGAGAACACAGGAAATGGTGAATGGCCAGTCAGAACCCTCTCCTAGGTTCAGAAATCTGGCAGTTGTTATCAAAGCATCACCATCAACATCTCTCATGTTCTTCTATGAGACGTAGTCCCTATGCCCTTAGCTAGTGGCAGGTAGAATGAGCCAGAATTCGTGGAGTGATGGATGATTTAGCCACAGGCTTGTTTAACCCTTTGGAGCTATGAGTAAGCCTATTCTAATTTGCTCTGACTTTCCAGTAAAATTGAGATGGGCACTCCAGTCCTCCAAATAAGGCAGTTTTGTATTTAAGTCTACTCTACAACCAATGGTGTGATACCCAGGCAGAAATACTTCCTGGGTATTTTCCAAGAGTATCCTATATAAGGGGATTGTGTCTGGGGAATGTATTAGTTTCCTGTGCTTCTGTAACGAATTACCACACACTTGATTCCTTAAAGTAACAAAAATTTATTCCTTAATAGTTTGAGAGTCTAGAAATCCAAAATCAGTTTCAGTGTGCCAAAATCTAGATATCAGCCTGCTGATACTCTTTCTAAATATTCCAGGCGACAGTCTGTTCCTCATCTCTTCACCTCTGGTGGCTGCTGGCATTCTTTGTCCAGATCACTCCAATCTCTGTCCCCATGGTCACATTGCCCTCTCCTTTCTGTCTGTCTTTGTTGCCTCTTCCTTCCTCTGCCTTCCTTATAAGGATACATGTGATTGCTTTTAGGGCCCAACCAGATAATACAGGATAAGCCCCCTATGTCAAAATCCTTAACTTAATCATATCTGCAAAGACTCTTTTTCCAAATAACGTAATGTTTTCAGGTTCGAGGGATTAGGATCTGATAGCTTTGGAGGCCATTATTCAACCTACTACAAGGAACTTCACATCATTTCATCCCCAACCTTGAACCTTTCTGTATAACACTTTTGTATTTTCCTCATTGCTACTGTGATCCAGCTGGTGGTGAGTCACAGAAAGGAAAAATGGACCCCACCTTCTTTGAAAAACTATAGGACTAAACACATTAGATGGAAGAATTGTAACAAGCGGGGACAGTGAGATGGTAAATAATATTCTGGTGAAAAGTACCACCCCCCAATTTTGTGCTTTCAATTGTAGAATCCTGCTCTGTTTTATGCCTTCCTTTGAAAGCATCTCTAAGTTTTTACTTTGAAATATAGATTTGGTTACTCATTCAGAAATTGCCACCTCACATGTTGCAATCAAGACCTTGTCTGTCGTTGTTGCCCACTACAAAGTTTTATTAACCCTGGAGAGAATTTACTGCTCTGCTCCCTCTGTGGGCTTCCTGCCATGGTGTGTGAACCTGAGATGAAAACCACTTGATGTATGGTTGGCAGGTAATAGACTTCTCTCACCCAGACTGATAAGTCATTACTGGCCCTTCCATTCAATAACTCTGAGCAGGGTCCCAGCTTGCACTTAGTCTGGGAGATGAGAGACTGGGATGGAGGGAAGGGAAGATTCTTTTCTCAAATGCTGCTCAGGCTTATACATACTACTTGGTAGTAGATGGGAACAGTGGCAGGGGTCGTGGGGCTGGTTGTTGAATGATTGAACACTTAGTCTCAAAGGTGGTAGTACATGTGAGCTGTGATTTAGAAATAGGACAAAGGGATTCTTGGATTTAGGCAAAACTTCCAAATGAAAATAGTGAAGTGAGGCTCCTGCAAAGCAAAGTTTTATATGCGTGTGTGTGTGTGTGTGTGTGTGTGTGTGTGTGTGTGTATGAGAGAGAGAGACAGAGAAAGAGAAAGAGAGAGACAGACTAAGACTTAGGAGAAAAGGAAGAGTTCCAAATGCCCTGGCAAGGGAATCTAATGTATTGGCAGATTTTGATCCTTTTCCAAGTCATGCAATGCTTCTTAAACTGAAGTCTATAGAGAGACACAGAGGGCTTCACATATTCTCAATTAGAGAAACTCTGACTTAAAGTATAGTGCAGAACCTTAGCCTGGTATCTTAATCTCTCCCTAATCTAGCTCCATCTGGCTCTCTTATAAGAGCCTACTTTTCATTCCTCCCACCGTTTTTCCAGGCAAATTGGACTAGTCAGAATTCCCCAGACTTCTCACATTGGTGACTGCACAGATCACATTCCTCCTCTAAAATGTCATTCTACCTTTCCCTTCTCTTTCATGGTCCCTCCCCCACAGCATCCCCCTAACAGAGTTTCAAGCTCTGCTTCCCCTCTGCCAGGTACCAGGTTCCTGGGCACTCAAGCTCACTTTTCCCCAGAATTTCTGCAGTGTGTAAGCTTTGAAAAGTGCCTTCTTGGGTATCCTGCTGCTCTGTATTGTTTATTTGTCTTCTCTTTTGGGTAGCATATTTGGCTCTAAGATTTTGTGTCTCTTCTTCTATGACACATCTCTCAAAACCCAGAATGCTTATTGTAAATAAATAAAAAGTATCCCCAAGATGATAGATGCTATTGGGAACCCACTCATCTCTTTTCTATCAATCTAAAACTCTGGCACAATGCTGGCCCCACCCCTTCCTGCTAAAATTGCCTGTGACCACCATGTTATTGGGGGCTGATACGGGGAGTAGGGGGGGAGAAGAGATAGTGAAGAGAGAGAATCTGTGAGGAAATAGGAAGGGTAAGGGGCCAGAGAGGAGCTTGTGGTGGGAGGGCTTCTAGAAAATACTTCCAAGAACAGCAGAGCTCGATGTTCACTTGGATCTTATTGTAAAATATCCTCCAACTCAGCATCAAACCTCCAGTTACATCTGTTGCACAAATGTGTTGTATGAGTATATTTTTATGTAGAAATGAAGGCAAGAAGACTGATTTTCATATTTGAATCAATTGAAGTGAAGCAATCATGAGTAGAAGCCAGAAGCTTCCTACAAAGGTAAAAATCACATCGTAAGCACTGAAAATATTTGTAGAAATGTGGGTTGGTGATATGATATTGCAGCCAGTATTCTCTAGACCTCCTGGAGATGAGAGACCTAAGGTGACATTTTCAGAGATCCAAGGGATCTGGGGGCTAAGCGAAGGAAAAAAGACATGACCTCAAGGTGGCAGCAGCACACACTGGCCTGGTTGGGCTCTCCAAGGACAGGCTTGCCTGGGCATGTCCCTCAGGGCAGGCATTTGTTCAGAGGCTAATGCCTGGAGGCAGCAAGTATGAAGAGGAGGAGGGCATGAGACCTTTGAGGAAAAGAGGGATCTAAGTGATGTGGCTCAACAGCATGGGGGAAGTCTCTGGGTCAGAAAGCTGTGAAGGGCATGGGGTGCTTTGCTGGCCCCTTTGTTTTTTGTGTTTGTTTGTTTTTTGGTTTTCGTTTTGTTTTTATATGAAATTTACTGTCAAATTGGTTTCCATACAACACCCAGTGCTCATCCCAACTGGTGCCCTCCTCAGTGCCCATCACCCACCCTCCCATCCCTCCCACCTCCCATCAACCCTCAATTTATTCTCAGTTTTTAAGAGTCTCTTATGGTTTGGCTCCCTCCCTCTCTAACTTTTTTTTTTTTCCTTCCCCTCCCCCATGGTCTTCTGTTAAGTTTCTCAGGATCCACATAAGAGTGAAAACATGGCATCTGTCTTTCTCTGCCTGACTTATTTCACTTAGCATAACACTCTCCAGTTCCATCCACATTGCTACAAAAGGCCATATTTCATTCTTTCTCATCGCCGTATTATTCTATGCCATTCTTCTCATTGCCAATAGTATTCCATTGTGTATATAAACCACAATTTCTTTATCCATTCATCAGTTGATGGACATTTAGGCTCTTTCCATAATTTGGCTGTTGTTGAAAGTGCTGCTATAAACATTGGAGTACAAGTGCCCCTATGCCTCAGTACTCCTGTATCCCTTGGGTAAATTCCTAGCAGTGCTATTGCTGGGTCATAGGGTACATATATTTTTAATTTTTGAGGAACCTCCACACTGTTTTCCAGAGTGGCTGCACTCCTTTGGAAGACCATGTGATTCTTGATCTTGGGGTTGTGAGTTTGAGCTTCATGTTGGGTGTAAAGATTACTTAAAAAAAAAAAAAAAACACTTAAAAAGAGGGGCACCTGGTTGGCTCTGTCGGTTGAGGGTCCATCCAGCCCTTGATTTCTGCTCAGGATCCCAGGGTCTTGGAATCAAGCCCGGTGTCTGCCTTGTCAGGCTCTGCACTAATCTTAGAGCCTGCTTAGGATTCTCTGTCTCTCTCCCTTTGCCTCCACCTCCCCCCCCCCCACTTGTGCTTTATCTCTCTCTAAACAAAAACAAAAACAAAAACCACTTAGAGAAAGCTCTGAAGGGCAGCAGTAGCTTGGGGTCTTTATAGCCCTGGACTTATTTTATCTATGCTACAGATGTTGAGTGCAGCTTCAGGGGAATGCAAAGTAGGCAATCTCTAAGTGGCTAAAAATCTGCTTATTAAAATAATTTTATGTGTAAAAATGTGTCTCAGCCTATAGTAAAAAATTATACATCCTAGGAGTCAATACACAGAGGGCATCTTTGGTTTATATAATAGGCATCTCACACATATACACTCTTACAGGATGGGAGTCATGCCATATATGGTGTTTTATAGCTTTCACAATAATCTATTAAGCATTTCTCAATGTCACTAAAATTTCTTCCAGAACATTATATTTAATAGCTTCTTGTCATCATGAGCTTTTCCTATGATTTACCACAACCCCGGTTCAAATGTTTTTCTGCAGGTAGCCTAATGTTTCTAACGTCACCCTACAGATCTGTAGTGATGGAACCCAGAGCTCTTTTCCCCCAAACCTGGTTTGGATTCTTAGCTCTACTGAGTCAGTGGTTGAGCTGGGGAATCATCAAATGATTTTTGAGAATAATGTTAGGAAGAGGAGATTTCATCCAGATTAAAAAATATTTATTTACACAATTATTTATTTGGTATGTATTTAACAATGTGATTAATGGGCTAAGCTTGCAGATAACATTTTGGTCAAAAAACAATTGTGCTCATTAAGGAAGCATATTATGCAAAGAGCACTCCATCATATGGGGCCCCTAAAGAAAACTTGTTTTGAGGTAAATAACAGACCCCATCTCATTAATTACAGGTATCAACCATACCAAATCACCATGCACAAAGTACTTAAACAGATAGTAGCTTGATGATGAATGGCATTTCCCGTTTCAAATGATGTAAGTAAAATGCTATTTAAAATCTTGACATTCTCTTGCAAAGAGTAGGTGAGCTCGAGAAGGTGGCACAATGACAATGTGACTCCCACGTTCCTCATTGTGTGTCTGTGTGCATGTGTGGAGTGTGGTGGAGGAGCCTTTGAACAGCACGATGTGTTCTAAGAGCAGAATGAGATCAAACAACCTGCCTCCTGCACTTCTGAGGCAGTTGCACTGTGCAGGACATGGCCTTTGGCTTCTTCCGCCTCTGTGACCACCTGTGCAATAAAGGCTGCTTGATCCTAAAGGTCCGGGGGCGGGGGGAAAAGGAAACAAGATGAGGTTTATTGAATAATCAGTGGCAAGCGGTTTATGAGATGCTCATCATGTGGAATCCCCAAAATAATCTTGTAAATTGTGTGTCTCCAATGTTCACATTAGATACCATGCCTCACACATATTTTACCAGATATCTACTAGATCCTGGCTGAACCATACATGAACCTAGATCTGAAGTCCTTGCAAAAATCTGTGCTATTGCTATAAGATTGTATAGAGAATGCCATTTTCCAGGAGAGTCCGTCAAAACCACTGTGTCCTTGATTCTTTTCCACCATCTCATCTATATACCTTTCCTTTTCTCTCTCTCTCTTTTTGGTTTTGCACTTCTGTCTCCTTCATTCTGCTCCTTACCTGCCCTATGAGGTTACTGAGGTAGGTACATAAACATACACATGCTTTTCCTGTATTTTCCATATATCTCTGCTCCTAAAATGCCCATTTTGTACCATCCAAGATAGTAACTAGTGTTAATGATGAGAGTTACCTATGGCTCCGTGTTACTGATGGATAATAACATCCTACAGTTTCTACCAAAGGAGTAATGTCTAATGGTAGATATCTCGACAACATGCAGATTGATAAAGCTGGGTGACTTCTGACATGCACTTTGTCTCGGCTCAGAGTATAACAGTTGAGAGCAAGAGTTTTGGAGTCACTTGGATCTAAACTCTGTTCTGGACTTCCCAACTTACTCCCCTTTTCACTTTTGGCCATTTACTTTACCTCTCTGTCTCATTTTCCTCCAGGGAAAAATGAAGGTGATAATAGTGTTTACCTCCTAAGCTTGTATAGGATTAAATGACATACTGCATACAACTTCCTTAGCAAAGTGTATATGACACCGAGCCCTCAAGAAATTGACTACTATAAAAATAATATGTACAAACTATTTTCTGCTGGATCTACCTGTATGTTAGGCCAACATTCTAAACATTCTAAACAACATTCTAAACATACTGTACAGTGTTTACTCATCACCAATGATGTACATTGTATGGCTGGAGACACTATAAGGAAAAGGGCCCTAGGTAGTTTCAGTACTTTGCTTCCCATTAGCTTATGGCTTACTTAGTAACAATAAGAAATAGATACAAGAATTTATGTGTTTCCTTATTATGTCTGTCTTTCTGATAAGAAATTATAAAACCTTCATTTAAAATGGCATCATTTTTGCAAATGGCATATTGTATAAAGGGTTAGTATCCAAAATCTATAAAGAACTTATCAAGCTCAACACTCAAAAAAAAATCAAATAATCCAGTGAAGAAATGGGCAGAAGACACAAATAGACACTTTCCAAAGAACCTCCAGAATCCAAATGGCTAACAGACATATGAAAAAATGCTCAACATCACTCATTATCAGTTAAATACAAATCAAAACCGTGATGAGATACCACCTCACACCTGTCAGAATGGCTAAAATTAACGACTCAGGAAACAACAGATGTTGGCGAGGATGCGGAGAAAGGGGGACCCTTTTGCGCTGTTGATGGGAATGCAAACTGGTTCAGCCACTCTGCAAAACAGTGTGGAGTCTCCTCACAAAATTAAAAATAGAACTACCCTATGACCTAGCAATACCTAGCACTACTAGGTATTTATCCAAAGGGTACAGGAGTGCTGATTAAAAGGGGCACGTGTAGGGGCGCCTGGGTGGCACAGTCGGTTAAGCGTCCGACTTCAGCCAGGTCACGATCTCGCGGTCCGTGAGTTCGAGCCCCGCGTCGGGCTCTGGGCTGATGGCTCGGAGCCTGGAGCCTGTTTCCGATTCTGTGTCTCCCTCTCTCTCTGCCCCTCGCCTGTTCATGCTCTATCTCTCTCTCTGTCCCAAAAATAAATAAACGTTTAAAAAAAAATTTAAAAAGGGGCACGTGCACCCCAATGTTTATATAGCACTATCAACAATAGCCAAATTTTGGAAAGAGCCTGAATGTCCATTGACTGATGAATAAAGAAGATACATATATATGATGGAATATAACTTGGTGATGAAAATTAAATCTTGACTTTTGCAATGTGGATAGAACTAGAGTGTATTATGGTAAGCAAAATAAGTCAGTCAAAGAAAGACAAATATATGATTTCACTCGTGGAATTTAGGAAACAAAGCAGATGAACATAGGGGAAGGGAAGCAAAAATAAGACAAAAACAGAGAGGGAGGCAAACCATAAGAGACTTAAATACAAAGAACAAAAAGAGTTGCTGGAGGTGAGGTGGGTGGGGGGGATGGGCTAAATGGGTGATGGACATTAAGGAGGGCACTTGTTGGGATTGAGCACTGGATATTACATGTAAGTGATGAAACTGGGTTCTGCTCCTGAAATCAATACTACACTGTGTGTTAACTAACTTGAATTTAAAGAAATAAATTTTAAAAAATAACATAAAATGACATCAATGCCACAAAGTACTCCCCATCCTTAAAAAGGAAATCAGCCAGTATTTACTGAGGACCTCTTCAGTTCTCAGGCTTATGCCGATCTAGGGAATAGAGGTGGGCTCCCAGGAAACCATGAGCTTTCTTTTCCTCAACATAACTGTGAACTTCTCAGCCTTAAACTGAATTCTAAGTCACATTCTTTTATTTTTTTTTTTTCTCTAAATGCATGTTCTCTGTGGACTTGTCCACTTGGATCTCACTTTGTCCCTACCTTTCATCATTTGTGTCCTGAGTCCTATTTATGTTGGCATCCTGCTCAATAGCCAAAGAGTCTCACAACCAAGTTAACATTCTCTCCTAAGGGAAGTATACAACTCCTCTAGGTTCTAGAATTCACAACAAGGAAACAGTTGCTAAGTAAGGGATGCTTTAAAAAATTAGAGATCTACTAAAATGGCTAAAATTAAAAAGCTTGATGATGCCAAGTGTTAGAAAAGACAGGGAATAACAGAATAAATGCTCATACATTTCTGAAGAGAATGTAAAATTGTACAGCCACCTCAGAAAACAGTTTGGCAGTTTCTTTGTTAACATATACTTACCATACAACCCAACAGTGATACTTCCAGTATTTTACTCAAGTGAAATGAAAACTATGTTGATACAAATACTTATATATTAATTTTCATATCATCTTTATATATAATAGCTCCAAACTGGAAACAACCTATATGTCTGTCAACAAATATGCATGATATGTGCATCTGATGGAATACTATTCAGTGTGCCTGGATGGCTCAGTCAGTTGAGGGTCCAACTATTGGTTTTGGCTCAGGTCATGATCCCAGGGTCTTGGGATCGACTCCCATGCTGAGCATGGAGCCTACTTAAGTTTCTCTCTCTCTCTCTCTCTCTCTCTCTCTCTCTCCCTCTCCCTCTCCCTCTCCCTCTCCCTCTCCCTCTCCCTCTCCCTCTGCCCCTCCCTCTCCCTCTGCCCCTCCCCTTCACTTTCTCTCTGTCTCTCTCTCTCAAAAAAACCACAAAAACAAAAACAACTAAACAGATGAATCTCAGCATTCTGCTGAGCTACACAAGCCCACCTCAGAATGCATACTGTATGATTCTATGTAAAGAAGATTATTTAAAAAAAAAAAAAAACAAATGAAAATATAGTGACAGAAGTTGAATTAGTGATTGTCTGGCAGCAAGAATGAGAGGAGCATGGAGGTGGAGCGCAAGGGAACGTTTTGGGTGATGGAAACAGTCTGTATCCTGATTATGATGGTAGTTACAAAGGCATATAAAATTTTCAAAACTTTTGAATGTACAGTTAAAATGAATGCTTGCTTAACACAGTATATATCTTATATATTATATATTATATATAAAATGATGATTTAAAAATGATGATTGAAGGGGTGCCTGGGTGGCTCAGTCAGTTAAGTGTCCGACTTCAGCTCAGGTCATGATCTCACAGTTTGTGAGTTCGAGCCCCGTGTGGGGCTCTGTGCTGACAGCTTGGAACCTGCTTCAGATTCTGTCTCCTTCTCTCTCTGCCCCTCCCCGACTTGTGCTCTGTCTCTATCAAAAACAAATAAATGTAAAAAATAAAATAAAAATAAAAAAATTTAAAAATGATGATTGAGGGGCGCCTGGGTGGCTCAGTCAGTTAAGCGTCCAACTTCAGCTCAGGTCATGATCTCGCGGTCCGTGAGTTCGAGCCCCGCGTCGGGTTCTGGGCTGATGGCTCAGAGCCTGGAGCCTGCTTCCGATTCTGTGTCTCCCTCTCTCTCTGCCCCTCCCCCGTTCATGCTCTCTCTCTGTTTCAAAAATAAATAAAACGTTAAAAAAATTAAAAATGATGATTGAAATAATAAAAGGTAGGAAGAGATTTCAGTTGTCACAAAACAAAGATACCCAGAGACATAATTGCATTGCACGTGAATCTATTCAGTGTTAAATAGGCATACTTTTTCATTCACTCATTTATTCAACCATCTATTAAGCACTGACTAGAATCTAGGTCAAGTGTTGGGTACACAGCCTACAGAGATCAAAGACAACTTTGTAACCACAACACATTAGTTTTGACAAATAGACTAACTGGAAAATGGCTGCCATGTAGGGATTCAACTGGGAGGACCATTGAGGGTCCTTGGGATGGGATGAGGTTTGATCTGAGTATTGGGAAGAGAAGGAGTATAGATGCTCTAGGTAAAGGGAACAGCAGGTGCAGAGCCATGATAGGATGGTTCCTGTGTCTAAAGTGAAGAATGCAGATGTGTGGAAGGTGGCCAGTGAGGAGCAGAAAAGTGAGTGTGGGTCTTGTGATGAAGGACGTTGTGTTTTGGCCTATTTTCTGTTGGGTGTAAATGAAGGATTTTAGGCAGGAGAATGGCATGAATTAATTATAGTTTAGAACAGTCATGCTAGTAGCCTCAGTTTACTGTATCAATTAAAGGGGTCAAGAATGAGCAGGGAGACCAGTTAGGGAATTGCTAAAGTAATGGAGTAGTGGTGGCAGGAATGAGTCAGTGGGACATTTTGGGGGTTGGTCGTGGCTGGCTCTTTGCAATATCTAGCAAACATCTTCCGGCTCCATGTGGTGTTGCCTTTTTATTTTGTTTGCTTTTTGTTTTTAGTGTGTGTTTTGTTTTGCCGGGGCATTTGGTGCTTATCCTTATCCCGTGTGCTTTGTGAAGACTGTCCTATCTTCCATGTTTCTCCTTTCCTTTTATCTTGTCCTAGACACAAGCTAAGGGAATGGCATGGTTTTCTTTAAGTTTTACAAGAACTGTGAGTCCTATTTGATTTCTTCTCTGAAAGGAGCACTGCCAGGGATGATCTCCCTCACTGATGCAAACAAATTAAGATTCAGTCGCTGCCTTCAAGAACATTTACAACGGAAAGTATACTTGAGGCACTGTGTGGCTCAGTTGGTTAAGTATCCAACTCTTGATTTTGGTTCAGGTCATGATCTCATGGTTGTGAGATTGAGCCCCACATAGAGCTTAGTGCTGGGTTCCACACGCTGACCATGGAGCCTGCTTACAATTCTCTCTCTCTCTCTCTCTCTCTCTCTCTCTGCCCCTCTTACCCCATCAAAATAAGTAATGTTTTTAAAAAGTATACTTTCTCAATTAACTAATATTTACTGAGTGTCTGCTCTGTGTCCCATGCTGTCTGAGGTGCTGGTGAGTGTGCTAGTTGGCTTGATGGATTATCCAAAAACTCCCCTGCAGCCACACCCTACTCCCCACCACATGATTATTGTTCTTTGTACAAAGGTCTATGGAGATTCTTGAAAATATAAAAGATAGTGTCTGCTCCCACCTGACACATATTTTTGAAGAGAAGAAAACATGGCTACAATGTAAGGCAAAATGGGAAAAGCCATGTAAAAGAGGGAGGAGGAGGTCGGTGAAGTATTATAAGGAGAGTGCTCACCCAGGCAAGGGTGGTGTGGCTGGTATGGCTGTTCCACGCAGAGGAAAAAAAAAAATCTCCTGGAGGCCATGTGAGCACCTCCAATGAGCTAGAAACTCTGTCATGTGCTGGGAATACCAAGTTGAAGAGCAGGCCCTGCCTGCAGAGAGTCCTTTTCTTGTGGAATCAGAGTTTGCCTAAAATAATTTCAGAAGAGCCCTGCATGTCATTGAGCCTTTGTAAGTTCAACGCTCCATGTTAGCCTGGAAGTTCCAGTGTGGCGGCCCGATCATTCAGCTTCTTGCACATCCTGTCTCCCATGTATTGAACGTGGCGGCATTGTAGAAGGTGACATTAGAATAGGCAAAGTCTTCTTGGACATAATTCAGAAAACATGAACTGTAAAAGGCGTTCAGGGCTTCCCCATTTGGAGAGAACATGTGTGGAGATCCCTGCAGATACATCATTCCTTTGGAAACCTGGTTCCTTCATTCACCTTTTATCCCTCCTGTTGGCAACATCTTAAACTCACAGTCCTGACCTAGTGAACTTAGTTGTAAAAGCAGGAACTAAATATCCACATTGAAGACAGATCAGATTCAAAGCTCCATGTGTTTCTGAAGTCTAATTTCTGGCATATATCAAGATGTCATATAATTAAAAATTTCTAAAGTCAGGACACGACAGTCTAGAGAAAACACACAGTCAGAAAGAAAGCACTCAGAGGCTCACACACCCTCCCGCTACACAAAAAGAAACACCTGCCACATTGCAGATACATGGGACATATTTCGTGTGTGGGGGACCAGTAACACAAATACTGTTTAGAGGAGGAAAGCAATAAAAACAGTACATTAATATTTTAAATGTTGGTAAAAAAGCATAGCTGGGTGAGGAGTAAATGCTTAAGAACTTCCCCTTAATAAAAACGACATTCTCGGTTATATGACCCACAGCAAATCGGCTTCAGCTGCATTTTTATTTAGCAATTTGTGTTTGGTGTTTTCTCTTGGAGATGCTCCCCTATTGCATTTTATGGCATGCTTTACATAAATTGCAAGGAGGATTGGGGTGTAAAGCTGTCAATTCCCAGCAGCTCATAAACTAATGAATTTAAATTTTAAATGGGAGATTTTAAAACATGTGGGGGCTGTTTTCATTATCTGATGGTATGTATCTCCAATGATAAGTGGCAGTCCATAAACACTGGGGATGGCTCCTTTCAGAAACTTGTGATAAGAAAATTCTCTCCTCCCTCCCTCTTTCCTTTCTCACTTTGTTCATTTCCTGTAAAATATCAAACTCCAATGAATTTCACCTTTCCCAACGACATGATATAAGTTGTTTTAAAAATTGACTTGAAAAAGAAAAAAAATTATTTGAACCAGAGAAACTTTATTCACCCTCAAATCTCTTTCCTACTACCCTTTATTTTTTGATACCACATTGCTCTTTTTTCTACTCTTCATGCAAGTCACTACTCCCCTGAGACGGCAGACAGACAAGCAGACATGCACACACCCCTTTGTAAACCATCAACATGGCCAAGTTAACCTGTATGGAAGCCCTTTCAAAGTGAAGAAAAAAAGTAAGTCCACATTTGAAAATCTTTTAGGCCCCTGCTACATTACAAGTCAACTAGCCTTATGGAAAATGGTTAAGGAAGAAAAAACAAAAGCACTAACCAAACACTGTCATCTGATGATCAGAGAAATGCACTCTTTTTTTTGCTCCTTCTTGCAATACTTTCTTCCACATTCCTATCCCTTCTGTAACAAGTGAAGATTGCAACCAGATCTAAGACAGGGAATATATGAAGTTTCTATGAAACTCTATGTCTGATATTTGTTTGTTTCTATTATGTTCATATTTTGTTGTTTTGGGATCTGGCTGTAGGAATTTAGATACATTTCTCCTCAGGGTTCCAGTGGATGGTTGGTCTGAAGATTTAGTCTAAGCATCAAACCAAATGGAATTATTTTCTGTGTCATGTTTTATAACCTGATGCCATTTTCTTTTAGTTCATTAATTTTAGAGAATTAATGGGATGTCTTTAATAGTTCACAAAGTTTTTGGAAGTTTTGTTTTCTTGTTTTGTGTTCTTTTAAATTTATATAAATGACACAACAGAATCAGCCTTAGCTTCTATGACTTTGTTTCCCCAGTACCAATACAGTAATAGCAGAGCTCATAATATGTACTTCATATTGTTTTATTGAAACATCAAATAAATAAAACACAGAAAATCCCACAAAAAAACTTACAGACTAAAGAAGAAATTAAAAAGATTTGCCAGAAAGACTTTATGGCCTCTTGTTTCCATTGTCCAGAGGCCATTGCTTGTTACTTTCAGGCTCGTGGGTCAGCGTTGGGCATGTGAGTTCACAGGCCAGTGACTTCAAATAAGATAGTGGTCTATTTGGATTAGGTCCAGGAGTGTTTTAAAATTCAAAAATTGTAGATGAATTTTTTTTTACAAAAAAATATTTCTATTTCCAAACAAGGGGGGGAAAAAGAGAGATTGAAAGAATCTTTATTAGATGACCAGAATATGGTCTTTCTACCAACATCAAATTGTCCTCTTCTATGTTATCTTCTACTTTGAAATCACTTTTAAGCAATGGAGTTTCCACTGTGTCACCTGGAAGACAATTGGATGGTCTAACCAATATCTTAGATCACTTCCAGCGCAGGGTGTGTGTGGAGGGCTGTAACAGACTGTGTGCTATGTTTTGTTTTTTCACTAGGAAGGTAACTTCCCATGCTACTGATTAATTGCACTATAATTATTATGGGGTTATTCCTACCTTATAGAGAAGAGAGGGAATAGCTTCTCTGTTTGGGGAAGTGTTTTGACTTTTCTATCACTGAAGAAATGTTCAGGTTTTCAATCCCATCTTTCTTTTTGATCTCATGTGAGAAACATACTTAGAACTTGGCCTTTTAAGACATGATTTGCCTTGATTCTCTGGAATTCTTTAGCATTAATAAATCAGGGCTGTGCAGTCACTGACAGAATTTGACTTGATGTATACCCTAAGGTCCCACCTGTAACAAAGTATCTTCTCTTGCAAGTAGACATTGGAAATTTTACAAGTAGTTTGATTGGTATTTTGAAATTCCCAAATCAGAATGTATGTGGACAGAGGAATTTGGTTGACAAAACACCCATTTGACATACTAGGTGCTATTAACTACTTCTACAATTTGCTTTGCACCTGCACTAGCAAGCTGAGAATGAGCCTTTGAGGTTGTGGATCACAGATATGCACAGAAGAGAAATACAACCAATGGACTTTTAGTGGTTACCCACATGGCTTAGGACCAGACAGAATATGGGGCCTGGAAATTCCAAGTATCTGTAGCCAATCTGAATGTATTGGCTAAATGTCTGGAGAGAAAGGCAAGGTCAGAGAATCATTAAAGAAGAAATAGTCCCTGAATTCTCTTCCTTTCTGGAGAGGAAATACAAGACATGGAAGAGTCATTCTTAGCTCTGTCAGAGTCACCAGCTATGCTAGTTTTTAGTTCTATATCTGTATAACACAATGTGGTGTCTTTAGAGTAAGGGACCTTGCTCCTTCTCACTTCCTATATTATACCAGACTTCTTCACCAAAATCTGCACTGTGTGTTTTCATTGTGGTAAAAGGCAATAAGTTTATGAATTTTTAATATTCCTGTCAAGGTATTACAAGAATAAATTACTTTGTGAGGTATGTAGGAATGCCAACAGTAGGATGAAAAGTGTATCATAATCTCAAAATAGTAAATGCTAGTTCTGTGGCTTTCTTGCAGAGAGGTGATGTGTCTTGGTGAGACAAGAGAACAATTGTAGAAGAGAGTTTACATGCAGATTTCTACTGGTTCTCCTCTCTGTGCCAATCCAATCTCCTGGGCTTTCCTTGTATCACATCTATAAATACCTTCTAAGGTGGACTCACATTTCCAAGGACAAGATGAAGATCTCTTTCTTTGCCCTTAATCTATGGTTTGTAATGGGGTTTAGGAGCAAGCCAGATGGGAATGGCAGGAAAAAATGATAGGTAGACATAGGAAAATAGAAATAAAATCACAGAACCAGAAGGCAGAAAGGCGCCCTATTCATCTGGTTGAAATACCTCCCAGTGCTAGAACTGTTTCTCTGACATCTCTGATAGATGTGTCCTCTGTTAGACATTTTCATTAACCCAGGGTACATACAATAGTTTTTTTGTTTATTTGTTTTTATTCTTTTGTAGGCAGTATATTTCTTTGTTGGGGAATGTTAATTGTTAGAAAGTCCCCTTTTTTATCTGTGATTGACTCCCAATCACTCTTTTAGGAATATTCAACCCATTGGGTCTGGTTCATTATACATAACAGCCCTTTCTAAGAACGGGAATAGAATCACAACTCGTGGAATTTGTCAAAGACTGCTTCTGGGATTATAAAACGTATTTATTATGTTGCTTAAGGAATTAGTTAAAAATGGAAGAATATCTAGAAAAATCACGCTTTTCACACAATTCTGAGTCAGTGTAGAACAATGCTACATGGAGTACATTAACTAATCAAGAAACTTTCTAGCTGGTTTGGTGTATTTTGCTAACTCATTGGTTAGCAGTTCCTGAGGCATTTATGTAAGTGACCAAAGGAGATGATGAGGAGAAGAATTACCATATTTTGAATCCACTTGTGATGTTCTGTGATATTTGGCTGCAGGAGTGAAGATGAAGAACTTGAACTGGTCAACTGTTTGACCACCAAAGTGACATCTCTAGGTGAAGTTTTCAGAAGAGTTGGGGTCCTGAGAGAAGCAGATAGTAATATCTGAGTGGTGGTTGTAAAGATATTTGAGGGATACATTGAGGTCAAATTACAGTAGACCTTAAATACCAGGAAAGGAATTCAGATATATTTTTATGAGTGGGGAGAAGCTATTGATCATTACAAATGATCTGAGGTAACCAGTATCCCCCCAAATCTCAGCGTCTTGATGCAATTATAATTTTCTCATTCACACTCCATGACGAATATAGTTTGGCCGGGGCTATGTTCAGCATAGCTACTCGGGGACCCAGTGTAGTTACATGTCCTTCTTGACATGCATTTCCCAAAATCAAGGAGAGAAGGGAATATGGTGAATGATACTGGCTTCTAGAACTTCCTTCTGAAAGTGGCAAACAACTCTTTTATTCACATTTTATTGGCCAAGGCAGGTTACAATAGTGTGCCCAACTGTGTGCCTATCTTACCATGTGTGCCAAAAGAGAACACAAATATTTTAGAACAGCTGTAAAAGCCTTCACTCCAGAGCACAAGAGAGAAATGATGATTAAAAAGGCCAGTAGTGGCACACAGGGAAGTTTTCTGAGCCACGCATCATGCTTGAGTTCAAAGGCTGGATGATTTTGAAACGGCACAATTTGGTTAAACTTGTAGAGGATTTACTAAAGGCATTATTTCACACACACATGTTTTGTTTTGTTTTTGTGTTTGTTTGTTTGTTTGCACCTGGTTTGTCTGTGGATCTTTCTTTAAGCTCTCAGGTTGCACTTGTATTGATGAATTACCTGGGAGGTATGTGGAGAGGAGTCTCTCATGAATAGGCACAGGGCTCTCTCCTTCTGTTGGTTTTGCTCAATATTTTTATTAATGATTTGGATTAAAGAGAGTAAAAAGGAGGTGGGAAGGAGGTAGTGTTGATTAAATCTACATGAGGCAAAGAGCTGGGAGAGAGATTGAACTCAATAAACACAGAATTCAAAGCGATCTTGATGGGAAATATAGGCCTACAGTTAAACTTAAGAGGAAAAAAAAATAGCTCTTTATGTTGATGTTTCTTAAATCACCTGTATGTGCAGAGGTTTGTGAATATCTGACTTGAAATCAATGATTCTAAATCCTTCCCAGAGCTCTTAGCTTGTTGCAAGCAATATAAGCCAATAGTGTGATCTGGCTATCTAAAAAAGCAATACTCACTTGATAAATGAATTTGACCCAGATGGCACACAGATTCCGGAATTAGTGGATGCTCCAAAAACATATATTAAACAAAAACACCTATCAAGAAAATGAATGAGTGAATTTAAAGAAAGATAATTGTTGCCTGGCTTTCTGAAAGTAGTACACATACTTGGCAGTTCCCTCCCTCTCTAGGAGAGACCCAGGATTGTTCTAAATAACCCAAAACCTCACATGGACATAGACATTTCTATTTGTACTTATTTGAACTTCCTAAAAAAGCAAAATGCTCAGGGATAATAAGCCGGCTAATGAGATGGTAAACTGAAGGTCATTATAAGACCCAATTAATATGATGCAGAAATTCTTGATCAGAATCTTGACTATTTAGACATCCCCCTGTGGTATGTGGAATCATCATCTGGGGGGCAGCAGCACAGTGTGGGCAAGAGGAATCTGACTTAGGAATCAAGCAATTAGGCTTTGGTTCTGGCCCTACAGCATTTACTAGCCTTAAGACCCTGGGCAAAGGTAACCCCTCGAAGGTGAGTTACTAACCTAACCCCAGCCTACTTAGGTTATTATGTTTCTTCATCTCTAGGTAAAGCTCAGCATCAGTGGGCAGGGTGAGGCTTGTCCTGCCAACCTCCCAGAGCTGTGGTGGACGCCACGTGAGAGAAAGTACACAAAAGCATTGGGTAAATCATGAAGCATTTTATAAAGATAGGAAGCGTTATGGTAACATTTTCCAAATGACCTCAAGAAACTGATTTGGTTGTACAATGTAAACATAGTACTCGGAGGCCAGGATTACCAGCATTTCTATCAGAGACTTTTCAAAATAAATGCAGTGACTCAAAAGTGTTTCCAGATGATGCCTTCAGGATTACTAACAGAGCAGCTATTAGGAAGCAGTCAGACCTACTGGCCCATGCCCTAATCCTATTATAAGGCAGACCAGACACCACTTATTTTGCTACGTCAACCTTCCTTTGGCTGATACCAATAACTGTTACGCCCATTATAAAAGGCACTCTGAACATTTGCGAAGGCATTTACAGTGAGTCTTCAACCACAGCCCTGCAAACTCTCTTCAGGGTGTAGACACATCTGCGTTTGGCTGACTATGTATATCTTGAAGTGTGTACAGAAATTATAAAACTGAAAGCCTAAATGCTATAAGTATATGGGTACTATGTGCTTCTTGTGGGGGCACAGAACATCAATGAATGACACATATCAAATTGAATATTGGGCAGTGAGAAAACAGGGAGAAAAGGCTAGGGATATAATATATGCCTATTTCCAGTAAGAAGCCCAGGTCTAGGCTAGTTACAAGGAAATGGGTCAAATCTGGAAGTTTAACAGAATCATAATTCATATGTACATGGGCAGACCTCCTTAAGTATCAATGAAAGTCTCTGTGCAGGCAAGTCTGATACTATCTATCTTTCCTTCCAGTTGAGAATGGCCTTCCTGGTGGAGGCAGGTTCCCCAGCATCTACGGGCTGCTCTTGAAGTGGTCAGGCCTGTCAACTGCAGGGAAAATGGAAGTGCACCAAACATTAATGTAAACATGTAAATTGCCTGAGGGTTTTATTAAAATGTGGATTTTTTTCATTAGATGTGGACTGAGGCCTTATATCTCATTTGTAATGAGCTCCAAGACTGGTTCATAATCCACTTGGAGTGGAAGCCCGCTTACTTCCAGTCCTGCCATAGAAATAGGAGATAGTTACTCTCTGTGTTTCTCTGTTTCCATAGCCATTTTGGTACAACTGAAAATAATTACGGAATTTTAACAAGGAAGAATGTGAGTAGGCTGAAGCAAGTATTAATCACTTCAGACCCATTGACCACAAGTTCTCAGGGGCAGTGGGCTATAAGTTAGGAGACCCTTCTTGTCCGTAGAATTTCTCAGTTCTTGCTGGGACTCTACTATTCCAGCATCATTATAACTTTTAACTCAGAATGTACCACTGAATTCAGAAAACCTCACTGTTCATGATGTCATCATCCTTCTATCACTTTCTTGGAGGAGAAATAAAGTCCCATTTAAGCTAAAGTTGATATGCACAATCAATAATGTTTGTCATTATTTAGGGCTCACTATATATTATGTGTTTCACTGATATCATTCTATTTAACCCACATATTAATCCTACAAAGTAGATACTATAATTATCAATATTTTATAGACAAGGATCTAAGCCAAATGCCAAAGCCCAACCTCTGAACCACATTGCTTACCTCCTTCTTGGTGATGGTCAGGCCACTTTTTTAACCTATGGATTTTTTGTTCGCTTACTGGTTATTTTTACACAAACTCAAATGAAGGAATCAGAATATATTTGTAGAATTATTGGGAGTAGAAATATTCATTCAGCAAGCCCATACTGTATCTGTCTTAGACCCTTGAGCTGCTGTAACACAAAACCACAAATTGCATATTTTATAAAAAAAAAAACAAAACAGCAATTGCCCATCATTCTGGAGGGTGGAAGTCTGAGATCATGGCAGCAGGAAGGTCAGGTGAGAGCCCTTTCTCTGGTTCATAGCCAATGTCTTCTTGCTTTGTCATCACATGGTAGAAGGGGCTAGGGAGTTTTCTGGAATCCCTTTATAAGTAGCACTAATCCTGTTCCTAAGGGCTCCACTTTTGGGGGTTGGAATTTCACCATAAGAATTTTGGAGGGATACAGACTTTCAGACCATAGCAATATATTTAAATATAAGCTATTGTATTTGGAATAAATGGAATACAGCTTTTTGCTTGTTTTTGTTTTTAAGAAAAGAAAATGTCTGTCTGCCTTGAGAAAGTGTTTGGGACCTTATTTTGATTTTGTTTTAAATCAGGAACAAGGTTATTTACACATAGATACTCAATTGGTGTTTGTTCAATTGAGGGATAAAATAAAGAAGAAAGACTAAAACGTGAAGTATTGGAGCAAAGCAAGGGCTGTCATTTGGGTCATCTTATCTTCAGAAGAAGAAAGCAAAAACCAAACATGCTGGCAGCATCCTGAAATGTTGTCTGCCTTAAATTGTTCTCAACTGACACCTGTAATTCTTCTGTTAATGCTGTTAATGCTCTTTTGCCTTTGGGCACAGTTTCTGTGCATATGATATCCCTACCTATGCTTGGAGATTTACAATGGGCAACAGCAAATTCTGAGATGTAGAGCAGTGAACAAAAACAAAAAACAAAACACACACACACACACACGCGTATTCACACACACCATATTAACCCGACTTTCCCAGTCTGATTTGACCACAGAAACATTCTTCCAAGAGAGACTACTTACCCTTTCCTGGAGGGCGATGAAATGTTCTTTAGGAAAAATGCTTTTGGAGTAGGTATGTTCTTAGTTGTTTTTCCCAAACTTGATTTTCCTAGTATTGGACTCCTCTAAATTTAGAACCTCATAGTATGCACCAGTTTTAAACTTCTCTCTCCTTGAATCTTGGGAACTTAGTCTGAAAAAGAAGAGCTGAATGCCAAAGACCATGCATTTCTCACTTTCACAGTTGGCTTCCCTGGGTGTCAAGAAAAGGAGATGCCAGCAAAGCCAACACCTTGGCCAAAGGTCGCCTGGAGCCTCAGCATCTCATCTCCTCTTTGTGCCCCTGTCCCAGCAGCCCCCTTTGCATTTCTTAGGGTTCTTGGACCTGCATACTAACCTTGGTCTCCCAAGCTAACCTCTCTTTGCTACTACCAAGATATGCACACAGACACTTCATTTTAAGGATTTCATTTCTTTTGACCACAGTAAAACAGAGAAGAAATAATGAAATGGAAAAAAAAGGGGGGGGGGCGGAATTCTTGTAGAAGTGCCCTGATCTGCAGTTTCTGACTCTGATACATAGGGAAAGCAACCTTTGACCTCTGCCCATCGCTTTTATTATGAGTGTGTTGCCAACAACCAACCAACCCACTCCTCTTCTTTGTCATCAGACCTTGCCTTAGGGAAGCGCTAAGGAAGACTTTCCCCAAACCTTTATGTGATCTTTACCACATGAACAAGGTAGTTCCTTTTTGTCAAGCAAGGTGAGTGGATCTCAGGGACTCTCCCAACTAGGGACTTTGATTTCCCTAGACCTCTGCCTCAATCAGGAATGATGCCCTTGAGCATTTTCAGTTACCCAAAGTGTTAAAATGTTGGTGCATGACAAAACATTGCTGATCTATAGGGACCTTCCCTGTGTCCCCAGCAGAGGTTTGTCCAATTGTAACTTAGAGGTTGACATGTAGAGATAGTGGTGATCATAGTGGAGAAAGAAAGGAAGTTTTCTGCGTGTAAATATGTGCATTTTGCTTGTTGAACACACATTCGGTGTATGTGCATGTGTGCATTTGCACCTGCTCAGTGTGCTTGTATAGGCCATATGGCCAAGGAGAGAGGGATTAACTAGACAGCTAAAGAATGAACAGTCTCCCTGCCTCCTGCTACTGCTGTTACCATCGTAGGAGTATTATACAGGGATCGCAGGGGTGTCTGAGACTGAACAAGTCTGAGAAGGGTTGCCTTTGGTAATAACTTGAAAGCTAGCCATTGTGAATTTGTTCTTAGATCCAGACCATGAAGGTTCTCATGAAATATATTATGTGTGGCTCATAGGGCTCTCTCCAAATTGGATGAAGCTGTGTGTTCAGTTCTCAAACCTTACCCTATGTGGTATATATTTGTGTGTCAGTATAAGCTCAAAGTAGCTAAAGAACAAGGTTATATAGGAAAAGCCTTCTTTATTGTCAGAGATATGAAAAGATGGAATTGACAGCTCTGTGAAGCTGACAGTATCCATGTATAGGATAAATGACTCCTTGACATGAATATAGTAGAGGTAATGCAAACATCAGATAATAAATTGACCTTTTAAGGTCTTTCCCAAAGCGGGGATCTGTATTTTACTTCTAACTCTCTTCTTGAGGTGCTCTTTTTCAGTCGACTCCTTTACATTGCATTCCCAGGATAAGATGAATAGGATGTCACTAATGGTCACAGGAAAAGTTATCTGCAGAGAATATTTTAAAGTCAAAAGTATGGCTTTGTTTTAAATGCTGGCTATATTTTGTATCTTCACAGAGCTCAGGAATTCTATTAACATGTATGAGTGGCATAGAAGTATAATCTCATCTAAACTTCAGTATTACACTCCAAGTAGCTTCAAAGGTTTGATTAAACATACTTATAATAATTAGATTCAAAGCTTTTGGAATTCCAGCAGGTTTCTTTTTTTTTTTTTTTTTGAAGGATTCAGCACCTAATAAAGTAAAATAAATTGCAAGGCTCTTGGTCAGTGAATAAGCACTTTTGTTGCTTAGAGCTTCAATTTATCAATAGGACTTGTTACTATTAGACTTGTTTTCTAGCTTCCTTTGAAGGTTTAAGGGCCATTGTCCACCCACACATCAGATTTAGTCACAGGCTGTTATGAAAAGAAATAATTATTTTTCCAAGGTCTGCAGGACCAGATTCAATTTTGGAAAACTAGCTGGTATAATGGTTTGTGCCCTACCCTATCTGTCAAAAACACTAAGATGTGTGGAGTGAGGGAGTTTGCAACAATAATTGGAGGAGCTGGTGATAGCTGCAGGGGTTTGGGCTAGAGTCAGCATGCTACTCCCTGTCAACAGTCTGGGGTACACCAAGCTAGAACTGGATACCTGGGCTAGTGCAAGGACAGGGTCCTGGGGACCATGCAGGATTAGGGCAGGGGTTTACACCAGGCACATTAGAAGGAGATGCCAAAAGAGCAGTAACAGCCTCCTCAGCCTCACATCAGCTGTGAGGGGATGGAGTAAGAGCAGGGAAGGAGCTAAGGGTAGCAGATGTCAGGGGCAGTGGAAAAATGAAGGGCAAAATAGTTGAAAGTCTAGGGTTTAAGATGTGCCTGATGGTCACCATAAAGTACTGGACCCATGGAACAAAAATAGTCATGTGGTTTAAAGAAGCACATGTGGACAGTACAGGACAGATCCTAATTGATTTTTACAAAATTTCTCCACAACAGGATCCTCTCACCATCCAAATTGTTGTTTTGAGTTGAATTTTTATTATAATAACAATGTATAGTTAGAAATACCCCAATGTTTGTTACCTTTTTTTTTTTTTTCAAATCAAGAAGTTCTTGGCATTCAGGAATGGGTCTAATTCATTTTTGTGTCTCTAGCAACCGCCATGAATCCTCATTAGTAATAGTGGTACGTGTGCACACACACATGCACAAATTATGCTTCACCCTGCATTGGAATGACCGTCCCATTGGCTGGAGTCTCCTTTAGTGGAGTCCCTGGAACCCTTTCTACCTCAGGCTTCTGGTCACTGGAGACAATTAGGCAATGGCTTTTTAGAACCAGGCAGTTCAGCATTCACAAGACTGCATAGGTGCAGATAAATGTTGCATTACAAAGACTTGTTGGAGGAAAGAGCTTGCATTTCTCATCAACAGAAGTGCAAGAGAAACCTCCCTTTGTTTTGAAAACAGTATTCTAAACTCTGTAGAAGAAAACCAGGCATGCATCTATCACCCTCAATGTCCTCCTCCCCTTGATCCTGAGGCTTTCTCATATTGTTTGCCATGTGTGTGTAATCAAGGATTCTGGGTGTATTTTCTTTAGAGATGAAATGTTTAAGGCAAAAAACAAACAAACAAACAAAAAAACAACTAGCATTGACAATTTAGTACCTGTTTAGAGACATGAGAAAAGAACTGGTAAGGGCTTGATATCATTTCATCATCTATCTATCTATCTATCTATCTATCTATCTATCTATGTATCTTTTTACCATGGTGGACTATCCATTCTACCCCACTAACCTTTCTAGGAATACAAGAGCACAGCTATGGTTACAAATTGCTTAATCATCAGTCAAGGAAACAATAGCAGCCACCCCTTACTGGCCTTGCTGTTGTCAAGATCTTTCATTAAGGAGATTGTCTCTTCTTCTCTAGCTCTTACTGTCACTACAGCTGCTATCCCATCCAGAGATTCTCTTGCAGGGTACAAGGTTAATTTAGAGGTTTTAAAGGACAGGAAGGAAGGGCCAGAGAACCTATTTTTAAAATTAAATCTTCATTGAATTATGCCCATCTATATTTTATGAACCCTGATTTAAAATGCTAACATTAAAGACAATGTATGCATATGTTATACATTATTCTTGAAGGAATTGTGTCAATGCATATGATTGTCAGAAACCATAGATACACTAAAGACAAACTCTGATAAGATAATTTTCTTTTTCTACCAGTTTTACTATTTACTAGCTGATTTGACGTCCAGAAAAAAAAGCTCATGAGATCTTGGCTTGCATTCTTGAGAACAAGGTATACAGAACAGAAGAGGAAGTACTTGCCTAGTTATAGTAAATGGAAACATTGTGTTCACATATGGATACAGCTATTAAAGAAAGAAACTGAGAAATGGGGACATTACCAGAAGATATTGAGAAGAAGTGAGAATTGATTAGAAATTATCTCTTGTTAGAATAGATTGAAACAAGTAAAATCCTTCATCCTAGAGATGAGTTTCCTTGGGAGAACCATGTCAAATACCTTTGAACACATAAAAGCCTAGCATGTGGATGAGAGATTGAGTATATTTTATGGGATCTCAGAGGGTGGAAAAAGTTGCACCCAACTTTTGTGGTACCCAAAATACAGACTTCAGATTAAGTGTAAAGAACTTTCATTAGAATCATCCAGACTTCATATACTGGTACATCCATAACAGTAACAGTAGCCAAGCTTAGATTTACACTCTCTTCTTCAGAAAACCTGTTTAATCAAAATGCTATCTGGGGACCGTCTGCTACAGAATCACAGTGGAAGTCAAGAGAGAAGGTAGACTTCACTATCCTTGGGCCAAACCCCAGACTTACTGAATCGGAGTCATAGGGCTCAATGCCTTGGAATCTTCATTGTAAGCCTTTACTGATGCTTATTGAAGTTATCAGACATGAGAGCCAACCCATCTTGAATCTAACAGGCAGATCTTCTTACAAATAATGCTTTCATTCCTGGTCAAAGGAGTTATCTGTTGGTTTTCCAAAGTCTGCATTCCTCACTAGTAGTGTTAAAATTCTTGATTGATAATCTTACCTGTTTGAGGATGTTCTCTCCAGTCACCATCTTTCCTGTCCTTCAAATCCCAGTATTTTCTCCTAGCACTTCCTTCCAGTTGACTCTATTTGCTTTTCATCACAAGTCCTAAAACCATTCTAGTCAATATCACAGAACAACTCTGTTGTAAGTTGTATGTTTCACTGTCACCTGGGGCATGTGGGTCTTCCCTCCCCAGAAGGTAAGAAAAATAAAGCACCTGGTAGAGCACCCTGGCCAAGGTTTTCCAGGTGTGTCATACTTGAAGGCACAATTTAGGCCGTTTAGATCAATATACCATTTGAGGCTTGAATATCTTAAAGTCCAGCATCCCGTCCACTTATGTCTTTGGAGAAGTTTGACTTGAAGCATTTCTTTATGATTTTGAGTGAATATCTTTCTCTCTCTGGCTTCCATCTGTCAGTCCAGATTCTCCTTGACTCTTCATATAACAAACCTAATAAATACATGTGTAAAAACACATGCATCCTCATATCCCTTTGTTTCTCCCAAGCCTCATTAAATTTGCTCTCCTGATGTGTTTATGGGACTTGTTGCTGAAACAAGTCTGATTAGAAAGGAGAGTAGCATCTGATAGGAAATAAAATATCCAGGTTAATTTTTTAGAGAAATATTTGATGAATATCCTAGAGGATTTTAAATAGCTCTGATATCACCCCTTAGCATATTAGCCATGACAAAAAAATGGTTTTGGACATACTGATTTTGATGCATTTCCCTTTTAGAATATATATGTAATATATTCATAGTGAGCGTTATAAAGTACTTTGTGATTGCCAGATGACAGCCCCACATTGTCAAAATAAGTTCTGTAATGCTGAATTGATAACATTAAAACAGTTGACAATATACATTATGATTTTAATATGCCAAACCATCTCACATTGACTCATGAAATTAAAAATAAATATCACACCTATGGCAATTTTCACTTGAACAGATTCTTTCTTTTTACTATCTTCTGAAACTTTCATTCAGAAGCCTGAAATGAATACGTTTGTTCAACAGAGTGTCTGCCTGTAGTCTACTCCCATTTCACATCCTAACAGTACAAGGAGGCATTATTGAGGCAAGAAGGGCTTGGGTGGCAATTCAGGTGCGATCCTTCACGTACAGAAATGCATTATCAATGGGATGATTGCTCTGCACTCTGCCATTTGCAGCAGGAGTGGATGATGGCAGACATTCATGTCTCCTCTCTGGTTCCTCCTGTGACCAATGCTGGGTTTAACAGACGGTTGGGTTGAAAATGCACTAGAGAATGGAATCTGCCATGTCCTTGGTAGAGTGTCAAGTGCACAGAATTAATAGTCCTCTGTACTGTGGGTGCATAAAAGTGTTCTGTATACCTCTTCTTCACTTCATTGGCGAGCCCATCCTTAGGCTCTAGGAATGGCTGAGCTTCCTGAACTGGGAAAATCCCACTGCTGTAGGTTCTTAATACAAGCATGCAACTTTTCTGTGTATCATTGTACATAGTTGTTCATCATAAATTTATTTTTGTGATTATTTGACTTGTTTCAGCCTCCACTAGTCAGGTCACTGAGAGCAGGTGCAGTGTGGATGGTGCTGTTCAGTCTTGAGCTGCAGCATCTCTGAAAATACCTACTTTCTGAAAATGCCTACTAGAAGGTTGGCAGTCGATGAATATTGGTTATTTTAATAAAAGCACCCATTAGTATTTACAGCTGATGTTTCCTTCACAGAAAATCTTTCTCACATTTTCTTCTTCTCAGGACCATTGTCACCTTTACCTTCTGGGTATACCCTGACTAGTTTTGGCCATGGCCTCCAGAAGACCACATATCTGAGAGTCCCCCCTCTTTTGTCCTGTGTCCAAACTCATCTTCAACTCTTTTGTTCATGTCACCCCCTGGGGAAGTGGGGCTGGTGCTTCACCCCTACAAATACCTCATACCTATGGATGTTCTTACCTTGACTCCTCCTGCAGGCACAGACCTGCCCATTTCCTCAAATATCCAGAACTATAAAAAGCAGCTACTGTATGTGAGGGACAATGTGACAGATAAAAGAGTGAATGAGGCATAGTCCCTTCTGTACACACATTCACAAGAGGGCAGGAGGAGGCAGACCTATAACAAAGTCATGATATAATATAATACGAGTCTAGTCCAGGAATATGATCAATGTCATTGGAGCCAAAAGGAAGGAGGGGGGAAACTGCTGCATCACTAGCTCAGTGCTTGTGTGTGTGGGTGGGGGATGGTAGGGGAGGCTGCTATCCAACCCTGGCACTGACCTCTGTCACACATGACTGAGTTTCCCATCCTTGATTCTCAATATCTCTGTACTGGTCTTCTCAGGCAGCCATAATACAACACTACAGACTGGGGTGCTTAAGCAACAAAAATTTATTTTCTTACAGTTTTGGAGGCTGTAAGTCCAAGGTCAGGCTGTCAGAGGGTTTGGTTTGTGGTGAGCATTCTCTCCCTGGCTTACAGATGACTGCTTTGCCACTATGTTCTCAAGGGACCTTTCCCCTGTGTGTATAGAGAAAGTGCACACTCTGGTGTTCCTTCCTCTTCTTATAAGACACCAGATCTATCAGATTAAGGCCCTACCCTTATGACTTCATTTAACCTTGATTTTCTCCTCATGAGCCCTGTCTCCAAATACTGTCACATTGGGGATTAGAGCTTCAACATAAGAATTTTGAGGAACCACAACTTAGCCCACTGCGGTCAAGCACAGTGGACTGCGCATACCATATGCATCTGCTCTGACTCTCTGCAAGCTAGCCTTTTCATCTGGCCAACCTAGTAGCCTTTGGCTTAGGTGTTTTTAATTCTGTGCATCTGCTACTGATTTATGTGTGGTGTTTTCATGGTGCATGCACACACCCGAGTGAGGTCTACTCATGGTCACAGCATTGACTGTGACCCTGGGCAAGCTACCTAACCTTTCTAAGCCTCACTTTCCTCACCTATAAACAGTGATACTATATTGCTTATATCACAAGCCTGATGGAAGGGTTAAATTCAGTATCATATACAAAGCACTTGGCCCTGTTCAAGCACTTGCTTGGCACTGGTCAAAGGTTGTTCCCCCACTCAAACCCTGCCTTCACTGCCCTTCTCAGACTGAGCTCCTGGAGGATGAGAATTATGCCTTCTCCTTCTTCTCTATCTCCCCCCTAAAGATTCCTATCCCCAATACTGCCAGATAGAATGCCTGACTGAAGGCAAAGTGGGATGGTACAGAAGTAAAAAACCAGTCAAAAGAGAGAAAAAAAATAGTGCAGTGTGAAAGGAATCCTTTATTGTCCAGAAAGTACTGCAAAGAGACTGTATTTCATGTCTGCAGCCAGAAGTGCTAGAGAAACTTTTAACCGGGAATAGACCATTCCCAATGGCGGAATACAATTTTGTTTGTTGTTATACCAGTCATTCATGAGGAATATCTTTGCTTTTTTTTCTGGATCATTTACTTTGAGTTGGTAAGATGCAAAATGAATTAGCCTGGAGGGCAGAAGTGGGGGGATATGATTTGTATTAGTATTTTTGGAGATATGATATTGGTATGCAACCATAATAACCAACACATTGAAAAGTTAATTCAGCAGGAGTAATTCTGAGAAGTAATGCAACTTATTTGTCACTAAGGAGGACTGCATAGCCAAGTGATTTCTTTATGCATTTTAAAGTGTTTTTAAACCCTTGGGTAGCTATAGTCAATTTTTAAACATGTTTCCTCATTAATTTTCAATTTGTAAATGTACATTGTACAGGAATGTTTTAATCATCTGGGGAGGCTGCTTCACAGATGGCTCTTGTGTGACCTAAAATTTCAATGATTATAATGAATCAGAATGGATGATGGTAAACTTGCTTGGAGATTTGCTGATTGTCAACAGTTTTACAGCTTTGATGCTATTCTTGAGAGTTTAGTGCCATTTAAAAATGAAAGGAAGAGGGTTGTAATGGCCCTGTCAGGGCCAGGAGTTGCCTGAATGAAATAATGTTGGTCGGCCTCTTGCTATTCTGTGTGGAATTCTTTCCAGGGAAAACACACTAAAAGAATTACGATAGCGTGTTAAGTCAGATATACATACAGAATGATAAGTCATCAGTTCTCCAGGCCTACACAGGGCAGGGCACTTCTGTTATACTACCTGGTGAAGTCCCAATTAAAAGATGAGAAGGCCTAAAACCAAATGCTCTTCTGAATTATTTATACCAGGGTTCTCCTAAGTGGCACTAAAAGTTAAGAACTGCCTGGGCCAATGACTTAGCAGGTGTAAGAAACTATGTCTACAACTGTTGAAAGGTTGGATTTAAAATGCATCTAGCAACCCAGAACCATAGTCAACAAATCCATTTATTATGCCTCTATTTCTACCTCTCCATGCTAGGAGCATATGTTCATTATATCCTAGACCTTACCATACATTCTGTGTTCAGTAGTGTACACAGAATAGACCCTGTCTATCTGTCTCTGTGGCCTTGAGTGAATTAGTTAGCCTTTTTGAATTTTGGTTTTCTGAAGAAGGGATAGTTCATCCAGCCAAGAAGAAAGGTTGCAGGGACAAAATAGTGCATGCAGTCACTCCATATAGGAAGTGCTACATAAATAGTATTTTTTTCTTAATATCTTACTACCCTCTTGGTTTCAAATGGGTATGTCCCAGCCCTGGCCTCACTGCACATGCATAGGCCCTATGATTTCCAAAGAGCCTGTACACATTAATCCCCATTTTCTCAGATTAACAGTTCTCAGGAAGGTCTGGGACCTGCCTTTAGCTGAGACATGCTTGTAATATCTTAATGGGGGCTCCAGGAGAAGAGCCAGGAGTAAAATGAAGCCAGAATATCAGGTTGTTAAAAGCATTCTGGTAGGAGTCTCAGTACCAAAGTTAGACACACAAACTTGTCCTGTGGGGGTTCTGGTAGGGAAAAGTCACTTCCTCTTCCCTAGTTTGGAGCATGTTGATTTGGTGGCTGCACTGAGCATGAAACTTCACACCAGCCTGCAGGACTGATCTTCAGCTAAATTGTGCATCGTTAGCATTTCTCTTTTCTGACCATATAGTACCCCCAATAGTATCCTCTTATGTAGCCACCCAGTGCCTTGCCTGTACCCCTAGCAAATTCTGTTAGAGAGAGAGAGAGAGAGAGAGAGAGAGAGAGAGAAAAGGGACATTTCACAAGCTTGATACATATTGGTTGATTGTGTTACTCCTCCCAGAGGACTTTTCATTTTAGTGAGGATGAAGCAGAATGAAAAGCCAGAGGAAGGAAACATCTACTAACAAATGTTATGACTTTAGAGCAACAGTTGAATAGCTGTGGCTTCTGGATCCTGAGGAAGGTTGTCTCCATTGACCTGGCTAGGGAAGCTGTCCTGTGGAACCAGCTGTGTTCTTTATGGGGCAAATATGTGGGTAAACGCTAGTATTTGGACATCACAACCCACATGAACCAGAACACTCATGAAATTGCCTCTCTGTCCCCCTGTCCTGTTCTTTTAGCAGGCCGATTCAGGGGAAGTCCCCGTTTATTGTCAATGATGGCAAATAGCTTTTGTTGCCACTCTCTTCTCTTCTTTGCCTGGCAGATGCCACTCCTGCATCATCGTCTACTCTCCTGCTGAGCCCGTACATAGACCCAGGATCCTTCTCAACCTGGCCTCCCAGGCAGCTCTTACTGTTCCATCAGATTTTACCAGTGTGATGAAATCTATGTGCCTTTCTCTGCTATGATTTGCAGATCTTAAATAGAGAAGTCTGAAGAGACAGCAACGCCTTCCATTTTATTGATGGTAAATCTCACTTTAGTGAGGTCATGTAGCTTCACGAAGGTTATCCAGATGGTTCACTGCAGCAGGATAGCTTAAAATGGAGTCTGACGTTTCCAAATCCTGTGCTTTTCTATTGTATCAAGCTGTGTCCCTGAAACATAGTTCTGTTTTGTTTTGTACATACTTAAGTATATGTAAACACAAAGGTAATATTTTTAGGGCATATTTCTTTCAATTAGAAATTCCTTATTTAGTAGAGGGTTTGGAGGTAGGGTTCCTGTGTGACCTCAGCAAAAGTAGGACTTCTGTGAAATTACCTCCTCAAACCCTTGCCTTCGAAAAGCTACCTTTAACTTATTGGGACCCTGGTCAGTGAAACAAACATACTGCTCTCAGTGATGGCAAGGTTCAAGTGAGCCCCTGTTCGAGGATTTTTCCATGAAAGGGCATTTCATATGGCTTGCCATATTGAAAGAAGATTCATGGCCAGATTTATTGCCCACTAGAGTTTTCTGTTGTGCAGAGCATCTGGTCCCCAGGCCACCACTGTGTTGTGACTGGGAGGTATACTTCCAAAATGTTTGGTATTCTGAATTCCAGGAAGTGGCCAAGTGCAGATAATGTTCACTGCTCCTCCAAAACATTGTGTTTGGCATGGAAATACGTGTTCTGCTCTGGATGTCAAGTTGGTGTGTGTGTGTGGCTCTTTAACCAAATAACCCAACATAGGAGTATGCATGGGGAGCTCTTCTGAGAACTGGGGTGATATTCAAAGGCTGGCCAACTCCCCAGGGCAGTCTTGGCTACCACCATGATGTCCACTAAATGCTTTCTTTACTTTCCTTACCACATCTCCACTTTTCATTGGCTTAAAAATCTAACTCCAGTCCTGTTTACTGATGTGACTGTCTCTGTCTAGCCTACACTGCATTAACCCTCCCCTTCTTTAAATTAGGATGCATTTTGACAAGGGCTACTGCTTGTGGTTAGGTGTGTGTGTACGGCACTATTCGACAGGTTCCATTCACACTGTTGTCATTGTAGAGCTTAATCATTGTTACTGCATTGTTCCAGGATATGATAGCAAAGTGCCTTGAAGCAGGGGCACTTTTTGCTAAGTCACACAAAGTACGTCACTGAATAGTGGCAGAACTACCCACTAATGCCATTTTCCCAGACCAGTACTAATAATTGTCTTATTCTCCACTACAGAGCGTACACCTTGAGGTCTGGAAGGAAACAATCATTGGCTGCATATCTATTAGGTTGCCAGAAGCGAGGCTGGGCAGTATATTACCTCACTCAATTCTCATAATAATCAAAAAGCATAGGAATCATTTTCCCATTTTAGAGATTAAACTATTAGTAATATGCTCAAGGTTAAGTAGTTGATAATGGCAGATCAGTGATATGAGCACTAGTTTGCCTGATTTCCAAGTCCGTCTTCTTTCCTACATATTCCACTAGTCTCCAGTGTACATGGCTCAGGGCTCATCCCTCTGAAGATGCTCAGTAAATGTTATGAGAATTAAGTAGTTAAAAGAGAGTAGCAAAAAGCAGTCCATGGGGAACGGGGGCTTTGTTATATATAGTCTGTGGAGTGCAGCCCTTTCCAGGGTGAGGGCAAGGGAAAGAGCCGTGACACGGATCATCCAGAGTTGGCTGGAATATCAGCATCAGGATTTGCTCTCCATTCTTACATCTTCAGAACTTTCTACCTGCCCCTCTGTGGAGGAGCTCCACTGTAGCTATGTGATGGCGGAACATTGACTGAACCATCTCAGAAACTCCCTGGAGTCCGGAGCCCACTGAGGTGAAACTTCGGTTGAAAATGCTTAGAAGAAGAGTACATAGAGATCTTTTAAACTCTTTTGATATTCAGCATCTCACATGTAAAACATCTAGGCCACACACTACTTGACACAGAGCAGGCTCCAAGCTCTGAGCTGTTAGCACAGAGCCTGACGTGACGCTCAAACCTACAAACTGTGAGATCATGACCTGAGCCAAAGTGGGATGCTTAACCAACTTAGCCGCCCAAGGTGCCCAGGAGATATTTTTATGTAGTGGTGTTTTGAAGGTTGTACAATGATATAAACTTATAACTGTACTGCTACCAATAACATTTCACCATTCAGTCATTTAATGACTGTTTATTAGGATCTATCCTGTCCCAGGTACTATTGTAGGCACTTAGGATGTCAAGCTGAGAGAAAGCTGAAAACGGTACGTATGGCCCCTGCTCTTGAAGAACTTAAATTTGAGTGATGTCAGATACACTATACACAAGAAAGAAATATACAGGGGCGTCTGAGTGGCTCGGATGGTTAAGGATCCAACTCTTGATGTCGGCTCAAGTCATAATCTCACGGTTCAGTTCATGAGTTCAAGCCCCTTATCAGGGAGCCTGCTTCAGATCCTCTGTCTCCCTCTCTGTGCCCCTTCCCCACTCGTGCTAGCACTCTCCCTCTCTCTCTGTCTCTCAAAAATAAATAAACTTAAAAAAAAAGAAATATACAATATAATTTCAAATAATGATGAATATTTGAGGCAAAGTTAATAGAGTGATGTGATAGACCAGGGATTGGCAAACTTATGACCCATGGGGCCACATCTGTCCTGCCACCTGTTTTTGCACTGCCTGGAACTAAGATTGGTGTTTATATTTTAAAATACTGAGAAGAAGAAAATTTCATGACACATATATATTGAATTCGAATTTTGGTGTCTATAATAAAGTTGTACTGGAACACGGCTATGCTCATTCAAAGGCAGAGTTGAGTAGTTGCGAAAGATATCATAAAATATTTATTGTTGGGCCTTATAGAGAAAGTTTACTTATCATTATGGCAGAAAGCAATGGGGGTATAATTTGACTAGAGTGGATCATCGTTATTATTGTCATCATCATCATTATTATATGTATCTTCTAGCTGAGTAACTTCTGATAAACTGCTTAACTCATCTTTGTCTCATTTGAAGTGCATCAACTTCAAAGTCCATTCCTGCTGGATTCTTTGACAGTCCTCTCTCAGTTATATTTGTTCAAGCACAGAAAGTTTTTATTCTACCCAGATTCTCTTTGCCGCCTACCTACGTTTTTGCATCCCTCGTTCTGTGGTCAGATGGTGTGAGCCAACTGATGTATCAGTCTAAAGGAAAACATAATTAGGAAGGTAAAACCATTACAAAAAAGGTCATTTGCTGAACCAAATATGAATTTATTTTGGATCACCTATTATTTGGGATTTTCTGCCTCAGTGCTCCTGCCATTAGAGAGCTAATCAGGAAGCGGCTGCGGCTGGGACTGGAGCAGTGTCTTACATGGGAGTTTGGTAAAGGCTGGCTGGTAAAATGATTAGCCTGATGCCATCCATCAGAGAGGCAGTCCTGTGCAGCTGTCAAGTATTGAGGTGTGCTTAACACAGATGTTGGAGCCTTCTTCAGGCAGATTCCCAGGGCAAGGAATATACCACATTTTATCCAAGAGGAAAAACACTGAAAGAAAATCACTTAAAATTGCAGGAAGTACATCAACTTCATGTGCAAATTTAGAGATGTAGCTCTCAGGCTTTGGGGTACAAGTCTGTTTATACTCTTAAAAATCCTCACACAGGAACAATTGTACATTCAACTTCTAATGACTGATATAATAATTAATGGCAGGCAAAGCTGCTTGTTAAAGCGTTAATCACAGTAGCATTGACATACATTGGGAAAATAGCAATAAAGACATGGCAAGAGCTATTTGCATTCAGTAAAGCATTCTTACTTCACATATGGATTGGAATACTCACTTCTGTAAATTGCAGATCCCCTAGGACTGTGTAGTCAATGGATTAGGAGTCATCCATCTGGATCAGGAGTTGACAAACTACAGCTAGAGGGCCACAGCTGGCCCTCTGCCTGTTTTGGTAAATAAAGTTTTATTGGAACACAGCCACACTCAGTTGTTTATTTATTGCCTGTGGCTGCTTTTGCACGACAATAGCAGAGTTGAGTAGTTGCATCACAAACCATCTGGCATGCTAGCCAAAAACCTTTACAGTCTGGAAGAAAGTATACTGACCCCTGCTGTAAATTACTGTTTCTGCAAGGACAAGGATGGTATTTTCATGTATTTAAAGCTAAATGTGTCATGGACATAAGTAATATCTGGTGAGGAGTAAGAAAGTATGACAAAGATGTCCATATTCTTCTGGAAGAATAGAGATGGAGAATATTTTACTTATATACATGATTTTTTAGCCTCTAAGGACGCTATTTATTTTAACCTACTTAATTTTTGTTTTCAGGGCAAACTATCTGAGTGTTTATCACTGTTTTATTATCTGCATCATCAGATGTTTTTGAGTACCCCCTTTCTGACGAGCACTGGGCGAGTATCCAAGAGCTTCATAATTTGAACATATAGAAAATACTCTCCTCTACCTAACTTGAATTACTCTTCTTTCCCCTAGGTATATCTATCTTTTCCTCCTCATTTCTCAGAGAAGATGGAAAATATCTGGTGATGTGTTTTGCTTGAAAATTATTTCAGATATATTCTTTAATGCAATAAGAAATAGGTTCCTGAATGGTAAAACAATGTTGATTTCAGTAAATCAAATCCAGAGTTCTATCCAAGTGTGTGTGTGCGCATGCATGTGTGCGTGTGTGTGTGTGTGTGTGTGTGTACATACCTGGGGCAAATTATTATTATACTCATTTTTAAAACCTGAATATGTAGTCTCAAATATATAGATTCTGCTAGATTTTGCTTTCATAAAGTAGATTTTCTTTATGTATTCTAAACTCTTCACACAACACATATTGTGGTCATACCTACTGTCACCAAAAAACTTTGCACATTTGAAGTAAATCGGAAAAGACAAAGAAGCTGCAAAAATTCTCAGTACAGTATCCAGTTAGAGTAACACACTTTATGAGAGAGGAGGGTGGGCACTAACACCAAAATTTAGGAGTTCTGCAAGAGTTTGCATTGCACTGGGCTCCTGTAGCCATTAGCCATACTTCTCACAGGATATATACTTGTAACCTGCCTGGTTAAGGGTTAAGGGGTGGCTGATACTTGGGGGCAGAGCCAAACACCACTCTGCCAACAAGTTTGCTAAGATGCCTGAAAGTATCCTCACACACAGCCTGATTTTTGCATCATGGTTTCTATCAAAAGTGTCAGTTTGCATTTTTATCTTACTAAGAGAAGCCTTGCTGAAGAAATATGTAACTGAGCTTTGTGGTTGACCCTGTGTGCTTCAGAGAACGGACTGATCACATAAGGTTGGCACTATTGGAAGCTGTGTTTACACCTTGGGAAATGGTCTTTTCTTCCAGAGCAGCCTGACAAAATGAAGGTAATAAGTGGCTAGGATAATGAGATCAGTGTGCGAGGTAGTGGTGGGTGTCATGGGGCCATTGATATTTACACACATGATTTGTTAGATCATATAGTAGGGATCTAAGGCCTGACTCAGGCTTCATGCTTTGTGAGCTACCAGTTTCAATGCTCTTTCTGTTTCTGTTAAGGCCTTCCCTCTCTGTGTCAGCTGTCCTTTATTGGCCTGAGGATCACTCATTCATTTACTCACTCAACAAATCAGTAAATGTATTTTCAAGGTGTGATCGGGCGTGCTGTAAGATGCTATGTGTACTTAGACTAATTGGTTGAGAGGGTGAAATCTACCCATAAGAAGATATTATTTGCCTGAAACTTGAAGAAATAGGTGTAGACCATGAATTCCACTTTCTGAAGACTGAACTGTTAGGGAAGTGAGATTCTCTGACCAATTGTTTTCATTCCCAAAAGGCTGGAACAGAAAATACCAAAATTAATCAGACTAATGAAAGCCAGATGGCAATCTGAAAGCATCATAATGAGAGCGCAAGGGAGACAGAGAAAAGCAACTGTTCATGAACATGGTGTACACTAACTATTTGGGATTGGTGGAAGACATAGATAGCTCATTGAATGGTATGTCCTGTGGAGGACACCACCCCAAGAGACAGAAGAGCATATGCAGAGCACAGCCATGTGAAAGGACATACGAAATACGTTTGGATTGTTGGGGGAAATGTAAAAAGATGAGGGGGCTTCTAGCACCTCAGAAAGCATTCTGGAACCCAAACCAGTGACCAGATTGGATCCTGACTCTACAACTTAATTGCTGCAGGACCTCTTCGAACAAGTAACTTAACCTATCTGTTTCTCCATTCAATAGGGATGTGAAATAGGATATCAGTCTGCCTATAGTGCCTAACACATATTAAGGACTCAATATGTACTTATGGTGATGATCATGGAAAAAAATGTCTTCTGGTATAGAAGAGAGTTTAAGAAACATTTTCTATAAAGGGCCAGATAGCAAATATTTCAGCCTACAGACTAGCTACAGAGTCTGTTGCTACTACTTAACTCTGCTGTAACAGCATGAAAGCAGCCAAAGATAATGAATGCATAAACAAATGGGTGTAGCTGTGTCCCAAGGATACTTTATTTTCAAAAACAGGTTGTGCGGGGCGCCTGGGTGGCTCAGTCGGTTAAGCAGCCAACTTCGGCTCAGGTCAAGATTTCGAGGTCTGTGAGTTCAAGCCCTGTGTCGGGCTCTGTGCTGACAGCTCAGAGCCTGGAGCCTGTTTCAGATTCTGTGTCTCCCTCTCTCTGACCCTCCCCCATTCATGCTCTGTCTCTCTCTGTCTCAAAAATAAATAAACGTTAAAAAAATAAAAATAAAACAAAAAACAAAAACAGGTTGTGGGTGGATTTGGCCTATGAACTATAGTTTACTGACCGCTGTTTTAGAATACAGAATTTTTTCTGGATGTTATGTGTTCATATGAGTTACAGGATAGCATGTGGTGAATTCATTAATGGCTCCCACTGTAATAGCTGAGGAAAGACTGACACATTTAGATTTCAGAACTTAAAAAGCAAGCTCTCCGGAGAGAATGGAGGAGTTATCAAAGTGTATGATTGTGGGTGTGGGGGGATATAGTGTATGTTAGTATTAGTAGAAGTGAAATGAATCTAAAGGCTGCTGACATAGTTTAGAGACTATGAGAACTTGGGATAAGATTGGACATTGGGAATAAAAAAGAAAAGAACTCGGGAGACCATGTGTTTAGATGGCAGCCAAGTGTCTTCTTGGGTGATAAAAAGAATAACTACTGGAGAAATAAGCTTGGGGAAGATACTGTATTCTCATAAGGAGATGGTGACTTGGTGGACCTATCAAATAAGTTTTCTCTGGGCACCTGAGTGGCTCAGTCAGTCAAGCATCTGACTTCAGCTCAGGTCATGATTTCACGGCTCATGCTGACAGCTCAGAGCCTGAAGCCTGTTTCGGATTCTGTGTCTCCCTTTCTCTCTGCCCCACCCCTGCTTGTGCTCTCTTTTTCAAAAATGAGTAAATAAACACTAAAACAAATAAGTTTTCTCATAGGCATCTTGAGATTCAGAAGAGCCAAAGTCTGTAGATACAAATGTAGAAAGCATTAATGAATGACTAATCCAGTCCAGAGGGGGAGTTATAGAATAATGTGTACAAGCATACTTTAGCTCATACTTTATATATTGGCAGTTCTGGAGATTATGAGGAAGAAATTTTAAAATTTTGGTTCAAATCTATCAACATCAAAGAAACTTTAACAATATTTTTTAAATGCAATATTTCCACTCTGAAAGTGTCAACTTTGAGTTAATCTCAAGCTGTTGAGTCCCTTATCTGGAAGAGTCTGGTAGAAGCTAAAGATTGCCAAGAAAGTATCTTTATGCTGGGCCCTTAAGCCAGACAGAAGGACCTACTTTGTGTGAACAAGTGGGGAGTAGGAAATAGAAAACAAGTTATACAATACTTAGACTGTACTTCTTTAATGAAGAACTTCTATAAAATAGCTGTATTTCCCCTTGAAGGTGTATATTGTACATAAATACCATCTGTATATGGATGGTCTCACTGACATACCCACCTAGGAGTTCCCTTGGTTCTTCATGAGTTCTTATTTGGTGTATTTTATCCAGTATAAATGGCTCATGTGTGTTTGTGTGTACACGCACACAATGTGTCCCCAGCAACTGATTCCAAAAATGACTTGCTGAGATGCACAATTCTGGCTGTGCTGGCAGTGATCTTTGATGTAGGTGGATTTCTGCTGATTTTTAGAAAGCTTCATGCCCCAACCCCCTGTGAAATCACATCTGGCTTTTCCAGGCGAGTTGGCTGGAGGTAAGGGTACCATCTGGGGCTTTGGAAAATAGTGAGTCCAACTGGTCCACTGAGGTGATTGAATAGGCAATGTTGATGGTGCTGCTAGTCCGTCTCACTCCCCCAAGAACTAAGTCGAAGGCAAGGTTCCAGATGAGACTTTGGCCCCAAATCCCACAGTTCACGTGTCTTATGTAAGTGCATATCTGTCACCTTGCCTCTGACTCTGTAAACAGGGACTGACTATAATTACCATTACCCACCTATTTATGTCTAGTGTCTAATCCTAGCAATAACCTGATGAAGTTGGTGTTATTTTTGTCTACCCTCATTTCTGAGAAAGCGGGACCTATAGAAGGGTTGTTACACAGCCCCTAAGTGGAAAGGCAGGATATAGACAAAAGTTAACAGCCTGCACTCTCAACCAATAAGACAGGCTCCTTTTCCTCTCATTTAAAATTACACATTATAGAAGAATTTGTTTCATTTTTACTTATTTTAAGAACACATCATTTTAACATTGATATTGTTTTGCTGACCAAAATCCGACCTCAGATGTTTTATTTTACCTGAAAATAAACATTTTTCTAAATCACCCTCTATCTTGCAATTGTATCACTTCATTCAAAATAAAAGTGGAGAATCAATAGTTAGATAGGGATACCAAAGCCTTCTAGGGGAACTCATCACTGACATGGAGAAAATCTAGGCTTTCTGAGGTGGTTTACAATGGCCTGGAGAGAAAGTTTCCCTTCCCAAACAGTTCTTTCCAAACTCTGCTTTTCCAAATAGCAGAAATTAGAAACTTTATGAATTGGCCTTACATTTATGCCTCCTTAACTTGCATGAAGACATGATTTGTTTAGTTTAATAAGACCTTGATTGCAGGTATCAGCACACAAGCATTGACTGAAACTGGGTTCTTTTTGGTAAAATGCAAGCTGTGTGAAATTCATGGAAAATACAATTACGTTCTAATTTACTCAATGCCACTGGCTTTAGTTAAAGTAGATCATATTTCAATGAAGTAAATTCATGGTCCACTTTAACAAAGGATGTAGAAAACCCAAGAAGGAACTTCAGTGTTCTTCCTTTGAATATTAACTCAGAGCGTGGTTAATCTTTACCAGCTATTTACCAAAGTTTCAGGGCAAAGCTCCTCATCCCTAGTGGTGAGGCATGCAGGACCCCCGCCAAGCCAGCTTGTCAGCATCTAAGCTCCAGCAAAGCTTGATTTAGGGGCCCAGAGAGGGCATCTGCATTCACTGTTTTTCTCTCTAGTTCTTCACTACCAAACATCTCTCCTGTCTCTTCACCTATCTGTTTGTATTGTCTGCTTCCTAGGCTGGATCACAGGTAAAGAAAGACTCAGTTACATGTAGACACAATATACTACTTTCATTTTTATGGGATCTGATGCTTTCGTGGGCAAGCAACCTGAAGCCGGACGTAGGCAGGATTGCAGTTGTCCTGGTACTGTCATCCAAGACCCAGCCTTTTTCCAACTTCCATTCACAGGCTCTGGTCTCAGGTTTGGCTCCTCATGGTGGCATAATTAATGGCTGATGCTGCAGCTGCAAGCATTTTATAGAAGCTAAGAATATTTGGCAAAGAGGAATATCTCTGTTACTCATCTATCAGGGAGTAATTCCTCTCCTAGAATCTATGGCTACCACCCTTACACATCCCATTGCCTGGATTGGGTCACATGCCTATGATATGGCAAGAAGTTATGCAGATGGGTGGGTGGGGTGGGAGAGACAAAGAGCTGGCAGGTTCTTCTATCAAAGCATCTGGGGGAGGACAATGAGATGGCTAGAGAATGGTTACTGGATAAGCCAACACTCATGTCTGCCATAGCATTCAAGGTCCATCGTTAGCTTTAATATGTTCTTGTAGCCACGAAACTCTTTGGCAAATGAACTTAGAGGCCAAAATCACTGATCTCGTTGCCTTTAGAAATGTATTAGTCAGTTGATGTTCATAAATAAGGGCACATGAAGCTCATGAAATATAACTGTATTTGCCTCTATCAGAGATTCTTTAAGCCTTTATGTTTTCTAATACTCAATGCGAAATGACTCAGAATAATGTTTAAAAGAATTGGAGACAGGTAGTCATCTATAACTAAATTTTTATATGCTATAAGGGGAGGAGGGATTGAACGTTCAGTCATGGGAGTACTGTGATGACAATTCTTAATGATATCTCCAGTGGACCATGTAAGTCAATGAATTTAAAGTGCAACAGTTTCTGCTAAACAAGGTTAAAATGTGGCAATGACTGACTATGTTTTAATGTGCTATAAGGAAATTAAGAGCCTCTGGCACTCAATAAAACACTAGCCTTTGATTTTGACTGAAGTGCCCATTACCCACAAAAGGTTTAGTCAATCACTGTGCTGATAACACAATGGTAAGTTGCTTAGGGCCCTACACTGCTGAGGAGGACCATTTTTAATCCCACTCTCTTTCTTGAACCAGACTAGTGTTTCTCAGTGCTTTTATAATAGTCATTTTAATTTGTCATAATTTTTACTTCCTTTCACAACTAAATTGATTACAGTCAGTAGGCTTTCATTCATAAAGAATAATAGCTTCATATAAGTTTGCTTAGCTTAACATTTGTAAATGATTTTAAGTATACATTTTTGTGAGTATGTAGAAGTCCACTGTTTTATTTCTGTTCTAAGAAATAAAATGTCATTTCTGGAGAGTGATATACAGATTTTCCTAATATACCATGGAAAACTCCTTTGGGATACCCTGTGGTCTAACAAGGAGGTGGATAAATAGAAATAGAAGGAACCTTCATTCTCATTGATCCTAGTCTCTCTTTTTTTTTTTTTTTTTTTTTTTCAACGTTTATTTATTTTTGGGACAGAGAGAGACAGAGCATGAACGGGGGAGGGGCAGAGAGAGAGGGAGACACAGAATCGGAAACAGGCTCCAGGCTCTGAGCCATCAGCCCAGAGCCTGACGCGGGGCTCGAACCCACGGACCGCGAGATCGTGACCTGGCTGAAGTCGGACGCTTAACCGACTGCGCCACCCAGGCGCCCCCCTAGTCTCTCTTTTTATAACTGGTAAGACAGACTTAGAAAATTTTGTTCCAAGATTAAGACTTATATGGAGATTAGGCAGATGCCTTTTAGCCAACCCTTTCTAATTAACTTCCATGCCTGGCATAGGGCTATGGACATGGCAGTTGCTCAATAAATTCTTGCTGTTTAGATGAGTAGGTTATTTAAAGGTACTGTATTTGTGTTTTCTTTGGACACTAAAAAGTTTAAGGCAATGATTAAGGAATCACATCAGTCATGAATCATGATGGCAAGTAGGACAGTATAACTCCACCAGTGACCATATATTTCAGGGCTTCAGTTTGTATTGTTCTGAGGCAATCTTAAGGGCATATACCTAGACTTATCTATTTAATCAGGTTGTTTGTAATTGATTGGTGGAATGGTTCGTCCAGAAGAGGAACCATTGACATTTGGTTTAATTGCCTTGGAACAGTTTGTCCCATGTGCCTCAATGATGGGCATCTTGGATAAAACTAATAAATAAGTTGAGTATGCAGTGTGAGTCAAATGCCAGCTTTAGATTTTTTCCACATGGTCCAAACATGGCTAATGAAAGCATCTATTCTCTGGGGCATGTGGAGATCCAAAAGGTATGGCTCAGATTTACAGAAAACGCTGAGTGAAACCATTACACATTCTGATTTAGTTCAAAAGTCAAACTCTTCTTCAAGAGCAACTTTAAGGAAATATTCATCTCTTAAGTGAAAACAGCAGGCTGTCAAAAGGCAAGCCATTGTACACTGCAGTAAGACCGAAAAGACTCTTGCCTTTGAATTTCAGCTCTACCACATATCACTTCTATGACTTTGAATAAGTCACATACCTTCTCTGTGCCTCGATTTATTAGTATGTATAATGGGAGGGATCATTATTATTCATGTTACCCTCCTGACATGGATTTTGAGAAATGAAATAATATAAGTGAAAAATTCGAAAACAGTATAATACTTTGTAAACTTTAAGGAATTATCATTAACCTACAGAACCACACAGCAGTAAAAAAAAATAAAATAAAATAAAATAAAATAAATAAAGGATTGGTTATATTGGGTGGCTGTTTTCCATAGTAGTAGAGATCTAAGAAAAACAAACCTACAATAGCTGCCTCATTTTGAACTGATGTCCAGTGGAGTTTATTGATTCTCCCAGGATTCCGTTGGGCACTGATAAAGTTAAAAATTGGGGTCTCCAACTTTTTATGACCTCTTCCTTCTTGATCATCAGGTTGCACTTATCAAAGATAACCTATAGGGATGGTGAGTAGTATAATTCTAAAATGAAAATCTAATCATGATGAACCTACTTGTAGAAGCTTACTGAATACCCAGTGTGTGGTCAACTTGGCGGGCAATAAATTTTCCGCTGCTCTGGAGTTTTTGTTAGTCCATGAGGAAGATCAGACGTGGCCCTAAGAAAGATAGTGATGACAACAAGAAAGCTCAAGCTGCACGCTAAATAAAGCACTGTTGGGTGGTGAAACAGAGGGGTGATAGACAAAGAGCCAGAGCAGGAGCACTCATTTCTCTGGGCTCAACCACAAACTCATAACTTTGGGCAAATGATTTAATCCTCCAGCTGGACTAATAAGAATCATTCAGGCCATTTGATAAATTCATGCATTACTGACTCGTTAAAAATTGAGTGGGTCTGGGTTGGGAGCTGTGAATCTCCATCAGTCTTTCCCTCCACTCCCTCAAAATTTCTACATGATTTCTACTTGCAGGCATGTTTAGGAAATGAATAACTGTATGAGTTAAAGAAGAAAGAGGCCCAGTTAGATTGTATCAATCTAGATAAGATATAAGATTAGATTAGATTGATATAATCTAACTGGGCCTATTGTTTTCTTTGTAAGAAATGGAAGGTTGAAGTAGACAGCAGTAATTTTCCACTTGTTTTCAGAGTTTATCTGTTTTACATATGGTTTTCCCCATATACCCTTTTTTGTGGAATGTGGCCCAAAGTTTTGCCCTACATGGTTGGGAGAGAGCTGTGGATAAAATCCTCACTCAATAAATGTCTGCTCTGTGAGTGAATTATAGATAATTACATGAAGATGATTAGTTACTAAATAATTACATGAAGATTATTACATAGTTCTAGTATAGGGATAGCCATAGATATCCATGTAAGAATTGATGTGTGTGTGTGTGTGTGTGTGTGTGTGTGTGTGTGTGTGTGTGTGAGAAGAGACAGTATAGTTCCTGCTATTGGGTGGCTTACAGTGATATTGAAGAATGGGAACTCACACCCAAAGAGTGATTTTGAAGACACAAGGAGAACATTTCTACTAGCTTCTCAAGTATATTCTAGAGTTATCTTATCAGCAGGTGCTTTCCATTATTCAGGAAAGCAAAGCTTTGCACTGTGTCTGTGGAAACTGAATTAATGCTAATCAGCTTCAAGTGGAATGGTCTAAATTCTATCATCTCTGATGGTGGAATGATGAGTATCCCACCACCACCTCCCTTCTGGGGACAAGGTCAGCTTGGTCTTGCACATTCTCCAATCAGCCCTCATGTGTGAAAATAACAGGGGAAGTCTTGCCCCATGAATACTTTCTACTTAATTACTACCTCAAGTTTCCTTTAACTGCTGTAGGACCTACCTTTGGGCTTTTCCTCCTCCAGTTTCCCAGCATTACTTTCTCTTCCTGCTATCTTCTATAGAATATGGAGGAACCAAGTTATCCCTATAACCTTCATGAAGGAAAACAATATAATGGAATAGGCAAGTGCTATACAGAATGGAGAAAGGCATGTTGTGAGTTCAAAGATTATCAGAACGGGACACAGAAGTAATGAAAAGGCAAGGAAGCACATCCAGAGCTTTCCTTGAAGAAGAGGGATAGCATCTGAGTAGTTAGAGACATAGGTAAAAATGCTCCAGGTAGAAGAAAGATTTGAAAGAAGACCTAGAGACATTAAGAGACTTGATATTCATTAGGGGTTTTCTGGAAACTGACCTGGGCATAGGTGAATGAAACTGGTACCCCTGAACGTGTACAGAATATGTTAGTGAACAATGGCTCCTCAAATCTGATTTTCTCATTTCTTGTTCGGAATATATTGGCCTTGCCCTGCTTTCCTTCTTATTTTTATGACAAAAGTACTCATAATAGACTGGCAAAGAGCTTTGAAGCCTGAAAGTGAAATAGCACTTGTGAAATAGTCACCCAGAGAAGGAAAAATAGGATTTCACAAGGATGTTTTTGAACTTCTTTTGTTAGACATTTACACAGGTCCCATAGCTGTAGGGGGCTTGTGATGGTAGATAGCTTGCTCATCATTCTAGTTAAATAAGTAAAAAAAAAAAAAAAAAAAATCAGAGGAAAAAATAGGTGAGTACAGAATCTTAGTAATCTGATTAGCTGAACTGAGTCCTTAGAGGAAGCAAAAGTGGGGCCCAGGTTGGCCACATTCATTTATATTTGGGCCCTGACCAAGGACCAAGCACAGAACAGCAGTGACTGTAATCCTTTATGGGCTGAAATAGGTGCAGGGTGAAGATGAATTAAAGGTCAAAGAAGCAAGCTCAGTGCTTTTCACAGGCTCCCCTGCCCTCTTCCTCCCATTTTCAACCAGACTGTTTAGGTTTTGGTTTAGAGCCAGCCACACTGTGAGACTAAGCTTGCCCTTAGTGGGAAATAATGTCACTGTGAGAAGTCTTGGTGAAATATCATGTTCCTATTTGAGCTTCATGCCTCACATCTATCTCTGGATTCTGTTTCCACATTTCCTAGTCTCTGCCTTCCACTTCTGATTAAAATTGTCCAGAAGATCCAGTCACAGGAACCATTTTTGACTTACAACCATATCCTAGGGATGATGCTAGGTGCTCATGCAGCTTGTCTCATTGAATCCTCATCACAATCCAAAGATATTATTGTCCTCATTTTGCCAGTGAAGACTTTGAATTGGTGAGGCCTTAAGGCCAATATCCCAACTTTATGTATCAAGAAAAAGATAGTCTTGAAAGTCAAGAGAGAAAGTCCTAGATTTGGATCTGTACCCAAATATGATTTTATATTTCTTATAATATATACTCTCCATTAAAGTATCTTCTCATTTTCTTCCCATCACATAGTACACTGAATGCTTTGTCATACATAGTACAAGGAATGAGGTTTTCTAATGACATTGGTATTTGCTTCTGTACCCAGAGTTCTTCAGAACCAAATTCTGTTGAGTCTGAAAGACACAGTCGAATTGTGAATATTAAAGCTCAACAGTTAAATGTATAGAGATCCTATGTATTCTCCCAAGGGATGACTAATATCCCCTTCTTCTCTTCAATGGAATAAATGTATAGTTGCCAGGGGTCCCTCAAAGATGCTATCAGGCTTTGGACGTTAGCAAAACAAGCTTAGGAGCACATCAAGGTCACTGGTCGCTTTGTGGAAGAAGTTAAGCAGGGGAATGAATAGACTGAGAAGGCAAGTGGAGGAGCTAGGAGAGGAGCAGTGGCCAAGGCAGAGGTGAAATTAGCATGGCCTATTCAAAGGACAATCAGTGCTGATTTGCAAGCTTTGAAGAGAATACCAGAACCATTTCATACATTTAACAAAATGTTTTTGGAAAGAACATCAGTGAACCAGTTTGGATGAGAACCAAATCTAGGTTTTGTCTGAAATGATTGAACTGAGCAAATCTGGGACATCAAAATTTTAGAATTTTAGTTCTGTCATTTGGCGCAAATGACATTCTATAGTAGAGGAAGCTGAAGTGTCAAGAGGGAAGTGAGCTTAGCTATGTCATTTCGGGTGACAAGGCTGAGCTAAACCTCAGGCTCCAGCTCTCAATCCACTGCTGGCTCTGCTGCACCACAGTGCCTTCCTTCCTTTGATGATGTTCTTGGCTTGAGAACCCACAAAGATGACAGATGATCAGGACCATCCAGATGCAAAGATTTAAATGAGCCAGTAGACAGCTGTTATATAAGGGTAGATGAGTTTTACCAGATCATTTCTCATCCTACAGGGAGGTTAGTAGCTCATGGGGCTGGCCATTCAGTTTGCTGCAGGAGAAACAACTCTAAGGCAGTTGTGCAGCCTCTGTCATCCTGTGCAGTGAACACATGTCACTATCTAGACACTTCAGCTTTCGCTGCTGGTCCCAGCGGTGAGAGAATGCTTCTAATTAGAGCCCTTCAGGAAGTTGGCTTCAATCAAGTGGAGTTGGTGTGTGAGATGAAACGCATATGCCATTTCTGCTCTGTTACTTGGTGCTGAAGTTGGAAATATCTGATATTCTTCATATAAATTCTTCTTTTTGTCACTATCCCCATGATCTACAACCTACTGCACAGGAAATCTTTGTGAATCGTAAAGTGAAAACCATACACAGGTCCATGGTACCACGTGTGACAGAAAGCCCAGAAAGATGAAGTCTATCACACACCTACAAAACAGGAATACCAGAACACCTGCCTCGCTTTTGTAAAAACTGAAAACTGATGTTCAGAAAGTGCTTAGTTGCATAGCTGGTTTGTAGTGAGCTCCCTCTTGCCTGCCACAGAGATTTCCTCATTTTTCTTGTTTAGACTTAGGCTCTGTGCAGTTGTTTTTTCTGCTACTGCTTCTTTACCTGCATTTTTACATTCTGTGTTCTTTTTTTTCTCTCTCTCTTTGCTTTCTCCTTTCTTTTTCCCTTCCTTCTTCCCTCCCTCCTTCTCTTTCTTCCTTCCTCTTCCTCCCACCTCCCTTCCTCTTTCTTTCCTTTTCTTTCTTTCTTTCTTTCTTTCTTTCTTTCTTTCTTTCTTTCTTGATGAAAGATATAATCCAATTCATATAAGGCAAGGTATTATAAAACTTACAAAAACTTAAATATAAATCATGGTGTCTTGTCAGTAGTGCAAGTTTAGCATTTTATGAATGTTTATTGGGTAGATGCTTATATAGAGGTTTTAAAAGCCTTTTTAAAAGCATTATTATTGTTTGACTCTTTCACCCTCATGATCCTCCCCACACAAGTGCATACAGCAAAGTTAAAGAGGAGCCTTGACAGTGAAATCTGCTTTCCTTCTTTCCTTCTCTCACCCGTTTCCTTTCTGCTGTTGATTCTAAGTCTCTGAGCTCCTACTCTGCTTGTTCTCTCTTTCCTGTTCTCTTCACCCTTTCTTAGTTTCTCTTCCTCTCTCCTCCCTCTATTCCATTTTTCTCTCTCTTGTCTGTTTTTCCTTTCTTCTTTCTCAACCTCCCCCTGTCTACCACCTCAAGGTCCATCCCTTGCCACCATTACCTTCAATGCTTGATTAAATCGGGGCATAAATTATCTCATGTTCTGTTCTTTCTCTTATATTCCAGCAGTAACATCTAAACATAGTGAGAGAGACTTGGAAAAAGAGAATGGACTGTTTGAAGAAGCCAAATAAGCTTAAGAAAGCTGCCTGGGGAGGAAGAAATGTAGGAATGGGATCCCTGTTCTGTGTTTCCCATAGCTCCTTTAAATACAACTCCTAATCACAAGTGTGGGTTGTTGCTATGATCCACTGGTGTTGTCTTCCATGCTTCTTCTGACAGTGGGCAAAAAACATTCTTAGAGAAAACTGAAATGAGGACTAGATCTATTCTTTGACAAGGCTGACCTTGAAAGTTAGCCAGGTAAGCAGATGTTTACATAATAATTTAGGGAACCCTGGACCAGGGCTATCAGTCCCTAAATTCAACATTCTAGCCTTTTTATTATAACCATTTACTACTTTAGATCAGAAAGGTTGTTTTTTTGGTCTCCATAGGAAGCTGCAAATAACATTGTTAAATCTTAGCTGCATATATTTTGCTATTGGCTAAACTCTCCAGAGAAAGAGGTGGTGGAGGGGGCAAACTCTAGCTATGGGTTTTTGAATAGGGCAAGATACCATTAGGAATGGATGTGGGAGCTGATATGGAAATGGCTAACACTATGGGCTGACTTTACTCATTTCAAAATGATTACCCCTACCTCCAACTACCCAGTGTAATAGATACGCAAATCTGTGTAGCCAGGTGTGCACCCAAAAGCTAGATTATACCCAAGCTTATATACATGAATAATTATTTGGAAGAGATCCAACACAGGATATTTAGGTATTGAACTCTGCCTCCTATTTTTTTCCTGCCCCTGAAGAACAAGAGTAGACAAATAGGGTAGATGCCTGTGATTGCAAATTACCAGTTGAGATGGTTCTCTTGCTGGAGTGATTTTAAAAGGAGATTGCACTTGAGGGAGACATAGTCAAGACATTAATGCCAAATGTGTCATTTTGACCATTTACTGAAATGCAACACTCTGGAACTCTGGGCTATCAATTAGTGTGGGATTTGCAGGGATCATTAACCTAAGAGAGAGAGATTTTTATTGGGAGTGAGGGGCCAGCTATTCTTGGATTAGTATGATCTCTGTGAGAGAGTTCTTGCTAGTCAAAAATCTCTAAAGTTATTGATTTCCTGAAGTGTCATTTATATTCTGTGATACGTTTTTCAAACTTTTGGAATCCAGCACCTGTTGTGGCTCTCTCTGCTCAGTGATTTTGATATAATACGCCGATGAAAGTAACCAGATTCTTCTCTGGGGTGATGATCAAGAAGATATTTTTTGGAGGGGAAGGAAGAAATTTGGGAAGGCTCAGGAGTAGATTAAAACTCAGGGTATCAGACACTGGCAGACATTATGGTTGAGTTTGAAGGATTTTTGGTAGTGTGAAGGCCAGAGCCATTTAGGCTGTGAAAACAGAAACCTGTTGCTTCAGTGGTGGAAAGGGACTTAATCACAATTGCCCGAAAGATGTGTCTACTCATTTGAGTGAATGGTATTAGCCAGTTCTCAGCTCCATACAGTGAAAGAGTCTCAGTGCTGGGAGTCAGCAAGGCTGAGGTCTGCAGGAGGATTGACACAGTGGCCTCTGAGCTCAGTCTAGTCTCCCTCCATCTCTGGGTCATGGATTTCAAATGAATAAAATTGAGGTAGTGATATCTGTTCCTCTGTTTTGAAAGCATTGCAAGGTAAGAGATGAGGAAATAATGGACCAAATTTAAAGTTCTACACATGGTTTGTATAACTTGTATCCAGTTCTGAGCATCAGAAATGTTACAGAAAATAGTGCCAATAAAACCCACAAAGATCACAAGTCCCAAGTACTGGGAGCAATCTTCCAAGTACAGATGGTTTCCTGTTCATATTTTCTTTTTCTATAGGCTCAGACAGCTTTGAGGTTGTGCCTTTTGATACTTTTTTCTATCTTTATGGCTCCATAAAAGATTGCTCAAAACTACTGATCTATGGGTAGATCAGTCTTGGACACAAGGAACAGGTGGAGTTTGTGGAAGCCTCAGACCACGAAGCAAGTGTGACATCTATGGATGGGTATAAAGAATAAAGGAGAATTATAAAGGAAAAGCCATGACTTTCAGTGCAGTTCTGAGGAAGTCTCAGTCATACTTACAGGGAGTCCCTAAAAAAGTCAAATTGAGGTGTCCTGCATTGGGCAGAAGTAACCTGGATCTAATACCTCGGCCATGCTGAGTGGCCTCTGTGTAAATACCCTGCTGGCTTTAAAGGAGTGGCTGGAGGTTGTCAGTCAACACTGTGCCTTACAGCACATTCTCTTAAAGGAAGAGCTGAATAGGGCCTCTGCATGGTCACCACAGATATTACTGACACCTCTTATCCTGGGCCCTATGCTGTCACCTCCACACACCTAGGCTATGTGTCTAGGCTACCTACTACTAGTTCAGTTACTCAGTCAACCTAGCATTCACCAAATACTCCAGGCCCCAGTCACCACTGCTATTGGATTTTTGCTAGATGCCAGGCACTATGATAACCACCTTTTGCCTAATGTCATCTCACCCTTACCACAATGCTCTGATGAAACAATTGAAAAAATCTCCATTTTGCAGATAAAACTCACAGGATAGATAACTTGTTCAAAGTTACATAGCTGTAAGTGGTGGTACTTCCATTCAAACCTGGCCAGCCTGGTCACCTGAATACCAATCCCTTCACCCATTCAGTGCACATCTCCTGTGGGCCTCTAGTAGTGAAGATATTACACTAGGTGCTAGGGATGTTGTGACTCTCAAGTGCACCATGGCTCTCAAGGAACTCATTTTAGAGGAAGAACTAAGATCTAACCCAAAAATTATGATATAGCTCAGTTTGGGAAGTGCCCAGAGCACTGAGATAAACAAGAGCTCAGTCTAGAAAGATGATAGGAGATAACCAATCTAATCACAGGAAGGAGAAAAATCTACATAGACTGAAAAACATTGGCCAAATAACAGCAGTGCCAGAGATAGGAGGATTGACACAGGGCCATCCGCCATGGCCCTTCCATTTGCTCAGACTTTTTCCACGCAAACTTCTGCAGTTGTAATATAAGATCTGGTTGCCTGGCAAACTTCTGTTTATTAAAATAGCTGATTAAAGCCCTAATGTTGCATGGAGATCAGTTCTAAGATGTAGTTCAAGTAATTACTATAAGTAAAGTCCTAGAATTTCTGAAGGCTTTACTCTTTCTATAAATTGGAACACATGCAAGGTGATTCCCATTGTAGAGTAGTTGTCATACATTCCAAGTATTTTTTTTTCAGGCATGGAAGAAGAAGGGAGAAAGAACATTACAACTAGTGCTTGAGGAATTGCAGTTGGAAGTATCTCCTACTTGAATAACATCTGCCATGTATATATCAATGAGAGAAGATGGTTGAAAATGACTGGTATGAAGAGATAAAAACCATGTATCCAAAAAACATTCATGTAAAAGCAGAAAAAGGTTAAGTGGAAGGGAATACAATCAACCCATGGTGGTTGTTCTGAATGAGGAAAAAAGAGACAGGGCCTACTGTGGGCATTGAGAAAACTTTACCTCTAAACGAGTATATTAACGGACAGCTGTTCTGATTTGGGATATATGTTTGTTATTTCTTTGATTCTTCAGTGTTTGTCATATTTTTTCAATATAATATTACTTTTTATTTTTATTACTTTTTAATGTTTATTTTTGAGAGAGAGAGAGAGAGCGCGAGCACGCATGAGTGGGGAGGCTCAGAGAGACACACACACACACACACACACACACACAATTCGATGCAGCCTCCAGGGTCTGAGCCATCAGTATAGAGTCCAGCACGGGGCTCGAGCCACAGACCCCGAGATAATAACCTGAACTGAAATCGGACGCTTAACCGACTGAGCCACCCAGCCATCCCATATTACCTTTTAAAATATTAATGAAAATACATGAAATCCACATGAATAGGGAACAGAAATGTGCTTCACAAGACTGGGCCTCCTCTGGGTAAGTAGACCAATTAAACTGGTGATTTAAGATAATAATAAAAATGAATCTATTCATAAGGCAAAGTGTCATAGACCTACACAAGAAAATGAGTGTACTTAAAAATCGGTAATATCTGAAGACGGTGTATAGTGTATATCTGAAGTGTCTGAAGGTGTATAGTGTATTATCAATTTTCTGGTTTTAATAAGGAATCAGGGTCATGTAAGATGTTCCTGTTGAGGGGAGCTGGGTCAGGCATACACAGGAAGTCACTGTACTGTTTTTGCAACTTCTTGTGGGTCTGATATTATTTCAAAGTGAAAAGATTAGAATGGTAATGGTAGGATAAATCGCCGTCCATTTACAAGGTATTCTTGTTCTCATGGAGGATTTTTGTCATCACTGCACTTTTACTTAAAGAGCATAGGCACAAGGTAGGGTCTCTATTAGTGACAAGCCAGGCATGGGGTCGGGTCTTCCAGGACAGCCCATGGATCTCATCACGTGGATTTATCCACACATCTCTGATTCTAGGCCTTATTAATGTATTAAAAATAATTATTGTTAATTATCAAAGCACTTACATATACATCCTCTCACTTGTTCTTAAATATGTTTGAATCTTCTCAAGTCATCCTTCCAACAAGTATCTTATGCAGCTTATAAAAAAAAAAAAAGTCTTGTGGTTTAATGTTCTGATTGCGATGCCTGCTATCATGATGCCTGTATAATAGAAGGTTCAGCCATTGCTCTGTTAGCTGGAGCAGACTGGAGCAAAAAAAAAAACAAAACAAAAAAAAAAAACTTATTGCTGCTGATGGCTATGCACTGACAGCCTATGTGAAAACCCAGGGTTGTCACTTCATGTAGATGGTGGTGAGGGTCTCTTCTAAGCAGACAGGCCTCACCTGTCTCAAGGTTCCTTTCATTGATCTTCCTTCCAGATAAACCTCAGTTGAAATCTAAGTGGAAACTAGGGAGAAAAATATGTTGATTCATTAGTACATGTTTATGATTATACTAGCCAAGAGCAAAGTCTGGAAGTAATATAATTTCCCTCCTGGGATGGACAATGTTAAGATCTTAATATTGTTACTACCTTTTCATGAATTAATTTTATTTTATTTATTTTTTTTTATTTTTTATTTTTTATTTTTTTTAATATATGAAATTTATTGTCAAATTGGTTTCCATACAACACCCAGTGCTCATCCCAAAAGGTGCCCTCCTCAATACCCATCACCCACCCTCCCCTCCCTCCCACCCCCCATCAACCCTCAGTTTGTTCTCAGTTTTGTTTTTCTTTTTTTTTTCAACGTTTATTTTATTTTTGGGACAGAGAGAGACAGAGCATGAACGGGGGAGGGGCAGAGAGAGAGGGAGACACAGAATCAGAAACAGGCTCCAGGCTCTGAGCCATCAGCCCAGAGCCCGACGCGGGGCTCGAACTCGTGGACCGCGAGATCGTGACCTGGCTGAAGTCGGACGCCCAACCGACTGCGCCACCCAGGCACCCTGTTCTCAGTTTTTAACAGCCTCTTATGCTTTGGCTCTCTCCCACTCTAACCTCTTTTTTTTTTTTTTTTCCTTCCCCTCCCCCATGGGTTTCTGTTAAGTTTCTTAGGATCCACATAAGAGTGAAACCATATGGTATCTGTCTTTCTCTGTATGGCTTATTTCACTTAGCATCACACTCTCCAGTTCCATCCACGTTGCTACAAAAGGCCATATTTCGTTCTTTCTCATTGCCACGTAGTAATGAATTAATTTTAAAAACCTATTTAAATAACAAGTTACTCTTGGCAGTGCAAGATGTCCAGCAGTTAGCTGGAATGGGAAAGAGAATATGAGTTGATATCAGAACCCCTGTAAATCCAGGCTTTAGTGGTCATGGAAGTAAGATTGATAGAGTATTGGAAATTGTTAAGGTTGGGTGATAGGTACATGGGGATCCACTGCACTGTTGTTACACTGTTTTATTTATGACCATTGACATTTTTCACAGAAAAATAATCTTAAAAACTAAAAGTAATAAAAAAGTCAGTATCTCATGATATTGTCAATAGATTACTAGATGTTATAACAATTTTCAAGAAAAGTAAAATCATAACTCTCATACAAATATAAAAATGAACACAAAAGAGTTGTGTCCTGCAGAAAACACATTGAAGTCTTAACTCCCAGTACCTGTAAATGTGACCTTGTTTAGAACTAGGGTATCTGCAGATAGGTATAATCAAGTTAAGAGGAGGTTATTAGGGTGGGCCCTAATGCAATAGAAGTAGTATCCTTACAAGAAGAGGAAATTTTAAACACATACAGGAAGAATGCTATCATGTGAAGGCACAGATACACAGACACAGAGGGAGGTTGGTCATGCGAATATGAAGGCAGAGATTGGCTATAGCCAAGGAACATGGGGGGGCTACCAGAGCTCAAAGAGGTAAGGAAGGATCTTCTACTTGATGATTCCCAGGGAGCATGTCGTGCCAACACCTTGATTTAGGGCTTCTAACCTCCAGAACTTGAGATAATAAATTTCTGTTGTTATAGCCGCTCGTTTTGTGGTACTTTGTTAAGGCAGCCCTAGGAAACTAATAAACGTATAAAGATTTTATTTAACTCATTAATGAGGAAACTGGTGAGGTGTAACAACAAATTGAAAAGAGAAGTCAAAATGTACAAACTTTCAGGAGTAAAGGATGTCAAAATGAATGGGCAATTGTAGGAAAAACTGTCTTTTACAGAGAACGGGGAAAGTCAACTGAACCTATGCTGTAAGAAAATACTTTGCATGTGTATAGACAAAAAAGATATTTTGCACTTCTCTCTGTTGATCTGCCATTTACACAGTTGCAAAATAGTTCCTGTTGCATCAGAATCAGGTAACGTTGAGGAGTATCCGCTAGACCAGGCGTTGGTTTTAAATGAACCACAAACTAGAAAATCAGAATTCAAGCACACTATACTTACTGAATGTATGATATTTTAGTTGGTGAACCACTCCCTCTGTGCCTCCCTTTTCTCATTTGTGACATGGGAATAATACTAATAACATCACCATATTATTAGTTAGGGTCATAATAGTGAGGGTTAAATGGGATCATGTGTGCAAAGTACTTGGCAATAACTGCCTCACAGCATTCAACAGCTAATGCCCATATTATTGCTGCAACTGGTTTGGAGAGTGATGGGAGAGTAAACCAGGAGACTGTAGGAGCTACATGCATTGTCAAATGTTAGGCAAGCTCAGCCTAACTCCATGATCATATTACCAGTTCTTAGGCTGGACTTGTATTAAGATGAAAGTCCTGTGAAGTCTACAGAGACTACAGGCTGGAGTAAGAGCATGTGTGGGAAAGGCTGCGAGGGTGGCCTAGGATTGAAGAGTAAAAGTGGGTTAAAGCAGGGACAGAGAGGGAAGACGCAGGGAAGAGAGATTTGCAACCAGGGTCAACTGATGGTTCCATGCAAGGCACTAAGTGCAGATCTTCCTCCAGATCCTTCATTTGGTGTGATCCTTCGTTTGCATGATAGATGTGAAACCTGCTAATGATCCACTTTTAAAACTTTCCTAAGGATTTTGCAAGTCCCTTAATCAACTCCAAGTCCACTCACTTCACCCTGAGACCTCTCTTCTGAGGGGGGCAGACAGGCTGGGGGGTGTAGTTCAGATGCACAGGACAAATGGAATTCAGGCACAGTTGGGACTGGCTGCCCGTGCTATTCCATTTGTATGGCCAGTCTGGTGTCTCCTTTGTCTCATTCAAAAGAACACTTTGGACAAAAAACAATCACTGCCAGGCTGCCTTTCTAGTTGTGCTTCAAAGTCGTGTTTGTGTCATTTGCTCTGGGTCTTAAATTGTTCCTCAGATTTCCTCCCTGAAGGAGTTTACAGACATTGTACAAAGAAATTAATTAAGTAGATTTTCCATTTGCACAGTTTTAATGAATAAATGATGTTCCTATTTATCTGCTTTCTAATTATAACACAATTCAAAACATCTTGGTTTCCTGCATCCCGACAATGTTATTGTTATGGTGGTGTTATTGCTGCTCTCACGGTGCAGGTAATAATATTTTTTTAGATAGATGCCAGGTGCAGTATTCCATATTTATTAAAGTGTGATCTGCATATTTTTCTCTTTTCATGTACTGCTTATCTGTACAAGAGCAGAAAGTTAAATATAATGCTCTGCTTTAAAGAGTCTGGAAGGATTTCACAGGCAGCCTGAGGATTTGTAGTCTGGTGGGGGGATCGGGCCTGGCCGATGCAGTTCAGGGCCTACAGAGAGAGGCCTGGGCCAAGGGGCCCAGTCAGCAGAACCAAACCTCACTACTCCAAGCTGCCAGCAGGCCGTGAACTCCAGCCGGGAGGGCTGATAGGAGTCCTGGCAAGGAAGCACATGGCAGATGTTTACCAAGTCAGAAGCCCTGAGAGGGCAGCATGGAAACCAAAGAAAGAGAGCTCAGGACAGGAGGCAGAGTCTCTTCTCGCTCTGTCCTACAGTTTTTGAGGTGAGAAGTCAGAGATCACAGGTGTCATAGCCAGAATTCAGAAGTCTGCAGAGAGACTCTGCCTTGACAGAGGAGCAGGCAGAGGTCTCTGTATCTGTCCTTCCTAGGTACAGAGCAGCATCGCTATGTCCTTATGCCCTTGGCCAAGGGAGATAACTGGCTTGACCTCAAATAGGCATTTGAGTACCATCCAGTTAACAACTGACTGGGGACCTCCCATGATGACCTGCCATGTGTCACCCATGGCTCCAGATGCTAGGACCACACTTCTGCCCTCCAGGATTTTACAGCACAGGCTCCAGAAACTTCTTAGGGAGACTACTCTGGCCATAGAAATCACCTGGCTGCCTAGAAAAGGTACACTCTTGGCCTGCCTTAAAGTCAGAAGCTGTGGCTATTATTGTTCATGGACTCTTGAGATCATACTTCTCAGGCACTCCCTGTAAGTCCAGGGGTAGGTGGTGTAGAAAATACTGTCTATCTCAAATTTATGCTTTGTTACCCATGATAACAGGCATTGTGGTCTGGAGGGAGGAACATTTTGAAGTAGAGCAATCTAAAATATGAACCCCAAATCTCCCATATCCTAGGTATGGGATCCTGACCTCCCTGTCCTATGTATCCTACTGCCCCTTCATTCTTTCTATGGCAGCTGTAGCATTTAGATGAAATAATAGTTGTGAATTTCCTGGGCTATACCTGGAGCTTAAGAAATGGCCATTCTTGGGGCACCTGGGTGGCTCAGTCGGTTAGCGTCCAACTTCAGCTTAGGTCATGATCTCGCAGTCTGTGAGTTTGAGCCCCGCATCGGGCCCTGGGCTGACAGCTTGGAGCCTGGAGCCTGCTTCAAATTCTGTGTCTCCCTCTCTCTCTGCCCCTCCCCCACTCATGCTCTGTCTCTCTCTGTCTCTCTCTGTCTCTCTCTCTCTCTCTCTCTGTCAAAAATAAATAAACATTAAAAAAAAAAAAAGAAAAAGAAAAAGAAATGGCTGTTCTTGGTGCACAGACCTGGAGAAGGTAGTTAAGAGCCCTGTGTAGTCATCCAGGATCTGGGGAGATTTGCCAAAACCTCAATCTCTGACATACTGAAAGTATGTAATCTCTGGCCCTCAGCTTCTTCATTTGTGAAATGGTGTTTGGTCTAGAGGACCTCCTAGTGCCCATCTAGCAAGAAGATACTGTAATTCATTGATTTCCATAGTCTTCCATTGCCAGTGCTGACATTACTGGCTTTCTCCTGTGAAGACCAATAGCCACTGCTTTGAAATCTCCCTTCTTTCTGTTTCCCAAGCCTGAACTCTTGTGCCCTTTTCTCATAGCATTATAGCCCTCCTTTATCCTCACAACTAAAGTTCTTTTTCGCTGATCCTGTGTTTTACTTCTCAGGGATTTTCCTACTGTGGACATTTACATCCTTTCTGTTATGCCCTTTTTCCATAACTTTTTTGTGTGTGTGTCTGTACTGCTAGGCCACTTGCAAAAGGTGGTGCCAGTGATCTTTGTACCCTTCTTACTTTATTTTCCTTCACTTTTGATTAAATTGTGCATTGGCCACATACCATGTTTATTAATGAGGCTACTGTTTAAGTGGTAATAAAATCTAGTGTAATTGACTTTATTGCTTCTGCTCAACCTCTCCACTGGACAGAAGGTCAGTCAAATGAAAAGGCACATGCTTATGCCATTAATATGGTGGCACACCCCTTCCGCTTTTTCACAGGTTTCCTCACACCATGTTTCTTTTCTCTTAAATAGATCGTCCTTCCTGGAAGGCCATTTGTGAGCACATCATGAATGTGCACTGTATGCCAGAAATTGTGCGAGGTGCTGGAGTTTTGAATAAGAGACATTCTTTGTTTTTGAGAAGTTTATAGTTTACTAAGGGAGACCAAGAAGTACACAAGGATTGTCTTAGTTCACTTGGGCGTCTAGAACAGAATACTAGTCTGGGTGGCTTATAAACAACAGGAATCTATTTCTTACAGTTCTGGAGGCTGGGAAATCCAAGATCAAGGTGTTGGCAGATTCTGTGTCTGCTGAGGCTTGCTTCCTGTTTCCTACACAGCAGTCTTTTTACTGTCACCTCCCATGGTGGGAGAAGAGTCCAGGGAGCTCTCTGGCCTTTTCTTATAAGGGCATTAATCCCATTCACGAGCACTCCATCCTTATCTAATCACCTTCCCCAAGCCCCACCTCTAGACATCATCATATCAAGGATTAGATTTCAACAAATGAATTTTAGGTAGCAATAAGCATTTAGTTTATAGGAAGAGTAACATGTCATCTGATCTGTTTTCTGATAAGGCTGAATATAGGTGTTTTGAGAGAAACTTGTCCTAGCCCAAGGGAGCAAAGGAAGACTTCTTTCACTCTGTGCTGAGTCTGACTGAGATATAAGAGTTTATTCTGCAACTCTTCCATAAGAGAAGTTAGAGGTAATATTGACATAGTATAAAGATGAACTTTAATACTGTCAGAGTTGCTCCAATATAAAAGAAGCTGTTTCATGAAGTGGTGAGTTCCCTGTCAGAGGAGGTAGCAAAGTATTTGGAATATTTTAAGAGGATTTCTGAATTAAAAGTGAATTATCCAGGTGATCTTTAATATTTTTTTAAGTTTATTTAATTGAGAGAGCAGGGAAGGGGCAGAGAGAGAGGAGGAGAGAGAGAGAATCACAAGCAGACTCTGCCCTGTCAGTATGGAGCCTAAGGTGGGGCTCGAACTCATCAACCCAGAGATTATGATCTGAGTCAAAATCTGGAGTCAGACACTCAACCAAATGAGCCACTCAGGTGCCCCAGCAAGGTGATCTTTGAAATCTCCTTGAATTCTTTTTTTTTTTTTATTTAAAAATTTTTTTTTTTCAACGTTTATTTATTTTTCGGACAGAGAGAGACAGAGCATGAACGGGGGAGGGGCAGAGAGAGAGGGAGACACAGAATCTGAAACAGGCTCCAGGCTCTGAGCCATCAGCCCAGAGCCTGACGCGGGGCTCGAACTCCCGGACCGCGAGATCGTGACCTGGCTGAAGTCGGATGCTTAACCGACTGCGCCACCCAGGCGCCCCATGAAATCTCCTTGAATTCTTGAGACATTGAGATTCCGAGCACTAGTAAGTAATGGAAAAGTTCCTTGGGAAAATGAGAAATTGAGGTCCTATTGACTAATGAGATGCCAGCTAAGCAAAGAACAGTGGTGAGTTGCTCCCAGGCAGTGGGGAAGAGTGAGTTGGGGGCTTAGACTCTGACTGATACAGATGTGGGACCATGCATATCAGCTCCCCAGCATGGATTTTGGCACATCCAGATCTACGTTCATCCTTTCATAATTCTGTAGCCATTTAGATAAACTGGGACGATCTTGTCAGGTGTTCTGTTTATTTTCTGATACTTGAACAATCCAATGCTGGAATGTTGGATAATAAAAAGTTGGGAATACAGAGCCCTGAACTCCAGTGCCTCATACTGGGAAACACATGCTGTGCTCCAGCATGGCTTGGTAAGGAGGAACAATGAGCTGTTAGGGCTGTGGGCCACTTCTGGTAGCATATGGGCAGGTTCACACTTAGCTTTGTGTCAACCTTCTAGGGGAGAGCATTATGTGTGGAAAATACAGAAAAATACATATGGGATTCCACCCAGCATCCTGGAAGTAAAGATGTTCTGTCTTTTGAACTCTATTTAAATGCACATTTATCTTACATGGCAGAAGAGAGGCTAAGTGATCAACTCACCCCAATGTCATCAGAGTGGCCTTAGAGAAACCTGAATCTGAATGACTCTTTTGCTTAAAATCTTTCATTTTTCCCTGATGACCTTCAATGTGAACACCAAACTCCTTAGTGTGGAAAATAAGACAGTTCATGGCTAACAGCATAGGCTCTAGAGTCCTATTGCCTGGGGACAAATGCTGATGTTAGGCCAGCTACATAGCTTCTGTGTGCCTCAGTTTCCTCATCTGCTAAACAGTGATGGTTGTAATAGCTTCCAGGTCACTAAATTTTTATAAGGACTATATGTGTCAACACACATATCAAACATGTAGAACAGAGTCTGGTATGCAAATGTTATCATTATTGGGTTTCTAACCCCCCATTCACTGTGAGCTTCTTCAGGCAAGGACTATGTGCTTTAAGTGGGCATGCTCAGTACCCATCCCAGTGTAGGCCTAGCACATAATATACATGATGTTTAAGAGCATAAGCTCTGGAGTTGGACTTCTTGCATTCATATTCTGGATTTATCACAGGAGCATCTGCACAGTGTGAAACTTCCTAATCCTTGACTTTTTCATCTGTGAAATGAAGAGAATAAGTAACATAATCTGTGCAAAGCATTTAATTGAGAACAGAGCCTGGCACTAAAACTGTTCACTCATATTATCATTTGAGATCAATAAATGCTTGTAGAATAAATATTCAGAATGTTGACAGAGAATTCCAGAACTTGTCCACTTTGCTTTTGCCCCTCTTCCTTCCTCACTGCCATGGTGGCCAGTTTTCTGCACCTCAGTTTCCATGCCTTGCATTTAGGGATAATGCGACCAAATGCTTATTTCCCAGGGGACCAAGAAGATGGATGTTCATGTTTATGAAGTTGCTCCGAGCGACCTGAGGAAAATTGCAAGTGAAAAGTATTATTCTCATCATGATTATTAATTGATCCCCCAACCACTCGTCAGTTGGAGTATGACTGATCCACAGGCTCTGGAGGAAGATTTATCACTTGCCTCCCCAAACCTGTAGATGTGCCTTTCATTAAATGCAATTATCTCCCAATGAATGCACACATCTTGAGTCCACTGCCTCTTACTCAATGAAATCATTAAACCTGTTTGTAGGGAGGAGCCATCAAAAGCCACCTGATAACAAATGGCCATAGATTGTTATTTGGGTTTAAGATACAATATATGCTATTGGAGAGTTTCAAGGATGCTGTTCTGTTTTCTCTACTCCTTTGCTGGTTTTTTGCTTGCTTGTTTGTTTTTTGTTTTGTTTTTGTTTTATCCTGTGCTCTCTTGTTACTGTTTCAGGATATAGAATACAAGTGTATGGATATCTATGTGCCTGTTCTTAGTACTCTTTCAAAAGCAGGAGCTTGCCTCTCTAGGGGAGAAAGTATTTGAGAGGAGGGCTAGCAGAGCCAGCCATGTGTAGGGATGGCTGTCTGGAGCTCTCCCTTCTTGAAATCTCTACCATGAGTGAGAGCTCCCAACTAATTATGCATCTTTATCTCCTAGAAGCCACAATTCAACACATAACTCAGTTTTCTTAGAGGGATTGTCAGACCCCTCTTCCATTAGCCATAAGCAGACTTAGCAAGTAGAAACTGAAGGTTCAAGGGAGGGAGTAAGGCCAATAAAGGTCAGTAATGCTGACACAAGACACACAGTGTGGAAACCTCAGGGTACATTGTAAGGGAGGGAGAGGTATTAAAGGTAAGAAGGGAACCCATCAAAGAGAAAATGGGGTCTTCCAGAGATCTCCCTCTGGGCAGCCTTCATAGGTCTTTCTGAGAGAGCAAACATGGGTTGGGGCTGGTGGCATAAACTAGAATGAAGAGCAGTTTCTGTGGGCTGAATTCTACCAGCAAAAGAACATTTGGGGGTGCCTTTGAGAAAAGGAAACCATTAATAAAGAAGAAAGCAGAAAATGGGGTGGTGGGAGGTCAGTGGGGAAGACAATACTGAAAGGGACATTTGTGGTTGAGATGTGGAATATTCTCAATTCCAAATCCCTGGAATACCCTGTATATGAGATATCATTGTCCTGAACTATCACAAAGACCATAGAGTAGCAAACTGCCTTTGGGCGATACCTCAGGTTGTTCATCAAGATTAACTACAGTTAACATTACCGCATTCTCCAGTTGCCCAGTCTTTGATTCCATTGCTAAGGCTGAATGGATGAAAGCTCTCTGTGCACACTGATTTAGCATGCAGATGTCCTTCCTCAACAAATGTTTCCTATAGCTTTACTCTTTATTTATTCACAAGCAAAGTGAACATTGAAATTAGTGGAATGGAACGTTGTCTTGAGTGAGTTGGGGTAGAAGATAGATTTCATATCACATAAAATATATTCTTCCATTCCCCTTTTAATAAGAAGCAAGCAATACAAATGAGAAGTAGAAACATCAAAGCTAAGGCAGTCCTAAGTGTAACTTGACACTGCTTGAGGGAGGGATCATATAATTGCAGTGAGAAGTTCTGCTTTGCCAAATACTTGAGTGGAAGAAAAATCAGTTCCAAAGACCCAGGAACTTACTTGTCAATATATTATTTCATATTTTGCTTGATGAAGAGAATTTTGACTTAAACGTATATTGGCGTGGTACTTGAAGAAGTCATATCTCCCTTTGGTTTGGTTGTCATTAACAATTGTAGAAGTATTTAAGGCAAGGGGTCTTGCCTTCCATCTAAAAGGTGAGGAGTCTGAGACCAAAGGCTTTTCTCTCCCTATGTTCTTTCCATTTGATGATGTTGTCTCTTTAATGTTATGTCATTTTGGCACCATGCAATTTTTTTAAGTCTAACTCAAGTGTTTCATACTTGTCAAAATATTAGAAATCTTGATGTATATAGACAAAAGTAAGCAATAGTGTTGTTAACCCAACAGGTCATGGACCTATCCACCAAACAAATCACAAAAATTTGAAGCCCTAAGTGATAAGTTGGCAACATGAAATTGGAAGACACAAAAGATTTCTAATTCGGTTCTCAGGGAAGGCATCAAGGATGTCCCTTAGATTCACCTAGATAAGATACAGCCTCCTCCTTAATAATAGCAAGGGGGATCCTTATGAAATTACAAATTTATGAGCATTTTAAGAAATTATTCAGCATTCCAAATCCATACTACAATTTTATGTACGTTCCTAATGACTAACATAAGTACAAATGCAAGAAATAACAACTTATCAGTGATGCAGTTTCACAACAATATAATTCTGTAGCTATTCACCAATCATTCCTTCTTAAATCATCACTGAATACTTAAAGAGCTGTGTTGAGAGTCTTCTTCCTGTCCTGGACCTGCTCCATCTCTTATTCTTGATTTGTCCTGACTCTTTTTACCTGACTTCCATTGTTATTTCTAGGTTTAACTCGGATCACTTTTTTTTTACTATTGCAGATAGGTTTGTCTACCTGCAGTTGATCAATAGTCCTGAGATATTTTGCCTTAACCTGTCTTCATTAACTGTATTACTGCTTTCTTTGTTTCTCATTTATTCATCTACTTATCCTAAAAATAGTTATACACTATATATTCCATGTTAAGTTTTTTTTTCATGCTTAGCACTATTAATATTTTTAGCTGAATAACTCTTTGTTGTGGAAGACTGTCCTGTGCATTGTACAGTGTGTAGCAGCTTCATTTGCCTTTACTTGTTGATGTTATAACACCTCTCCCCGAGCTGTGACAGCCAAAAATGTTTCCAGACATTGCCAGATATTCCTGGGAGACAAAATCACTCCTGGATGAAAACCACTCCTTTATGTCAATCACTATTCTGTACCCTGTGGATGTAGAAGTGAACAAAACCTTAAAATTGTACAAATGCATCTATTATAAAATGTTGACGTAAATGAAAAGCTTTTCATTTACAGCACCATGCTACCTCCCCAGAGCATTTCTATTGACCTGCCATGTGCCCACTCCATATAGAATATACAAGAGATCTAGAAATTCCTGATGCAATTAAACACGAAATATACTAGTGTCTGCTTTTTGTGAGGTACACAAAGGAGAATAATGGGATGCACCTTTCACTTGACCATGAGCTATTTTGGAAGTTAGGGCATTTTGTTTCCCAGAAGCGTGGAGAACATTTTCCCAGCAGATCAAAGTCTAAAAGAGACTTGAGTTCACATCAGCAACTCATCATCACAACTCATCACCAGTGATGTAATGTGTATATGACTTTAGAAAAATGTTTTTTTCTCTCTTCCAGAATTCTTTATTTGCAACTCATATACCGTCAGCTTGATATTGCTTGCTGTGGTGGAACAAAGATGTATGCAATTTCTTTACCACTTCTTCCATTGAAAAGTGGAGTCTCTTTCCCCTCCTCTTGAATCTCTTGGCTCTGACTGATAGAATGCAGGAGAAGTTAGCTGTGTAACTTCCAAGCCCAAGTCTCAGGAGGTCTGCTGCTGCCACTTTTATCCCTTTGGGATAATTCTTCTCGAATCCAGTTTGTGTGCTGTGAAAAATTTAGCCACACAGAGGAGAATTGAGGCTCTCTGACGTACAGCCTAGCTGTATCCCCAAACAACAGTGAGCCCTACCTGGCAGCTGTGTTATTGAGGCTGTGTTGGATCTTCTGGTTGTCCTGGAACCCCGGTCAATACCATGTGGAGCACAGGTGAGCTGCTCTTGCTGAGCTCTGCCCAAATTGCAGAATTGTGAACAAATTAATAATGATTTTTGTTGTAAGTCACAAAGTTGTGATTGTTACTCATAAGTGGATTCAGAAGAAAACCAAGATAGTTGTTTCTGAAAATTTCTTTCCTCTTAAACTCTTAACTTTCTGCTCATTAGAAAGTCAAATGTCTATTGGCCCTGTTGACTGTCTCAGGGTTTAAATTTAGCTTCTCAATTCAATTTCTCCTCTATCCTTAATGAATTTTCTTGCCTTTGGGAAGGAAATGGACCAGTCTTTAATACTCTCTAGCTCACTCCTCGTTGTTCTCACTTGAGTCTAAATTTGAGCTACTAAACCTTCACCTTAACTAATTAGCCAAAGAGATTAATTTTTCTACTTATAGAACCAATTTGTAATATTTTTTTTAAAAATCACTTATTTTTAATCATAGGGATGTTGCCAGTATGGAGTAAAGACTCAAGATAAAAATGGCAAGTGGATACAAACACTCCAGCAAGGAACTGTGGTCCTAGCTGATGGCGTCAGGATCAGGAAATGACCACTCACCATCCACTATGAACTCTTACAGGACTCCCTCTCAAACTTCCTCACAAAATGTCCCCTGTAAATTGTTTTTAGGAGCCTCTGAATCCCTAGCTTTCAGTAAAGTCTTGCTGAGATGCCCAGGATGCTTTTCTTTTATAAAATATTTAATGGTCAACCTGAGCCCCTTGTAGCAGGCTAATGCATTCCCTTTCCTGTTTTATTGGCAGTGTTTTGTGCTAGAGTCATTTATACCATGTGGTAGACTTCTCAGTCCCTACCTCCCCCACCTACCCACCCAATCCTGTTATGATATTCATTTGTCACATGCAGTACTGTGGTTTGGTAGAGAAAAACAATTGATACGCCATCAAATTGCTCCTGACAGAGTGGTTTTAAAAGCTTTTAGGGCGGATGTACAGGGGGAAGTTTTGTCTTCATGGAGTCAGGGTGGCTCATCTGTCTGTATTAAGTGTCTAACAGTTATACTGAACAAGAATGACATTTTAAATAAGAGTAAGTACTGCTTAACTTTTTAATGTCATTCTTTAGAGCCAAGGACTTAATTTTTTTTTTTTGGGTTAATGTACATAGTTCAATTTATAATATAGGCTTTCTTTCTTTCTTTCCTCTTTCTTCCTTTGCTAATATCTAAGTGTCTCTATTTTCAGATTAGTTGGTGGAATACTTTTCTCTTGAGATATTTGGAGATTTTTTTAAAGGACATTAGCGGCTTTCTTTCTGTACAAATTTAAAGGTAGCCAGTCTTTTCTGGATGCAGGGGGCTGCAAAAGGTGATGGCAGCAGCAGCAACAGCAGCAGCAAAGACTATAGAGGACAGTTGGGAAGTGGGGGTGGGGTAGTCATGTGAAACACAAGGAACTAGGCATTAACAAGTCAGCAGACAGGCAAGAGACACCTAGAGAACACAAATGCCAAACTGTCCCTGATCCAGTGGCTTGATTCAATGCTTGCAAAGAAATCAGCTGCCAGGAGGCCTTTTTGGGCCAGAGGGGCAAAATGCAACAGGTGCTCACATGTACAGGTGACTAGTCCTGGAATGGGGCAGTGCAAGTTGGAGACCTGAGGAACAGTGCCGGAAGCCAAGGGTGGGCCTTACCACCAAGGCAACTTGTTGCAGCCACAGACTTTTATTTTGTAAATGTTAATTTTTGGCAAGCGTGGTTTACCCAAGCTCTTAGCTGAATTTGAGTTCTGTTTCTCAAAGCTTTTGAAGTTTGCGAAGTTACGTTGTAAAGACTGTAGTTTTCCAGTAGTTCCATCAGAGAAAATTATCTTCCTTTTCAAAATAAAATGCAGAATCTCCCAGATGCTTTGGAAAGAGAGCATTTCATTTCCAAATGAGAGGAAGAAGTTGACTAGTGGCCATCTTTGTACCCTGATTTGACTTTGCCCTTCCTCTCTATTGTTGCCTCGATCATCCTCCACCCCTCTGTTGAGTGAGAAATCTCATCACTTAATGTATTATCACTAGCACTACTGAGCAAGCTGGAATTTACCAAATTAAAAAAAAAAACCCAGAAAAATCTTCACATTCTGACTTATACAAGTTTCTAATCCTGTTATAATTTATAATATATGCTTTCTTTCTTCCTCCTGTCTTTCTTCCATTACTAAATGACCAAATGTCTCTATTTTCAGTTTAGTTGGTGGAATCTTTTTCTCTTAAGATGTTGACACTTTTTTTTAACTTATTTATTTTATTTTGTTTTAGAACTCCTTGCCCCAGAAAGTGTGCTATTGACACTTTCAGTAAGACATTTATCTCTATAGGTGGATATGGACACATATACCCACACACCATAGCCATTAAACAAGTCTCAACTCAAAACTCCAATGTCTCCTTGCCTATTCCCTATAGCCAATTATAGTTCCTCCTTCCTGTATGCCAGGACATTTCTGACTTCCCACATCCTGTAGTTCTCTAGGCATTAAGCAATGGGGATACCCCTTAAAATTCACTGTTTGTAGTACACACCTATGTAATTGCAGGCCTGACATAGTTAATCAAAGAGATTCTCTGAGTAGGCACTGGAATGTCAAACAGCTAATTCTTTTCCATGTCATGTTGGTTAGCTTTGCCTTGAAGATCTTCACCTCTGGATTCAGAGAATAATCAATTAGATTGAAAAAGCAGGATTAAAAATAAAAGAAAAAGCACAGCGTATTCACTTTCTGAAGATTTATTAGACAATGACCTAAGACAAAGATGATCAATTACATTAAGGCACAATCACAGTCTCATTTGAACATAAAAACTTAGGGCTAAAGGATGAGTAGTACAGACAAAGTGTCCACCCAAGACTGTTCTTCATCATCTGCACCCTCACCTGTCCTGTTGGCTTCTTGGGTCTTATTCTGGTCCTTACCAGGCTCCTGAGTCTCTAAGAATATCTGCTTAGGGTCTGATTAATATGGTAAAGTGATTTCTGGACACACTATAGAAATCCTCTTCTTTTTAAAAAAAATTTTTTTAAAGGTTTATTCATTTTTCAGAGACAGAGACAGAGTGCAAGTGGGGGAGGGGCAGAGAGAGAGGGAGGCACAGAATCCAAAGCAGGCTCCAGGCTCTGAGCTGTCAGCACAGAGCCTGATGTGGGGCTCAAACTCACAAACTGTGAGATCATGACCTGAGCCGAAGTTGGATGCTTAACTGACACTACCCCGGCGCCCCTAGAAAGCCTCTTCTGAGATGGCCACATTGCGTTGCTGCTGCCACCACTGACACTGCTGTGATGTATCTTCATTTGGCTTGAACATTAAGGAACTGCTCAGCATCCTAGCTTGAGTTCAGCCTGTCCCTCCTCTCTCTCTCCATCTCCTCATCCTCTCATTGTCTCCTCCCAAGGTACCTTTTTCTAACTTCCAAGTTCCATCTCAAACCTCAGTCCTCTCCGAGATTTTCATTTTGGTTCCACGGCCTCAAGGTCATATTCTAACTGACCCCATGTCCCTTCTTCAGCCATGAGGACCATGCTGTCTGCCCAGTTGCTGACATTGGCCTCCCATCTTTCCACTAAGGAAGCGATGGAAACTCAGGCTCCTGGGTCAGACCTTTGGACTCAGAATGCCACACCAATGATTCTAGGCTTCTTTAGACAATGTAGAGTCTCTGTTACTCATGTATTTTGTATTCCAAGCTGAAACTTTGAGGATTTCAGATCTTGGAACCCATGTGCTTTGGAGATGGACTTACAGTCTCTCAGGGGACCCTTTGGGGGGAAAACCCCACAAGGTATAATTATTTCATTTAAATGAACACTGGTGTTGACTCAGAGTATTATACCCTGTAATTGCCTTCTTAAAGTAGAATGTAGCGCTGGAACAAAAATTTCACCCTTTTTCCCTTTGTGGCTTCTGAAAAAGAATATTTAGACTGACATAGTATCTTTTTATTCAACTTGGAAAAATATGCCACCCTTTAATTTCCATGCAGATCATGGAACTATTTGCTCTTTAATGTCACATCTGATGGCAGGTGGGTAGTCAATTGGGACACATGGAGGGAACCAGTCTCCCATTACTTTTGCTTCTTAAAGCAGAAAGCTCAGCCTGTTTCTCAATAGCTGTCTAGAATACACAGAGGGCCAGTCCTGGGCAAAAATGAAGAAAGGCCTTTCTCTGTGGGCCTACTTCCCTCTCCCTCTGTCACCCTTATCTTCAGGCCTCTTTTCTGGGCATTTTCCTCCTAGGTTCTGGTTGAAGCTACACAGAAGCCTGTGTTTCCTTCTAGTGCTCCCACCTGTATTTTCCCTCCAAGCCTCTTCCCCTGCAACAGTGATACTGAGATTCCCCCCATCTGATCCATCTGGATTCAAGTTCACACCAAACCTAGGCACACACTTAGAAGTGGAATTTAGTTCTCCCAAGTGGAGGGGCATCATTTTTCTTGGCCAACAGCCTGGTGCATGATGTAGAGTCAAGAGCTTTGGATTAGAACTTGTAGCTCTAAAATGATTGTGAAATATACAGCAAGAGCTACAAAATAGAATTTCTCTATTTACACATCACCTTTCAGGAGGGTAACAGTGACCCACAAGTTTCTTCCCAAATCACTCTGAGCATTTCCCAATGTTTGTTACACATAATACGGACACTATTCTTCTTGGTGAACAGGATCTCTGCCATTGTCTTACTCCTTCTTGCTCCTTCTTTTTGTGGCCCTAGCTAATGAATGCCCAAAGTGGCCTCTCTGCCACCAGCTTCCTTGGTGTGGCATCACCACTATTGGATAACCTTTCCTGAAGTCCCCCTGGTTCCTGCTGGTCCCAAATTCTTCATGACAGCTAACAGCACGCAGTGTTTTTGGCAGGATTGTTGTGCCAATATCTGTGACACGGTTGCTACTGCCAGTGCTGCCTTACCTTTGGCAACACCAGGCCTGTCATCCTGTTCTGCTTCCACCAACGTTGCTTCCACCATCACCAGAGTCACTGATGCCGCTCAGCTACCCATGGCATCAGGCCTATGTCTCTGGGGCTGGGTCAGGGGGCCCTCTGGCCACTTATATTTCTTGTATTTTTCCTTGTATTTCTCCTGCCCTGGAAAATGCAATAAGGGGGAAAGAGGCACAGCATAGAGCTTTCTGTAACCAGCAGTGAGCAGTGGGTCAAAATAAATAGGTTAGTTTATTTTCTGCCTTTTATACTAAGGTTTTATGAGATGAATTAAGACTATCAGATTCTCATGATCCCTTCAAAACTGCATATTCTATAGTTCTTTTTAGCAGAAACTCAGGACCTCTGAGTAGATGATGAAAGGCAAGTGGCATAAGCTTGTGGCAGTCCAAGGGAAAACCAAGGCCTTCTGACATTTTGATCCATGGTTCTGTGTGTGAGTCTACGTACACTGGCACGAACAGTCATGTGTACGTGTGTTTGTGTATGTCTGTCATTTCTATATCTTGTATTAGTACTACAAGTTTTTCAGATCAGGGGCTAGTCCTAATTATAATTCCATGAACCTGCAAGCATGTCCTCTGATGCCAAGCTGTGGGATTCCGTAAATGTTTAATGAAGAAAAATTTTAAACAAAGTTTTCCATCCAGAGCACTTTTCATTATTAAAAGCTCCAAATGATTAGGAACAAAGTGCTTAATATTCTACAGCAACTCCACCTAGTCAACACATCAAAAGTTACCAAAAAGGAATAAGAGAAGTCAAAGAAATGCCAATTAATATGATGTCAGTACCTTGCCTTTATTGTGCTTAAAAAAAAAATCCCACTAACTCAAATGTGTTTTATCCTCAAAATACTGGTAAGGTGGGGAAGACACTGGGACATTTGTATTTACCCAAGTACCAGCTCAGGTCTTACCTACATTCTTTCCAGTGTTCAGGACTCTTCAGGCATGAGTGCTAAGAATTGGATAATAATAAACCCTTAGTAATTGGATCGTCCTTGCCAACCCTGTACCTTTCCTTTCAGAACTCCAGCCCCTTAGGTTCTTTCTAAATTGCTCCACAAGTGCCCAGGGGATCTGGGTTGTGTTTCTAAAACTAGCCATTATGACAACTTTGGGCTTGTGAAAACCTTTCCTTCCCAGACCACGGTGCTACAGTTTCCAGAGCCACACTTGGCAGCCAGGCCAGTGGTGCCCACTGAAGGCACAGCCTCTGATGCTTGTGCCCAGAAGAGCCACCATTTCTGTGTTTCAGTGTCCATGCTAAATGTCCTTGTGCCCAAGGCTGAAGGAGCCATCGTCTGGATCTGTCAGTGTCCCTAGGGGCTCGCTGAGGCATCTACCCCTCTTGGTAACAATCTCTGTTCTTGTCCTTTCAGGGAAAAATAGGATCAGTGGTTCTATTTAGATGAAAATAATCCTTCCTATAATGTTACCCTCCCAGGTTAGGTCATTTCTCCCATTGATTCAAATGCACACAGTGTCCTTAAAGGGCCATGATGATTGTGTGTGCTGTTGGCCTAGTGTGGCAGGAGGGATCTGGCCTTCCTGGGAAAGGTGACTGCCCAGCTCATCTGCCCTGCTTCCTTTTCTGTTTACTCCTCTTCCTACCTGTTTCCTTTCTCCCTGCCTTCTGTGGCTATCGACTAGAGAATTAGCACAACCAGATCACGTGAACCAAAGCACATGATCGATCGCAAAGGTAGAAGGAACAAACGAGATAGGGTACGTGCAGAGTGGGATGGTAATTTAAAAAAAAAAGAATATTTTTTTAAGTTTTTTTGTTTATTTTGAGAGAGAGTGCTCAAGAGGAAGAGAGAGAGTGGGGGAAAGAGAATGCCAAACAGGCTCTCTGCACTGTCAACGCAGAGCTTGATGCAGGGTTCGAACTCATGAACCATGTTATCGTGACCTGAGCTGAAACCAAGAGTCAGATGCTCAACCAACACAGCTCCCCAGGCCCCCCAGAGTGGTGTGGTAATTTAAAAGAAGAAGGAGAAGAAGAAACCTCCCTTTTACTTCTGGAGAAAAAGCTTTGAATCTTTGTGTGATGTTGTTTTAGATTTAGGGAGCATGTGGGAATAGTAGTAATAGTATAATCAAATAACATGTTTCTCACTGAAATTTGAGAGTGAATATACTGCAATGACAGAAACGTAAATGTTCACCTTGCCTCTCTACTTCCTGGCTGTGCAGCCTTGGACAAGTTACTCAGTCTCTCTCTACCTCACCTGCTTCATCTGTGATATGGAGGTAATGCTAGTGCCTGTCTCATAGGACAATGATAAGGAGAATATAAATGAAGAAGAGCCTACAATTGTGTCTGGCCCGTAATTAGTGCTCATTAAATATTAGCTATGACTCTGAAATTTGCTGCTACTATTATTATCATTATTATTGTTATTATTTAGGAAATGCCACCCCCATTTAGTCTTAGAGTTTATTTGGTTTGATTATTTTTCCATAGACAAAGCTACTATTATTATCATTATTATTGTTATTATTTAGGAAATGCCATCCCCACTTAGTCTTAGAGTTTATTTGGTTTGATTATTTTTCCATAGACAAAGCTACTATTATTATCATTATTATTGTTATTATTTAGGAAATGCCACCCCCACTTAGTCTTAGAGTTTATTTGGTTTGATTATTTTTCCATAGACAAAGCCTGTGCTCTTGAGCTATGAAGCATTTTTTTTTTCTGGTGGTATTTCAGAAAGATATAAAATGACATCTCAGAAGAGCCTCTAGCTATTGGAAAGGTGAATCGCCCATTGTTTTAATTAGAAGAGATATTTTCAGGTGGTGCCCTGAAAAATGAGATGATGTTTTTGAAGAGATACTGCTAACAGGGAAATATCTTATCAAGATGTGGGTTTCCACAATGCCAGGAGCCACGTTCCAGGAATAAACTGAACGAGGAAATATTCTGAGCATTGAGTGTGATTATGAGGGGAAGGGAGCCTGAAAACTTCTGACATTAAAGCGATTTTTCTAGGGACAGAAAGTTCTATTCTATTAGCTCCTCTAGTTTTGTCATCATTGTAGGCCTCCAAGGGTATTTTGTAGGTTTGTCAGGATAGACCAGGTTATGCTGGGAAACCAAGGAACCTTCAGTTCCCATGACTTAATACCAGAAAGAGTTATTTCTATCCCAGACACCTGTCAACTGGGAGGCACCTGGGGGAATGGGCCATGGGCTCTTTCCTGCACATATTATTAGCTCCAGGCCGATGGAGCTTCCATTTGTAACAACAGCCATTCTAAAACTGGATAAAATTTTGAGCTCTTTCACATTCTTAAACACTGTTGACTATCCTAAGCCACCGTTTTATGTGGGCTATATCTATAGATATTTACTACACTGTAAGTTAAAACTGAGATTTTAAAAATTGTAAGTTTACTTAAAAAGAATGATAAACGCTTAGGTTCTAATTATCTATTGATGAGGAGGGATTCTTGTGTTCTGATCATCCCTACTGGGAATGGACAGACACACTATGTGTCAGATGAGATCATAGCAGTTTGTTAGTCACATATACTCATGGTCTGGGGATGAGGGTACCACTTCAGTGCTCTAGGCTGCCACTGCCCAAATTTTAGTGTGCACACCAATCACCTGGGGTTCTGTAAATGCAGATTCTGATTTGGTGGTTCTGGGGTCAGCTGAGATTTGCCTTTCTGAGGAGACGCAGATGCTCCTGGTTCTGGGACCACACTTCGAATTATAAGGCTCCCAAACTATCACTGGCGAGGGGGGTGGGCATTTTCCTCGTGTTCCAGAAAAGACTTTTGCTACTCTTCCATTTACAACCAAGTATTCAAAATTCACTATAAATCTCATCCACTACAAACTTTGTATCGCCAGCATACTGGAAGATGCTCAACAGTTTGAAACATATATATGGTGGTTTTCAGTTTTTCTTATAACTACCCAGAGCCTGTTAGGGTGAATTCCTCTCTCCTAATTTGCAGCAAATCTCTTAAAATATATACAGAGTCTGTCATTTTTCAGTTGCTTTTATTCACTTTTGAATAAAAGTTTTGGTTTCCAAGGTTCCAAGTTTCAATCATATGTGCTTCAGAGCTGGTCATCTCTCCACTGTGGCTATTGAGTGAGGTTTGAAAGGAAAGGGGAAAAGAGCAGCTTGGTCTGGCTCTCACATACCATGTGCCCTTTTAACTCTGGTACTAGTGGGCTAGAACAAAGGGAGACAGAAAAGACCAGAGTCCCCTCACTTGACCTGATGAAGTTTCACTCCTTTTGGCTAACCATGAAGCTAGGCAGGCTCACTATCTGAGGACTCAGCACAGCTAGGTGGTGAGTATCACACGCATTGCTGATGAGAAGCTCTGAGCAGCTGCCTGACGGTGATGACTGCTTTGGCCACATCCTCCAATTGATAACACCCCTCTTAATCCTTGAACTGGAGCTTGTTGGAAACAGTGAGGTCCCCAGATTTACCTCCTTGGGACTTTGGATCTGGACAGTATCTGATCCTCCTGCTTCTCCAGAATGTGGAACCCCAGGGAGGGAGAGGGAGGAAGAGCCCCTTTTTGTCTGCACTTCCCCATCATGTCTTCTGTCTGTTGTGTCTGCAGGTCAGCTAGTACACTGGCTGTGTGTGTGTGTGTGTGTGTGTGTGTGTGTGTGTGTGTGTGTGAAAAAGGAATTAAATGTAAATCTTTCCTTGTTGCAGACTCTCCCAGTATTTCCAGTTTAGCCTCTTGGTCTCAGGGTAAGAAAAGATATTCTTCGATCCTCTACAAGAGAAGCCAAGTGAAACAAAGAGCTGCTTTTAATGAAAACTACAATTTCCAGAAATGCTTGTAGCTTTCTCCCCACTGTGTCACTTATATTGAGCAGGAAGGTGGGGGAATGCTCTGTGTGAGGAAGAGTTCTACAGCAATTCCCAGTAAGCCCAGTGGGAATGGGACTATCCCATAGGGGACAGATCCCTGAACTTCAACCAGAGGAACTCACTTCCTTTATTGCAAGACAATTGGAAAGATCCCAGCTGACTGCCTGTTAGACATGTGGATACATTGCATCAGATCTGATCATCAGTCAAGTGAAGATTCGTGACCATTTTTTTGTTTGTTTATCCAAACCATATCAAGCAGAGCTTGGGCAAATGAATGGTTTCTATTTTTTTTCTCTCAGCTGTTCTGGTGCTGTGTATGCCAGATTCAGGCCAAGAGAATACAGTTTTTCTAATTTGCTAACACCTGCTCTGTCTTGAGAATGTGTGATGCAACCATAGGGAGAAACAGACACGTTAAAAAGGGTATGGTGTGTCTGTGACATTTGCTCTTATTTTGTACGATTGTGTTCACAGATGCAGATCCCCATAATTTGCTAGTACCCTGCACCTCACTTCTGCATAAGATGATGAGTACAGAGGCTGTGCTGCCTCAGCTGGGGGCAGTATTCCCTAATTGAAAGTCAGAGACTGAGCAGCAAGTTAAGCAATCTTCTTACATCCATTGGAATTCAAGCTCCCTTATAATCAGAATTTTTTTCTTTCTCTGCTATGTAGTTTGTTAAGGTTCTCATGAGATTTCAGGTATGGAATTGACCCATCAGTCAATTAGGTGAAAAGCAGCTTATTTTCTTTTAACACAAACCATTCATCTGACATCTCTTCAATTGATGTGCTTTTGAATACAAATGTCAGAAAGAGCCCCTTCCACTTGCTTAATTATGAACCAGAGACATCATCAGAAAGCAGGGTTGCCTCTAGGTCTGAGCTCCTTCTTTGCCTCCACTCACCAATTTTCTGGATCAGTGGCCTTTAAACATTTTGACTGAGGCATACCCCAGAAAGAGTTTTGGAATACTGTGTATGATTTCAAATACTTTATTTTATTTTTAAATTTTGGACATAATTGTAGATTCACATGTAAGAGATAATACAAAGAGGTCTTGTAATACCTTTTACCCAGTTTCCCTCAGTGGTAACATCTTAACAAAACTATAGTATAATATTGCAACCAAGATGTTGACATTTAATAGAGTCAAGATGCCAAACCTGTCACCACAAGGATCCATCATGTTGCCTTTTTATAAGGATACCTCCCTCTTTCCCAATCCTGCTTCCTCTTTAACCCTTGGCAGCCACTAATCATATATATATATATATATATATATATATATATATATATATGGAATCACATACTATATGACAATTGGGGATTGGCTTTGTTCACCTAGCATAATTCTCTGACAACTCATCCAGATTGTTTTGTATCAATAGTTTGACTATTCACCCACTGAGAAACATGTAGGCTATTTCTCCATTTTGGCTATCATGAATAAAGTTACTTAAAACATGGTGTCCAGGTTTTTGTGCGAACACAAGCCTTCATTTCTCTGGGATAAATGCCCAGGAGTGCAATTCACATGTTTAGCTTTTAAAGCAATTACCAGGGTGCTTTTCTGGTTGGTGGCAACATTTTACATTCTTAATACAATGCATACAGTGACTCGGTTGCCCCTCATCCTCACCAGAATTTGGTATTTTCATGTTAAAAAAATTTTTTTTAACCATCTGGTAGGTATGTAGTGATATCTCAGTGTGGTTTTATTTTGTCTTTTCGTAATAGCTAATGAACATCTTTTCATGTGCTTATTTGTGATCTGTATGTCCTCTTGGTTGCAATGTCTCTTCATGTCTTTTGCTTATTTCTAATTGGATTGTTTGTTGTTTTTGCTGTTGAGTTTTGAGAGGTCTTTGTATATTCCAGGTATTAGTCCTGTGTTGTATATATGTATTTTTAAGTATTTTCTGTCACTCTTTAGGTTCTTGTTTAATCCTCTTAACAAAGCCTTTTGCAGAACAAAAGTTTTTAATTTGATGAAGTTCAATTTATCAACTTTTTTCTTTTATGACTTATTCTTTTGATGTCAATTCTAATAACTCTTTACCTAATCCTAGATCCTAAAAAAATTTCCCGTTTTTTCCTAAAAGTTTTATATTTTTCCATTTTCCATTTAAGCTGTGATCCATTTTGTGTTAATTTTTTGTATAAGGTGTCAGATGGGTCAGTGCTCACTTTCTTGCCTGGATATTAAGTTGCTCCAGCACCATTTGTTGAAAAAGCCACCCTCACCCTATTGAATTGCTTTTGTACTTTTGTCAAAAATCAAATGGGCATATTTGTGTATATTACGTCTAGGTTTTCTGGTATGTTCCACTGACCTATGTTTCTGTCTCACCACCAATATCACACAATCTTAATTGCTATAATTATCAAATAAGTTGTGATATTGGATAGATTGTTCCCACTTTATTCTTCTTTTTCAAAATTAACATTTAGACCCTAAACAGGGTCTTTCTTAGTTCCCTTGCTTTCTCCTATGCGTTTTAGAACAATCTTATCTGTATCTACAAGAAATTTTGCAGAAATTTTGGTAGAAATTATATTAGCCACTATATCAGTTGGGGGAGAATTGACATTTTTATTGTGCTGAGTCTTCAATCCATGAACACAGTATGTCTCTCTATTATATCTTTAGAAAAAATTATCAGCATACAAATTTCATACAAATTTTCAGCATACAAATCCTGCGTATATTTTGACGTTTTGACACTGAAGTATTTTTATAAGCAATTATACATGAATTTTTAATTTGTTTCAAATATTTATTACTAGTATAAGAAATAGAATTATGTTTTATATATCTTTTTTTTTAAGTTTATTTAATTTGAGAGAGAGAGAGAGAGAGAGAGAGAGAGAGAGAGAGAACCAGGGAGGGGCAGAGAGAGAGGGATATAAAATCCCAAGCAGACTTGGGGAGCCCGATGTGGGGCTTGAACCCACAAACTGTGAGATCATGACCTGAGCCGACACCAAGAGCCAAATCTCAACCTGACTGAGCCACTCAGGTGCCCCTATATATCTTAAATCCTACAACTTTGCTGAACTCACTTATCAATTCTAATAGTTTTTGCACATACCTTAGGATTTTATACATAGACGGTCATTCCATCTGCAAACGGATACCTATTTTTTTCCAACCTGTACACCTTTCATTTCCTTTTCTTTAATGCACTGGTGAAAACTTCCAGTTAAATGAAAACTTCCAGTTAAATGAAAACTTCATATTAAATGACAGTTATGAGAATAGACATCTTTACTTCACAATCCTATAAAGAAAAGCATTCAGTCTTTCAATATTAACTATAATGTTAGCTGTAAATATTTTGTAGATACTCTATCAGATTGAGGATGTTCCCTTTTACTCCTTTTTTTCTGAGTTTTTATCATGAATGGATATTGAGTTTTTTTAATTGCTTTTTCTGCATCAACTGATATAATCGTGTGTTTTTTCTTCTTTTGCTTGTTACTATGATGGATTATATTGATTGATTTTTAAATTCTAAACCAGCCTTGCATCCCTAGAATAAACTCTACTTTGTAACAGTATATACTCTATGTATGTGTATTATATATTGCTGAACTTATATAAACATTTTATATATAAATATAAATTATTGAACTGCATTTGCTTTTTCATTAAGGATTTTTGCATATTTATGATAGGTATTGGTGTGTAGTTTTCTTTTCTTCTACTTCCTTATGCTGTTTTGGTGTCAGAATAATACTAGTTTTATAAAATGACTTGGAAAATGTTCCCTTCCCTTATATTTTCTGGACAAAATTATTGACTTTGATTCTTCTTTAAATGTTTAGCAGAATTGTCCAGGAAAACCATCTGGGGCAAGAGATTTCCATTAAGGCTTTCTCTTTGCTCCCTTAGATTAAGGTGTGTGTTGTTTAGGGTCTAAATGTTAAGAGATTTTCCTCTTATCTGTCTGTTACTGATTTTTAGTCTGATTCCACTGAAATCACAGATGCACCCTGTATAATTTCAATTCTTTTGCATTCTTTTTTGAAGTTTGCTTTGTGACCCAGGATATTTTGTCTGGGTATAAGATTCTAGTTGACAATGTTTTGTTTGTTTTGTTTTTGTTTTAGCACTTGAAACAATGTGAAACTTATGGTCTCCATGGTTTCTGATGAGAAATCTGTTATTGGAAAAAAATTTTTCCATGTTGGTAAAGTATTATTTCTTTCTGGCTGCTTTCAAAACATTTTTCTTTTTCCTTAATTTTCATAATGGCAGTAGTATGTCTTGCTGTGGATTTCTTTGGCATTATCATATTTCAGTCTTAGTGAGCTTCTTGGACTTGTACGTTTATATCTTTGGGCAAATTTTGGAAGTTTCAGCTACTTTCTTTTTGAGTACTTGCTCAACCCTACCCTCTTTCTTCTCTCCTTCAGACACTCCAATAACACAACTGTCAGATAGATAGATAGATAGATAGATAGATAGATAGATAGATAGATTTAGTCAATTACAGCCCTAAAGATACCTGTGCCTCTGTTAATTTTTCCTCACTCTTTCTTTCCCCCTCTGTTGTTCAAATTGTCTAATCCCTCACCCTTTTTTTCTATCTTCTAGTTCATGGATTCTCTCCTCTGCCCCCTCCATTCTGCTATTAAGCCCATCCACGGAGCATTTCATTTTGGTTATTGTATTTTGTTGTTGTTGTTCTAAAATTTTCATTGCCTCTCCTTTACAGTTTCTATTTTTCTTTTTCTGAATCTTCCTTTTTTTTGATAAGGCTCTCTTTCCATTTGTTTCAGGCCTGTTTATAATTGCTTTTTGAAGTGTTTTTGTCATGGCTTCTTTAAGTACTTTGTCAAATAATTCTAGAGGTTCTCTCATCTCATTGTTGCCTCTATTTTTTGATCAGTTTAAGATCTTCTTGGTTCTTGGTATGATGAGTGATTTTCTGTTGAAACTTACTCATTTTTATTATTATGCTATGACTTTGCATCTTCTTTAAATTTTCTGTTTTAGCTGGATTTTTCTGATACTACTCCAAGAGGAGAAATGGTTCCAGCTGTTATTGCCAGGTGGAAGTTGAAATCTGGGTTTCCCATTCAGCCACTGTTGACAGCTGAGTGGGGAAGACATCTCAGTACTGCAGGACAGGCTTGAGAATTCGGGCTCCCCACATGGTCTGCAATGACATTTTAATGAGGATGACATCATTACTGATAAGTGATAGGAAAAGACTGACTTTCTATAGGCCTCCTCTGTTACCACTTTTGGAAAGAAGATGAGGGGTATTTCATTATTACCAGGTAGAGTGGTAGTTCCAACTCCTCATTAAGACCATTGGGTGGGGGAGCTGGTCTTGTTACTGTGTGGATCAAAATCCTAGCTTCCCCTGTGGACTTCTCTGATATTCTGGTATGGGTGTTGAGGCACCCCATTACAGCTTCATGAAGGTCTAAGTCTCAGCTCCTCTTACTTTTGCTGGCCTAGGTGAGGGTAGAGTCAAATTTTTGTTTGTTTTTATGTAGTGTTTACCTAGAGTAAAACGGGTTTTGTCTAAAATTTTCCCTGTTATGAGACTTCCCATTTTCTGCTCTTCTGACTAGAGAAAGCAAGCTTCCATTAGGCCTTTTATCTTTGTGCCATACATGTTTCTCAGTTGCCAGTTTCTTGACATTCAAGTCTGAGACATGAGACATAAATGAAACCCAGGGAAATTACCACTGTATTTCTTTTGGTCGTATAGTCTCTAGCCAATATGCCTTCTTTCCACCATTCAGAGTATTTTGAAACATATTTTACATATAACATTCACATATTTTAATCATAGTTAGCAGGAGCAATAGGGAAAAGTATTATACTATATCTTCCTAGAAGCAGAAGTATGTCTTACATTTTTAAGTCAATACCTAAACATTTTAATCACAGTTTAAATATAATTTTTCTTGTTATTAGAAGTTTGAAAACATGAAACATCTTACAGAGTGAAAGGGATTATTAGAATAAACATTTAATGCTATTACTTGACCAATGGGTTTTTAATTCCATTTGTAACGTCTACCAAATCTGAAAGGAATTATGTAAATTGTCCATAGGTTTCATCCAGTGTTATAAAAATATGAATGCATATGGGAGTTCTGTAAACATCCATTATATTTAATAAGGTTCATATCACTGTAATTTTTTGGCATTTTGACCAGTGGGTACAAGGATACAGACTACCTCTTTGTAATCCCAAGCTACAGACTTCAAGGAAATTTGCAGAAGGCAGAAAAAGAAAGGACCATATCTTGATTAGTTATTAACAGAAGCTTCAGAGACTTCCTGAAAAATAATATTTAGATTTATCCCTGTGGTGCCTGCAGGTATATCTATTTTCAGGGCAAAACAGTAGTGATATTTTGGTTGGCTCAAAAGTGTGCCATTCTTTGTAACTGGAAAGGAACTATTGTGAAGAGATACACTATACATTCTTAGGCTAATCAATTTGTGAAAAGATAAAAATGGACAATGAGAATGTGGAAGTCATTTTTCTTATAATTATTCTTCACTGTGGACTATAGGGGTACACTTATCCATGTTTGAAGATCATTGTACTAAACAAAGTTTGCTTAAGCAAAACATCTATCTTTCTATATTTTAAGTCTAGGAGGTAACTAATGGCAAATATCTTTCTCTGACCATACTTAGAATTTGTCTTGAGTGGTAATCAGGAATGGCTTCTAATGCATGAAATTTGTCTTATAATGTCATTTATGTACACAGCTTAACCTTTACATCCACCTATTAGATTTTTAATAAATCCCTGAAAATAAAATAGCTAATAAGTGATTGTAAGTGAAATTTGCAGCAGAGTCTTAGGAAAATTGTGCTTTGATAACACTGATGGAGATAAACTTGGGGATATGTGGCTATGAGGAAAGTATTTAAACAGCATTCATTTTTGTGCTTATATTGTCAAAACACTCTTTCTTACTTTTTATTCTTAGCAAATAACCAGTGTACCCCTAATGAAACAAAATCAGTGCCTGGGGATCTCAGGGAGTTGACGTATTTGTTTATCCCATCTCCTGGCTGGACATCAGAGAGGTGCAACCAGGGAGGCATCTTAATCCTTTCAGGCTTCCATAACAGAACAGCATAGACTGGTGGCTTATAAACAACAAAAATTTATATCTCACAGTTCTGAAGGCTAGGGGATCCAAGATCAAAGTGACAGAAGATTCCATGTCTGGTGAGATCCTGCTTCCTTGTTCATAGACAGCCATCTTTTTTCTCTGTCCTCACATGATAGAAAGGGACAAGAGATCTCTCTGGGGCTTCTTATATGAGTATTAATTCCATTCATGAGGACTCTATTCTTAAGACCTAATTATTTTCCAAAGAGCCCATCTCCAATACTATCACATTGGGAATTTGTTTTTTTTTTATATTAAATATTATTTATTGTCAAATTAGTTCCCATACAACACCCAGTGCTCATTCCAACATGTGCCCTCCCCAATACCCATCGTCCACTTCCCCTTTCCCCCGTTCCCCATCAACCCTCAGTTTGTTCTCAGTATTTAAGAGTCTCTTATGGTTTGCCTCCCTCCCTCTCTGTAACTTTTTGTTTTTCCCCTTCCCCTCCTCCATGGGTTTCTGTTAAGTTTCTCAGGATCCACATATAAGTGGAAACATATGGTATCTTTCTCTGCCTGACTTATTTCACTTAGCATGACACCCTCCAGTTCCATCCATGTTGCTGCAAATGATCAGATTTCATTCTTTCTCATTGCCAAGTAGTATTCCATTGTATATATAAACCAGATCTTCTTTATCTATTCGTCAGTTGATGGACATTTAGGCTCTTTCCATAATTTGGCTATTGTTGAAAGTGATACTATAAAGAATTTGTTTTTAACATATGGATTTAGAGAGACATAAACATTCAGTCTATAACAGAAGGGGTGTGGCTTGACATATGAGAGGAAGGGGACAGAGATATCTGTACTCTGCTCTTTTCTCCTCTTTCACTGTAGCCACTCAGCTCTCAAGAAAGGAAGGTTAAGGCTGTGACATGAACTTAAAGAATCTCTGACTGTATGTTGGAACAAGACTTTTATCAAAACCAATAGCTTGAAACAGATGACAGACATTGAGGTGTATGTATGTAGGACACTTTGAAAGAAAGAAATCATCCACGAAAACCAAATAAACAAATTCAGTTCCTGACCTGCCCCCCCCCCCAATCACATGACTTTATCTTGGAGAAATGTTCTGGCATCAGATAAACGGGTACAGCCTTGCTCCAGTGCTTTACCTCTGGCCTGGGCCTCCTCCAGCCCTCCTCCTGATCATCTTCCTCCCATCCTCTGTTACTCTTTAGGAACCATCAGAGTTTTGCAGACATGAGTGTGGTGGGGGTGGGAGGAGTTGTTTCCAGGCTGTAGAACACATTTTTTCTATCTCATTAATAGTGATCCTCAGTCTTGTTTGCACATTAAAATGGGAAGCTTTGTAAATTCCCAATGCACAGGCCCTTCTTCATACCAATTAAAGGAGATTCCCTATGGATCGGGCCAGGTATGTACATTTTTTATACCTTCTTAGGCAGTTTGAATGTACAATGGGGATGAGAACTGATGAACTCGAACATTTCCAATCTAGTTGAACCCCACAAACCAAATTTTCTTCTCCCTTTACAGAGAGAAGTATGTGACCCCCTAGGATGGACAATAGACTCGGGGAAGAGGTACCCTGCCCTAAGCCATGCGGTTTAGAGGACCCTACTGTGGCCCTCCCCTAGCTGTGCTCCTCTCCATGGGATAAAAAATAATATCCTTAGGAGATAGGATTTTTGGGGTCCCATGCCTTCATCCTACACCACACTCTAAGTACCAAAACCTTGAGTTGACAGTCCTAATGACTCTGAGCCTGTTTGTGAGCTGTGTGGGGCCTCTTGGCTGAGGCAGACAGGCAGCAGTGCTGTGTCCCTCCAGGGCTGCCCAAAATGTGGTCACTTGTAGGAAAGAGCATGTGGATGGCTTTGGACACTGGCGCTAAGTGTCCATAGTCATGAGTACATAGCCCCTTATAATGGGCTGTGCCCTGAATCTGGGGGTAGGAAGAAAAGGAGGGCAGGCCTTAGGGCAGTGGGTAGTGGATGAGGTCACAGGCTAACTGGGTAGGTGCTGCCCAGTGTGACCCTTGGAGAGGCAGGGAAAATCCAAATCAGAACCTGGCCTTCCCAGTTGTTACAAAGCTATGTTTGTTAAGAAGGGAGGATGGAATATACCTTATTCAAATTTGCTTGCTTGATTTATAACATTTAAATATTTTAAAAAATACAGTGTTTGTGTTTCCACATTCATTCTTTGCAGAGCTCTGAAAATGTTAGGGTCTGACATGTGACTGCCCCTGTGTGCCTATATTCTATGATTGGAAGGTACTGATCTGAAAAATGCTTTGTGACCCTCTGATACCTTCCTCTCATTATTCACAGGGCCCCTGCCCAGCTAAGGTTTGCCCCTTAATTCCTCTTGCCAGCTTCCTGTCAATCTGATTATAGTTGTTTCTGCTCTTGCATGGTCTTATATATGGTGGTATAATAAGTACAGAATACATGGGATTTGGTGACAGATAGGATTTCTAGTCCTGGCTCTGTCACTTGCTACTTGTGTGGCTTTAAGTGACATTCTTGACCTTTCCAAGCCTTAGCTTCTTCATCTTTAAATCAGAGTTAGCAGAACCTACCTGGCACAGGGGTGGAAAGGATTCCATGAGGAAACATGGAAACTTGTGAAGGCTCCTAGCACAGTGCCTAGAGGTAGCACAATTCAGTAAATAATTGATTCCCTTTCTCAAAGCCAATTCATTTAAAAATAACAGTTCTCCTTTACCTCCTTTATTCACATTTTCTGGACTAAATAAGTGAATTATTTCCATTTCTCTTCTTGTGGTTTATTTTCCAACTCAGTTCTTCCTCCATGTGTGGATGATGCAGATGTGGATGTGTGTGTGTGTGTGTGTATGTGTGTGTGTGTAGTATGTCCTTCACATACCAAAATGACCACTAACCTGGCATCAGAAGTCTGAGCACTTGAGTTTTTTATGAGGAGAAGGATTTTGTATTTCTCCCTCTGCCAGTATCTTTTTTTCCCCACACAACTACCGCCTTGTCTAGTTTTTCTGCAGTGAAAATGGTAGAACTGGTATGTGGATGGAGCTTGGTCATCGGGTTGGGTATACTCAGCTTGTGGCACTCAGTTCATGCTGGTAGAGGCAAAACTGACTTCAGTCCATTGATATTAACCATGCCCTTTTATAACGTACACTTAATGCTTTACAACAATGGGGCTGTAAGCCCCATGTTCAATACCCTCCTGCATGTATTGGGCCATGTGTAGTAAGTATTTGTCAAATGCTTGTCAGATGAAAATTAAGGAAATGATAAATAATGCAACTAGAAGTTGAAGCCTTTTACATTCAGTAACAGGTGAGACACATATGTATTTGTTGAATATTTGAATAATCTGTAAGAATAAATAAAATGAATGAACCAGGAATGAATGGTGAAAAAATATGTGCTGAGTAGATAGAATGCTACACTGGATTTAACCTTTTCATCTGTAAGTTTCCTTATCTATAAAATGGGTCCATGGTATCTATTCAAATGGGGAATGTTTAATAAAAGTGGGTACTCTACCTTAGTGCTGTGAATTCTTGGGGCTTTTTCTCAATATAAGTTGATTATCAGAAGACTTGGCTGTGCATGTACTAGTCCTTAAAAAGGAGATATTTATTATTAATTATTATTATTGTTTGAAATTCTCCTTTGTCATCCAACAGTTAAGTTTGTCTTTGTCCAGGGATGATTCAGCCTGTGCATATACATGGGTAAAATAATACTGGCTCTAAATGGGGACAAGGGCTCATCTCTGTTCAGACACTATAGTGCTTAATGAGAAACCAGGTCCTAAGGCCTGTGCAACTCTGACAAAAAATGAGGCTGCTGATGTTCTGGCCTAGGCATGGACACACTTTATCACCGCCAAGCCCCATGGATCTCAAATAAGGCAGAATACAGCTGCCTGGCCATGGCTTAGAACTGGAAATGGAGAGCAAGTTGCTGTAAAAGTAAAGCATCAGTGGAAAGATTTCTAGAGAGTATTAGTTAGGATGTGTGTGAAGATGCTGTTACAAAGAAACCCCTAAATATATGACATTGAAAAGCTAAGTGAACAATCTGGGGCAGGCAGACCTCCATGCTCCAAGGACCTAGAGTAGTGGGTGTGAGATGCCTTCCTGCATGCAGCTTTCACTTAGGAGTCTGGCTGCTGCTGTTCTTGTTGCTTTCTCCCAGCTGTGGAAGCAAGGAGAAAGTCCAGGGCAAGTTCTCTCCATAAGAACATGACCCTGAAGTTCTACACATCACCTCAACTCATATCCCATTGCTCCAAACTTGATCACATGGCCACATATGCAGAGGATGCTGTGAAAGACAATCTCCAGGTAGACACCATATGCCCCGGTAAAATTCATAAAAAGGAAAAAGGAGACATGGCCAACAGGAGACAGTTCAGCGTCTCTGCTAGAGGCTATCAATGGTATGAAGCAGATGTATTCAATTTTACTATTTTGTTATGTGTGTGTATTCTGATAGAACACTTTGATTACAAATGAGGGAAAGAAAAAAGGGAGATATCATCGTCATGATGAGAACCAGCTGATATATGGAATTGTTGAATCCCTATATTGTACACCTGAAACCAATATAACACTGTATGTTAACTAATTGGAATTAAAAACTTTTTTAAAAAAAGGAGTACATGCGAAGCAGCAAGGGAAAACCCATAGAAATTAAAAGGCAGGCATGGCTGGATTGGACCTTGCAAAGATTGTGGTGGGGGGATGATTCCGTGTTTAAGCCCCTGCAGGGGATGCCTGCAGTTGGATTTGGGGAGATTTTTCACTTCTTGCCCTGAAGTGACTTGGCTACATCCACACGTGTGTTTGTTCAGCCCTACTTATACCTGGCTTCCTCTGCTTATTCCTTTTAATTTACACTTGTAGATGAGCTGCCTTGGGCAGTTGACCTTACTTTTAACAGCACTGTAATTTCTTCCTCCACGGTTAACTAGAGAATTCTTTTGTTGTTTTGAGTCAAGTCACGTGGGTTCTGGGTCACTGGCCAAATTATGGGGTTAGTCCTTTCAGCTTGTGCTGTAGAAAGCGTAGTGTTCCTTAGAAAAAAGAGGAGGTGGCAAGGAGAGTGGCATCTCTTATACGTTAACTCCTTGCTACTCAAAGCTTTACCCAAGACCAGTGCATCACTGTCACCTGGGAAGTTGTTAGAGGTGCAGAACCCGGGCTACACCTCAGACCCACTCTAGTGATTTCCTAGGGCTGCCTTAACAAACGACCCTAAACTGAGTGGCTCCACAACCATACTTTGTCATCTCACTGTGCTAGAAGCCAGAAGTTTGAGATCAAGGTGTTGGCATGTTTGCTTTATTCTGTTGTCTGTGCAGGACAGTATGCTCCATGACTTTCTCCTTCTTCTGTTTTGCTGACAATCTTGGGCACTCCTTGGCTTGTAGATGCATCAGCCCACCTTCATATTCACACTGCATGGCCTTCTCCCTATGTACAGGTGTATTCCTGTGGCATTCTTTTTGTAAGGACACCAATCATGCTGGATTGGGGCCCACCCCACCCCAGTATGACTTCATTCTAAATCTTTTAACTCAACTAGTTACATCAACAATGACTCTATTTCCAGATAAGGTCACAGTCTGAAGTACTAAGAGTTAATACTTCAACATATGCATGGGGGAGTGGGAACGGGGAATACTTGATTCCACAACAACCACTGAAACAGAATCTGTACTCAGATAGGTAAGTTGTAAGCATATTAAATTTAAGAGGAAATACCCTAAAGTTCTTAAAAAACTGGTGTGCTACAAACATGCTTACTGCTACCCTAAATGTGTAATAGAAAACACTCTAAACTTGGATCCCTGGATTTTGGCTCTAGCTTAGTAACTTTTAGTGCACAGCCTTAAATTAGGCTCATATTCAGCACTCAGTAAATACTTATTGAATGAAAAAAAAAACTTGTCCAATGGGTTTTCATGTCTGAAATGGAGATACGCACTTCACAGGAATATTGTAAAGATTGTATCATTTATTAGGTATATTTTAAAAAGTGGAAAGTGTGAATGTATCAGTCAGGGTCCAGTCAGGAGACTAAAATACAGTTCATTTGAACAGGGACTGTTTTATGTCATTGATTATTATCTTTAAGAGGGTAATAGATACAAAGGCATAAGGAAAACTCTAAAGAGGACTTCAAGGGTGAGAGAGAGTATGCAAGGAAGGAACAAATTCAGAAGGGACGGCCTTGTTCTCAGATCTTGTGTTCAGACTTCATTGGAGAAAGTATGGTTGTCTCCCAATGGATGACAGTGAACTTTCATGGGTTGCCCTGGGCTGGAGTTGGTTGACAGTCCCTGGGCAGAAAATATCCTCCCTACGTATAAGCAGGTGGATGCTGTTAAGTGGGACCACAGGAGCAGGTGAGGTTCTGGAAACCAGTTTCCAGTGGTGTCTAAATCGGGAGGGCTGCAATGAAGTGGTCAGCCCCAAACTCACCAAGGGAATGTGTGCACCACAGGATGCCCTCATACAACACCACTGGTAGCCCTTTGGTAGAGCAAAAGGAAGAGAAATAGACACACACCAGAACCTAGAAGAAAAGACCCTTCCTTCTGCAATGCCCCTTCAGCACCCTCTACTGGCGTAATTTAACATCATGCCTGTCACAAAGAAATATTAAAGGTTCCAACCCACTGCTGCATGAGTACTGAAGGATACCTTTTGGAGCTGAGAGGCAATAGGCTGATAACTGGCAAATATATAATGCAAATATAAAGTCTTTTTCCAGGTGGTTACATCAAGTATAGTTTCAGAGAATATGGGAAATGTGTGGAATTATTAATGCTTAACCAAATATATTAGGAATTTAGTCTCCCCAGCTTTTCTCTGGTTCCACACACATAGACACTGCTTCACCCACCTACATTGCCTCATGTTAGTTTTAAGAGGGGTTTGGGGTGGCTTGAGTTTTGAAGGGAAAAGTTGTTAACAGAATTGTAAACTGAGAGAATGTCAGTGATAGTACCCACCTGTGCATATACTTGTGCTGTGATGCCCAAGGCATACCTAGGGACTCAAACTGTTCCCTCGTTTTTTGGGGCCCTTTGTTCTGGGCTCTCTTCCTTCGGCTGTTCTCTCTGGGCTCCAGGCTATTTCTGCCATAGTTGAGCTCAACTACACAATCTTGGCCATCCCATCATTGCCCGTTAACTGCCAGCTCTGTGCAGATGACTCACAAACATACTCCTCTAGCAAGGCTGCTCTTCTGAGCTCCTGTACAAAAGTCATCTTGAGACTGACCATGACTGTCTCAAAGTCACCCCAAACTCAACATCCCCAAATCAAATTCATTTATATCACTCTCTTTCTCTCTCAAAGAATGGCAACTTCTGTCTGCAATATCTTTCTCTCTTTTCTCCCTTCTACAGTATTTTTACTGTCCAATCCCTGGATCTCATCCCCTGAAAATCTCTTGGGACACCTGAGTGGCTCAGCCGGTTAAGCGTCTGACTTTGGCTCAGGTCATGATCTTGCAGTTCATGAGTTTGAGTCCCAAGTCAGGCTCTGTGCTGACAGCTCAGAGCCCGGAGCCTGCTTCAGATTCTATGTCTCCCTCTCTCTGTCCCTCCCCCACTCACACTTGCTCGCTCTTTCTCTCAAGAATAAATAAACATTAAAAGTAAAGAAAATCTCTTAAACTTATTTACTTCTCTCCATCTACAGCAGCACAACAAAATGCAGGTTATATCACATATGACCTGGATCACTGAAATAGCCTCCCAGCTACTCTGTTAGCAACCACTGTGGCCTCTTAATATGAATCTGATTATATCACCCTCCACTTCCATTCAACCTCACCCCTTAAAGTTTGCCAGTGGCTTCTCATTGCTCCTAAGATAAAGACAAAAGCCCTTGCCCTGACTCAAAATCCTGCATGGTCCAGTTCCCCTTTACCTCTTAAACCTGACTTCATCTCTAGCTTTACCTCTCCCTCTCTGCATCAGCTACACTGGCTCAATGCACTCTTTCAGGCTATATGGCCCTTGCAAATGCTACTCCCTGTGTCTGCAGTGCTTTTTAGATCCTGTCTTAATCATTCCCTGGTTACTGTATCTGTTTCAAATGTCCCCGTTCTCAGCTTCCGTAATGCATTGGCAGCTACTTCTATCTGACAGCACTTTTCACAGTTGAATGTTTTATTTATTAATTTGATTATTTGATTGACAATGTCTATCCCAGTGCTATAAGATTTACTTGGACAAGAGACACATTCATTTTTTCTTAATATCCTCACTGCCTAGTCCAGTTCCATTGCTTCCATTGAAACAAATTCATGGGTCTCAACATTGAATTTGTGTGCTAAAAATTATTGCTAAAATTCACTCACGCACTCATTTATTCCTTCAGTAAATATTTATTGAGCAGCTATATGAGTTTTCCACTGTAATAGGGATTGTGCTTACACACCTGAACAAAACAGACAAGAATCTTGCTTTCTTGGTGTGGTCATTCTTTCTTCTTTGGAGTTTATTTATTTAGGGCACCTGGGTGGCTCAGTCGGTTAAGCCTCTGACTTCAGCTCAGGTCATGATCTCACGGTTCATGAGTTTGAGCCCTACATTGGGCTCTGTGCTGACAGGTCAGAGCCTGGATCCTGCTTCAAATTTTATGTCTCCCTCTCTCTCTGCCACTCCCCTGCTCATGCTCTGTCTCTCTCTCTCTCTCAAACATTTAAAAATTTTAAATAAAAATAAATTCACTTATACTTATTTTGAGAGAGAGAGAGAAAGACAGCACACACACATGTGAGCTGGAGAGAGGCAGAGAGAGAGGTAGAGAGAGAATCCCAAGAAGGCTCTGCACTGACAGCACAGAGCCCGATGTGGGGCTTGAACAAAGCAACACTGAGATCATGACCTGAGCCGAGATCAAGAGTTGGAAGCTTAACCAACTGAGCAACTTAGGCACCCCCTTGGTGTGATCATCCTTGTAGGAAAGGACACAAAAAACTTATGCATGTAGAAAATAGATTGCAATAAATACAATGATGTAAGAAGAATAGGGTAGTATGATTGAAAAACGTGAGTATTTAATCAGAAAATGGCATTCAGGGAAGAGTTGCATTGAGTGAGCAGCCTCTCTGAGTGAGATGAATTTGAGCTGAGCTTTTATATGGAGAGGAAGTCAGCTCTTGAAGGTGGGAGCAGTGAGTTCCAGGCAGAAGATACACCAAGCGAGAAACTCACTCAAGATGGGAAGGGGTTCAGTATGTTGGGGAAAATAAGGAGAATATGAGTGTGTCATCACTTCTAGGAAAATAAGGGCAAGGCTTTGACCCAGAGGCACACATCTTAGCATCATTGAATGTGAAATGGGAGGGTGCCGTAGAAAATCCTATTTTTCAAACAGGGAACGTTGGTGCTTTGTTGGGACAGTTTTTTGGTGCAGGTCTGTTATCACACTACAAACTATGTATCATTCCTGGCTTCGCTGCTGCTGCCTCTCCTAACACAAAGGGGCACCTTTTATGTGGAATACAACGTGAATGCTATTCTAGACAGGTGGGGGACCTGCCTGCTTGCCACCACTAAATGCCAGCAGATATGCCTAGACTTTGTTCATCCCCAAATGCCAACATCCTCTCCGTGTCACACACATACTTCTTTACATGTCAGTAACAACTGGTACTGATCTTGACTAGAAATACTGGAACTTTCTGATTTTACAGATGTGGAAACTGAGGCCTGATAAAGAGAAGCAAGTAAGTGGTGGGACTTGTTCTTTCCTGATTCCATGCCTAGTGCTCTTATACAATAGAAGAGCTATCACCTGTTTTTCTCCCTAGTCACAGTTGTTTTTGGCAAATGAAAAACAAGCAAGCCAAAACCATAAAAATACTGTGTAAAAAAAGAATTTTCCCCTAATTTTCCTCTTCGATAAATTCAGATTTCTATGCATGACATTTTCTTTTAATGGTCCTTATCTGTGCTTTGAGGGAAGGTAAACTTGAAAGCCTACCTTCTGTTCAATGCTGCTTCAGACAAGTAAGTTTAATTTAATGCAATAAACATTCTTCAGTTGCTCACTGCAGCCTGATGTTGTTGGTAATATTTAATCTGCCAAAGTGCATTGTATATGATCATTTGGATGCAAAATAATTTATGGCTATAACTCCCTGTGCATTTACATGAATAAATCACTTGTTATTTATAAGAGGATATGATTGTTGCTTAATTTTTTACTTTGCTTAACTTTTTAAATGTCTGTACAACTTCAACTTCATATTTATTTTAGATTAACTTGCAATTAAAAAATAAGAGATGGAAGTGTGCTGTGTGTACGTGGTTGTGAGTGTAAGAATTGCACGTGGTATCTTTGGGAGACCTTAAATCATAGAAAATCATCAATCCGTGAAGTTGTGCCTTATTTTTTGAAACAACCAAACATCATTCAAAGGAAATTATGTTAAATGAACTGAATAAGAAAATTAGATTTTGCCATATGAGAGTTTAATAATAATCATATCCACAAAAAAACTTATTTTCAAAAAGTAACCCAAAAGAATATTCTGCAAAAAGCAATGAATGGTGACAGCTTCTTGAGAAAAGCATTGAGACCTTCATTGTGATTTCTTTGAAGGAGACGGTGTTGCTCAGCTATGTTTGTACATACTGTGTATTTATTAGGAGATCAACCTCATTAATTGTATCATGTTATTGACAGATGCATACTTATTTTTGTTTATACATTTATATATTCATTAAATGTGACAAAGAGAAAATGGTAATACTAACATTAAGCATGTATTATCTGTTGTCGCAGTTCTTTCTCAGTGCTTTGAAGTCATTCTAGCATCTTTTTAAAATACTGGCTAGACCACAAAATATGGAAACTTGGTTTCCTAGTGGCAGAACAGTTTTAATCATTTGTGAGGCTTGTTTGTATCAGGGACCTGTTAGAAGGAAGAGTACTCTTAATGAAATGTAATTTTAATATTGTGAGTTTTGTAACAAAACTTAAACTGTTCCAAAAATGTGTAGACAAGAAGAGGTCTTTTGCAGACCTGCCTTACTGGATATATTTTAGTTTGCAGAGAGCACCCTCATGGACTGAAGTATATTTGTGCCTGTCTTTTTCATACTTTTTTTTTTTTTATAGATCCTTTCTCGTTGCCAGTGAAAAAGTAAATCTCAGTCATTTTACTGAGACAGTTGAATTCATGTAACCTAAAGGCTTATGTATTTTTTCTCTATTGTGATAAGGAAAATCTATTTTCCGATGATTTGCTTTATCTCTTATATTTAAAATATATCTAAGAAATAACCTTAAAAATACTGTCAGTGCTTTCCAAAGTGTTTCCCACAGGGTAGTTCTATATGTTATTGTGCTAGCATTTCTAATTGCTGCATAACAACTTACCTTAAAACTTAGTGGTTTAAAACAGTGTTTATTATCTACAAGTTTCTCTGAGTCAGGAATCCAGATATGGCAGTGGCTCAAGGTGTCTCAAAAGACTACAATCAAGGAGTTAGCCAGGGCTACAGTGGTCTTGAAGCTTGACGAGTGGAGGACGCAATTTCAAGTTCGTTCATGTGATTGCTGGCAGGATTTAGCTCTTGCTGGCTGTGGACCAGAGGCCACCCTCAGCTGCTTGTCGGATAGGCCGCTTGGAGCAGGTCAGCTCACAACCATGGTATATGGCTTCATCACACTGAGCAAATCAAGAGTCACAAGAGAAGAAGGAGGTCCTAGTAACTCATAACCTATTCTTGAAGTGACACCCCAATTGCCTTTGTCATATCCTATTCACCTGGAGCTAATCACTAAGTCCAACCCACCCTCAATTAGAGAGGTTACTGAAGGGCATGAAAATCAGGAAGTGGGAATCTTTGGGAGACATTTCAGAAACAATCCCAGGTAGTAATGTTATGAGTATGATGATCAAAAAAAGAGTGAAATTCCAAGGTTGGACCAAGTTTTGCACTGGATGTCCAAAGTTTTGGGCATGCTCATGTGGTTGTGAATCTCCAAGTGGTAAGGGAGGGGGGCGAGGAATATGGTACACTGAATACTTTTTGTTGAAGAGTAGCATACTTAACTATCTTTTCTCAGAACATTTGGAGAACTGCTGTCCAACATCTTCATTTGATACAGATGCTCCTGAGGACTAGGGAGTCGCCTTGCCATTGGCTGCAAAACATGGGATCAGTGCAGGTCTCCTGAAGCTCTGAGGGTCTTTACACCTTATTAAATTGCCACAGGCTTACTTTTGCCACCACTGTTATGACTTCTATTGGTTCATCTTCTGCATCAAGTGCTGGCAACTATGTAAGTGAGAGATATGTAAGTGAAAGATAGTGTGTGACTTGATGTTGAACCCATTTATAGGAACTGTTGTGAGCCAACCATCATGTATATCAGCCCCCAGTGAGTTGTCTTTCTTCAGCCTTTGTGAATGGCAAAACCCAGACTGTGGCTAATTCTGCCACTTTCGTCCCTGGCTCCCTCCCCCATCACCGTAGGATGTGGAGAATCACCAGTATCCACTTTACTCTAGAAAGAAAGGTGTTAGAAACTTCACAGCTCACTTTTAAAAAGGTTACCAACTGCTGCTGGAAAACATATTGACTCAATGTTTTTACAATTTTGCTCAGATTGCTCCTTTAAAAGTGGATCTTAAACTGTGTTGCAGTAGTTCATGTATGGAAAGACTACCTTACTATTTAACTTATAATTTGGACCTTTAATAGCCTGTGTACTTTGTTCTTCTCCAACAGAGGCCTTGACATCAGGGACTATACCGTGTGTGGCTGCACATCCCTCCCCATCGCTAGAGAATGCAATGCCAGTGTATCTTTCTAAATGGGTTCTGATCATTGGCGGATTGAATAATACGTCATGGGGGTGGGTTTGGGGCAGAAGTATACTTACTGTTAGGTTATAGTTACATGTCTGAGCACATTAAGAATATTTTCTTGTATTTCAGCCTGAAAATTATTCATTTTCTCATTTTATGTCACTTATGAAAAGTATTTTGCATGTCCCTGAGGGCAGGGAAGAGGGATTTAGGAGAGGATATTTAGGACAGTACTTACTTCTTTGATGCTGGTCCTGCTTCTTTGTAGCAGTACTTGTGAATTAGGTTAAATCTCATGTGTGTGTTGTTTCTGTACACATGTGTGTTTCTTCCCTCTTCATGACTCCTATAATTTTACTAGCCATTCTTTTAGCAAGATGAGACTCAGCATGACCCAGTGTGAGTCTTACAAAACAAGTTACCAGAAATCTAGGAAAGGATGGTTCTTGGTGGAAGATTGCTTTACAACTAGTCTATGGATGGTTGATGCATCTAGAACTTTAGCCACATAAGGTATTAAAAACTGTAGTGAATTATGCTGCTTGCTCCAGATGTTTTTGACAATTTTTTATTTACTCATTAATGACTTTCGAAGGTGAGCAGATGTTTCCATTTGCTCATTGTGGTTCATGGCCCGTTCAGTAATTGGTATTGCAGTATGCGTATTTCCGGGTTTTATATGTATATATATGTACACATACATATATAAAGGTGAAGTATACACACACACACATCATATGGTCCAATACATTAAAGAAAGAGAGAAATTTAACAATAAAAACATAGGATCACTGACAGCAAACAGTATGCCTAGAGCTCATGGTGACTTTAGCATTATGAGAATGTTGATAGCATTACATCTGTTGTCTGAAAAGTGCCAGGAAATGATGTTAATTTATAATGGGAGGGAGAGATGAAGAAAGATAGGGCAATGAAAAATAGTACACAGTAGGAGATAGTCAACTAAATAGTAATTTGTTAAGTTTTATTCATATCATACAACAAAGTGCTGTCACAGAGTGTGGTTTGGTTTATAAATCAACGATGTATGTTGCACATCTATATTTCACATGGGAACAAAGGACTTTTCTAAATAGGGCCTTTCCGTTTTGTTTTACAGAAAATATTTTTTCATGTATCTGTGTTATGTGGACCAATCCAAGGATTTGAGTACAGTAGTAGAATAAACTAAGGTCCCTGGCTACCAGTGAACTTTGAGAGGCAAAGTGCAGGTCATAAGACAGAAAAGCAGAGGGAGAGAGCATCCATAGAGGAAGATCAGAGAGATGACCATAGAGGAAGAGCAGAGAGAAGGGGGAAGATGGTAGGAAATGATAGAGAAAATGATACTTATAGTTATCACAGATGCCTCTCAATTTTGAAAAAATCTGTGTGCCTGCAACTTTGAGACGTTAATGCACTTTTTTAAAAAGTGCCTTTTTCTTTCCCTTTATTTTTCATTCCTTTCACTTCTCATTCTACTACCAAAATACCCTTTTTTTCTTCCCTGATTCTTCATTGCTAGTATATAGTATATGACTGAGACCACTAGGTTAGACAGAGTATGCTCTCAAAATAACAAAACAGCAAAAGTTTATAGGATGTTTAGATATATCCTTAAGGATAGAGAGAATTTTTACCTATGCCTGAAAGACTCTCTGCCCCTACTCCACTCTTCCTTTATCATTGGATGTTCTTTGAAGACAAAATTTTGGAAGTTCATTTCTTTCCAAGGCTTTGATCCATATCAATGCTAATTGCATATTTGAAGCTGGCATCAGTCATTTGTATACTTATATTATATTGGGAATGTTTTAGGTCTTTTCCTGGGTCGGAATTTTGTTACATAGAATATGTTGATGTGAATATCCCTGCAATGGAGAAAAATTACAAAATAAGAAGTTAGACACCTGTCTAACGTCTTGGCAATGTTCTGAGACCAGACTTGAGTGTCCCTGGATACTTTTCAGCCAATGGAACTATATTAGTTTCCTATTCTATTACTTGCTATAACAAATTACCACAAATTTAGTGACTTGACACAAATTTATTATCTTACATTTCTGGAGGACAGAAGTCCAGAGTAGGTCTTACTAAGCTAAAGTCAACATTTTGACAGGGCTGCATTTTTTTTTTCTGGAATCTCAAGAGAAGAATCCATTTCCTTGCCTTTTCCATCTTCATGAGACCATCCACATTCCTTTCCTCATGGTCTCTGTCTCCATTTTCAAAGCCAGCAGCAATGGTCCAAGTCCTCACACTGCCATCTCTCTTGATTTCTGTAGCTGGAAAACATTTTCTGCTTTTAAGAACTCATGTAAGGAGCCACCTGAGTGGCTCAGTTGGTTAAGCGTCTGACTCTTGATTTTGGCTCAGGTCATGATCTCATGATTTGTGAGATCAAGCCTGTGTTGGGCTCTACACTGACAGCATGGAGCCTGCTTGAGATTCATATTCTCTCTCTCTCTCTCTCTCTCTCTCTCTCTCTCTCTCACACACACACACACACACACACACACACACACCTTCTCTCTCTCTGCCACTCCCTTTTTCCCTCTCTTCCTTTCTCCCTGTCTCCCAAAATAAAAAAAAAATTAAAAAAAATTAAAAAAAAAGAACTCTTGTGATTTAAGATTGTGTCCACTTGGATTATATAAGTAATGTCCCAATCCCAAAATCTTTAATCACATCTATAAATCCTTTTTGCCACATAGGCAATATTCACAGGTTCCAGGGAATAGTATGTGGCCATCTTTGGTAGAGAGATGGCAATTATTCTGCCACAGGCTGACTAACTAGAAAAACAAACAAACAAACAAACAAACTCTTTCTGACCTGTGTCTTGTGCTGCTGGCTGCTTTATATTAAACTGCTTCAGTTAACAACACTATCAGTCCTGGTCATGTATTTCTACCAAGACTAAATTCTATTTCTGTGCTGTGGTCAGTGGGTACCAGTTGCCTCTAGCTGAGCTAGTCAAAAGAGAAATCTAAGTGAAATCTTTGATTCCTTCCTGATGCTTATAAATTCTTGTATTCTACCCTTCCATCCCCAGAAGGACTCTTAAATATTGTTAGCCGTCATCATGGCTTGTCCTTCAGAGGGCAGAGGAATGTTGGAGACCTTCAGTAGCAACTTACCCATATCTCTCCCTTTTATAGAGGAGCAGACTGGAACTCAGAGAAGAAAAAGAAATGAGCAAAGGTCATACAGACTTAGATCTGCAGATGCCCAGGCCTGGGTCATGTGATGTATGTACTTCTGCTGCACAATACCTAAGTAGAGATGACTCAACATGGGCCTTAGTCATTAAAGAAAGCACTCATAGGCAAGTTTTCCAGATAAAAGTGTAATGCGAATAGGGAGCATTTGTACTAACAAAAACCAAATCCGAGCATGTTTTTTGCTCTTTAAAAAAAATAAATGTTAGTTAATCGGAAGATGTTGTAATGGGAATATGCCTTTATGCAAAGCATATAGTGTAGCTAAGATTTGGAGGTCAGAGGAATCATATGCGGAGAAATCCATGGGAAAAGCCTCCATCACATAATGCTTCTAAGGTCTGTCCATAGAGATTCACTTTTCATGTGGCTCCTTACTTTACCTGGTGAGGTCAGTAATACAAAGATAATATCTAGGCCATCAGAGATTTGGGCCTAAATATAGTTTCATAGGAAGTACCATATCTGAATGTTTTGTGAAGTCCATCCTCTAAGATGCTATCTCCTATTGTTGCATCCACATGACTCCTGAAACAGAATGCTACGGGCACCAGTGACAGTCGCAACAAAGTTTATTACAATGAGAGGCAAGGCCAACCGATCGGGACCAATACTCTTGATAAGAGTGTGGCCCCGAACAGCCGGGGTACAGAGTTTTTAAAGCCAATCACATCGTTTTATCATTATCTGGGAACAGAACAGAGAAACAGTTCCCAGATGAGTTAGAAACAGTTGCCAGATGAGTCAGAAACAGTTATCAAATGAGGTGATTATTTTAGACTTTCTGCCGCTAAGTTGCAACCAGTGGATCTCCTTGACCTTGTCTCTGATGCTCTTTTTTTGAGCTTTTGTTTCCTTCATTGGTAAAGCCTGATTCACAAGAGTATGAAGTATGATTTACAAGAGTAAAAGCAAGGCTGTTATCTTTTGACCTTCAGTGTCAGAACAAAGTTGTTATCTTTCAAGCTAAGCGTTAGCCCTACAGTACAATTTAACCCTTACACTATGGTCCCTTAATTTCAAAGTTGTACACATTTCTTTTTCAGCTGTGATGAGAATTTCTGAGAAATCTGGTTGTTCAGTTGTTGCCATTGATTATTCTTTCACATATGAGCTGACCAGGGAGGAAACACTGGAGATGACCAGTTTCCATGACCTGAAATTCAGTTTGCTCCAACCCATCTATTAGAGGCTACAACCCCTTTGGTGTATTGACCACTAGGCTTTTAAATGCACAGTGGCCTCAAAACTTCCTCTAGTGAAGCATTCTTTTTTCATAGTCATAGTTTGCATTACTCAAGATTTTAAGTCAGGTAGTGTCTTCCTTGACTACTGTGTCAGGAGATGAGCACTATTGTGCTTTCACTGTCTGAGGAAATATGCAGATTGCCATTCTTTTTAAAGGAAAGACAAAGTCATAAAAAAGAAAGGTAGGCGATACACAACTAGTTTTGGAAAAAAATAAACCTTGATAAGATTTTATTGACATTTCATACCAATCTTCCAACAAATCCTAGCACCAAGTAGATCCTTTATGCCTTTTTAGCTAAATTTCTGGATTCAGTAACTCTCATTCCCCTGACAAGCATTTATTTTGTACTCACTATGTACCAGAAATGGTGCTAAGGACAGGTGAGATATGGTCACTCCAAGTCCTATGAAGAGACTGAGTTCAATTTGGATGAAGAAGTGAATTGCTCATCTACCAATTCACTTGCCCTCCTTAGACCCTCCTTCACCTTTTCCTTCACTCCTCCTTGGTTTCAAATAGGAAAACAAGTAATACTGGTATATTCTCAGCATCAGACATATTCTTTTGATTCATCTTAGAGTTGAGACTGGACACTACAGACTATGTGAAGAAAGCTGGAAAGTAGCAAAAATATTCTTTTAAAACTTCATATGCCTTACTAATTTGTCTCTTGGGGGAAAGGGGAGGTATTACCTGTATGTTTCACCACTGTAATGTACAATATCGTGACTAAATGACACTCTGATTAGGGTATTTCAACTACAAACAATACCTAGTTTGTTTTCTTGAGAACAACTCAGAAGTTTAGAATGTAGTTAAATTAACCCATATATGGACATCTTTTATTTCTCCAGGGCTAGGCATGAAGTTGAGGCACAAGGAAAACAAGATGAATTGGATAGTCAGGACCCCCTCTAGAAGGTAGAACTATTCAGAATGTTAGGACCCCGTCTAAGGCTCTACCATAATTCAGCTGGGTAGTGAATCTTTCCTAAGTTTATACATTGAAAACATGGGATTTCTTGTCTTCAGAAGGAATTTATCTCTGTTACGTACAATTGTGAATATTCATGGAATCATGGAATTTCAAAAGCTACTTTGGAGGTAATCTGATCTGTCTCATTTTCATACAGATGAAGAAATGTCCTCATTTTACAGATAAGTATTTGAAGTTTTAAGTGTCTATCAGAGGTCATACAAGAAAACACTGGCAAGACTGAAGTTGGAAACTTGGACTCCTAATTCAAGGTTATTTCCACTCTAACACAAGCTTTACATTAACCAAGGCCACTTTATTTTCATCTGTAGAGGGCACTCCATTGCCAAATGATCATCATAATTTAACTCCTTCCTGTTTTTCTTCATTTGTATCTTCCTGTCTTCCCTTTGGTTATTTATTTCTCTTCTGTCTCATTAATGAGGAGAGCAAAAAAAGGATATTTTTAAATGTTTATTTATTTATTAAATGTTTATTTTTGAGAGAGAGAGAGAGAGAGAACACAGGGGAGGGGTAGAGAGAGAGGGAGACAGAGGATCCAAAGAGCCTGATGTGGGGCTTGAACTCACGAACTGTGAAATCATGACCTGAGCCCAAGTCAGATGCCTAAAGTCAGATGCTTAACCAAGTGAGCCACCCTGGCTCTCATTTATTTAATTATTTAGAGAGAGAGCAATAGAGAGAGAGCACGTGCATGTGAACGGGGGACAGGGATTCCCAGGCAGCACAGAGCCTGACGTGAGCCTGGATCCCACAAACTGTGAGATTATGACCTGAGCCAAAATTAAGAGTTGAATGCTTAACTGACTGAGTCACCCAGGCTCACCAAGAAAAAACATTTTTACATTGGCTGATGTGTAGAACTTTTCTAGAAATCCACCTCTGACTTGTTACTCCCATGTCCCATAGTAGTAGGGATGATGAAACTACTATGGACATGTGTGTAGGAGGGAGTATGTATGCTGTGATATGTGTTTGCAGTGTGTGAAGTGTGCATAGGACTTTACATCGTTGACGAGGACAAATTTCATTTCAAGATCACATCTTCAATTCTCAGTGATCGATCTTCAGCTGTGTTTTGTTGTGCTTTATAATTCATTAAAAAAAAAACCCAGATAAACAAAGCCCCTTGACCTTTATCTTATAAGTCTGAGTGTTTTTGGTAGTATTAGTAATTGGTAACTAGCAAACAGAGTTTTGATTCAATATCAACCAGTAAGAAATGTTAATTCACAAGTATTTCTTGTTCTTTGTTTCCTTTCCCCTCACACATGCATCAAGTATCCAGAGTGATTAATGAAAACATGGTTATAATCTCAGGGTTGGTGAAAGGGGAAGATAGTAAAACATTTGGGCTGGGAATCTGGACATTTCGGTTCTGGTCTTGAAAAGTCCCTGAGAGTGGGGCGCCTGGGTGGCGCAGTCGGTTAAGCGTCCGACTTCAGCCAGGTCACGATCTCGCGGTCCGTGAGTTCGAGCCCCGCGTCGGGCTCTGGGCTGATGGCTCAGAGCCTGGAGCCTGTTTCCGATTCTGTGTCTCCCTCTCTCTCTGCCCCTCCCCCGTTCATGCTCTGTCTCTCTCTGTCCCAAAAATAAATTACAAAAAAAAAAAAAAAAAAAACGTTGAAAGAAAAGTCCCTGAGAAAAACATCTTTATTGAGCACTTGTGTGAATCAGGTACATGTGGATTGCATGTATTCTCACTGACCTATGAGGTACAAAATTCTTTCCATTTCCACTTTAGAAATGCAAAAATTGAGCCTCAAAGATAGTAAGTGTCCTGTCACAGAACTAATAAGTAAAAGAGACAGAATTCAAACAGATTTTCTGACTCCAAATGCCAGGCCAACATATTCCCCAATGGATAGTGCTGCCTTCTTGCTCTGTGTTCTTGGAAAAATTACTTGGCTTTTCTGGGACTAGGCTTCCTCATTAATCAAATGGTAGAGTTGAGTTCTTATCATTTCTAAGGTTCCTTATAGCTCCAGGGATTAGATAAGGTCATTTTCCCTTTTCTCCACCTCCCCCCACACTTCTTCGGCATTTATTTGTCCCATAGCCAGCACTTAATCATTAAAAATGAAGATGGTACTGAAAGTAATGTCTGGCTGTGAGAACACGATCTGAATGTTTTCATTCTGACCTCTAAATCAGTCTGCACATCTTGCCTGTGGAACAAAATCAAGGAGGGGGGTGCAAAGGGAAGGACCAGGGACTTTAATTATATTTTTAAACAATGGATTTCCATTAAAATTGTATTTTTCTACACCTCTGGAAAATTACATTGTAGATGAGATAAATGCAGCCTCGCATTTAAATTAAGGTTATCTTTAGGCTGGTAATCTCATTTGCTGTTTAGCAATTTTAATTCAAGTCAAGACAGTGTAATTAGTGCCCTCAGCCAATTGCCATTCCTCACTGCTTTGTAGCTGTATTTACTGCTGTTAAGACAAGACTACTCATGTGGAAAGTCTAAGTCAACATACTACATTATTAAAGGTGGCATACATCAACAGATACTCCCTATGCATGCTGATGCTTCAGATTCGGAGGCCTTCCCATCCTCATGTCCAGGGAGTATTGGTACCACGGATGGCCATTGTGGCAGTGAACTATCGCTGCTGTTATATAGAGAGAAATATACATGAAATTTTGTTGTTATAGCAAATATACTAAGGTTAGCAATGATTTAAAGTATTTTTATTTGGAGACAAGTTTAGCATAATTTGATTTAAAAATCACATTTTATGTTACATGACAGATTTCATTTTCACACTAAGGTGTGTAGGTTGTGATAGTGGAGGGTCGATGGGTGGGTATGTGCCTTCATGTCTGTATATGTTTATATTATAGCTTAAAACCAGAGCTAGGCAAATACTTGTAGGTGGTTAAAAATAATAATAAATAAACATATACATATATATAATATATAAAAATATATATACATATATATGTATATAAGTATATATGTTTATTTATTTATTAGGAAATTCATGTGTTGAGGTTCTGTTTATACTATTGAGATGACAGGTAACCTTTTGTTTAGTTGAGGTGAGGAAAAAGCCCATGCATTAAGAAACATATGGGGGCGTCTGGGTGGCTCTGTCGGTTAAGCGTGTGACTTCATCTCAGGTCATGATCTCATGGTCCGTGGGTTCGAGCCCCCAATCAGACTCTGTGCTGACAGCTCAGAGCCTGGAGCCTGCTTCAGATTCTATGTCTCCCTCTCTCTCTGCCCCTCCCCCACTCTCTCTCTGTCTCTGTCTCTCTCAAAAATAAATAAAGATTTAAAAAAATCTAAAAACAAAACATATGTATAGTTTTTATTAATCATGTAGATTAATAATGATATATACTTATAATTGACACATGAGTGTGTGTGTGTGTGTATACACACTTGTATGTGTGTGTATTAACTTCAGATTCTTGCTTTGAATAGTGAACTGTATTCAAAATCAAACATAAACTCAAAACTATTTCTCTTTCGTGGTACTCATTAATGGCTTTAATGAAGAAAATCTGCATTTTATCTTGCTTTTTATATTTTAAGTTTCTTGGAAACTGGGGTTTATCAGTTTGCATTCCTTGTGGTAACTAGCAGACTTTCAGACTCTCAGTAAATGTTTGTTGAACTCAATTATGTGAAGGAACAGTTGACTATTCTTGACAATAGCTTTCTAATATATGAATGTTCTCCCAGTTGTATAGTCTGTATATTGAATTTGGTATGTCTGCTGCTTTCCACCACTCCAATAGGGCTATAAGCATATTTACAGACAGACAAATCTGTTGCCTATTTGAAGAAAAGTGTACCACTTAGAACTTTCTTACAGAAATATTAGCATTGTAAATTTGACTCTTATGCCCTAGGGGGAAAAATCTAACAGCATAGAATATATTCATGTGATATTTTGGTTTGTGAATCTTGATATAACAAATTTGAAAGGTAAACATAAAAATTTTATTTGAACAAGGATAGAATTCGTTTATTGTAACAACTCAAGTTAAAATTTACAGCTTTAGTCCTTCTGATTGGCCATCAGTGACTTGTAGAGATAATCAAGTATAATGGCTCATCTAAGCCCATAGTGGAAAACCAGAAGAACATCCCTTCTTAGAATCATAATACGATTTAGAAAATTAAAAATACAAACCAGATAAGAAAGAAGTTCTTTGCTTTTGAAAACAAAGGAGGAAGCCTAAATTTTTTTTTCCCCAGACATTAGTGGAATGACATGAAATATGCTGCTCATTATTTTGCTAGATGCTTAAGAGTAACACTGTGTTGAGAACAAGCTACCTTGAAACTGGGTAGAAGACAAGATCCAGACATTTTAATACCCAGAGCGCTCTACAGTTTTGAGAAATTGGATTTGAATCATTATAAAACAAATGATAAAACATTATATTGAATACTAATAGATATATTATTCTGGTCTGTTTGGCAGGATACTGAAATTACATCTTTGTGCCTGTCTTTCTGTTTATTTGACCTGATCTTTCATCCTTTCTGTAAAATGTGTGTAATTATAAATTTTCCTGAGAGGGTATTAAAAACATACACCCAGATTATACTAATGAAGAATAATAATGTGCCTTTGTGTCTGCCTTGGGTTCGCTTGGTCCTTTGTTTTCCTGAAGTTGGGCCTTATAGCTTTCATCTGTTGGGTTAGCTCTTCCTGGTCTCTGAGACTAATCCTATTCCGGGTTACAGGATGTTAAATGAATTCCAAGCCATCATTTCAGGCAGCTCAGCAATAGGGTAGCCATGCTATTTCCTCTAAACCCGTGACCCACTCTAGTAACTTCCAGACTATGCATTACTTTATATACAATCACAGAAACTTGCACTTCACAACTGAGGCCCTATTTTGATCTCTTTGCACTACCACAGATTTAGTAGAAGATGGAACCCCACTTTGCTCTTCCAACACACTAACTCAGCTCTGGTGCTACTATCAATTTTCCAACAACCCCATTGCTTACTGTCTCTCACTTTGATTTCCTTTTTTATTGCCTGACTTTGGAGCTTCCTGGTGAAAAGTTTGACCCAGCTGCTGGGATAGCCATTGAGCACACCTTCCTTCCTGAACTTCTCAGAAGCCACCTGCTACCAGTTCAGGCCCAGTCACCATTATCTCTCGAACCACTACAATCATCTTTCCTGGCTTTTTCTGTTTTCATCCACCTAGTACATTCTCCAGCTTGTGGAAAGATCACTTACAGCAGTAAATTGGATCAAGTGGCTTCTCTACTCAAAACCACTCCAATGGCTTCTGATGTTGTTGACAGTACTGTAATACACTATTTAAGACCTACACAGTCTTGCCCGTGACTAATTCTCACAGGTCCTTCTCTCCCTTACTCCCTGACTGCTTTCAGTCCTCACAACCATTGGCCTTTGTCTTGCTGTATATCCTTTGCACATATGACTTCCCATCTCTGAAGACCCCTGCCTTCTAAACTCATTGAGTTAATGCCTACTCATCTTTCAGGTCTGTGTGAATACATGATTTCCTTTGGTATACATTGTTACTTTCTGAGGTTTCTATTCACAGCACTTAGCACAAGCTGTAATTAATTATTTATAGGTGTGTTTCTTGCTTAACGGCTGTTCAGATTATTGAATGTGTAAAGGCAGAGCCCAAGTCAACTTGCTTCACTACTGGATATCCTAATCTTAGCAAATTACCTTACCTGTAGAGTGGCTTAATTTGTAGACTTCAAGTTTAAATGATTAAATAAACAGATTATCTGCTTGTATCATAATACATGGTTTCTTTCCTCTTCTCATAGTTTGTTGCAGTCAGTTCTTATGTACCAGGAAATCAGCATCGAACATTACCTTAAATGTTCACAGTCCCATTATAAGGTAGATATTATGATTCCTGTATTAGAAAATGAAAATTGACTCTGGAAACAGCAATTTCTTCTTCATTACAAAACTAGTTATGATGAAACCAGATTTCTACTCTGAGTTGTCTTTCTCCACACTACAACTGGCTGCCCCTTAGAAAATTCATCATCTACTTCCCAAACTTTATCCTCTTAGATGTCTGCTATTAAGCCATTACTGTGTAATAATCTTATTCTAGATGAAATCTCAGTAATTGAATCAGAAGTTAGTGTGCATACTTGCTTTTTATAACCTAAGGATGTGCCACCATTTTGTTTAGTTAGGCAGAGTCCAAGTCTCTCCTATTCTGGTAGTAGCTACTACCTAAATTATTTGGTATGGGATCTGAGAGATAATAAGTTTCCACTCTGTAATGTGAATGAGTTCATGGCCAAGCCACCCCTACACCCACCCTACCTGATGAACAGTTATATCTGTGGCAATAATCACTTTGAAATACTAGCAGGCCTCACACTTTGAGAAAATATTTAGAGAAGAATGGTATTTTATACTACACAATTTGGGATTTTGAATAATAATTGCTGTGCTCTCTTATCACCATTCATGTGCATGGATAAAGCCATGTAAAAACAACAAACTAATAGAAGTGTTGCTGGTGATGAGTCCATGATGGAATCACCATTGTTAAAATTCAAGCATGATAACAGAGCATCTATGACGCCTCAGGAAGTGAGCTCGCCAGTTACATCATGGCCATGTTCTGCTTATACCCTTGCATGAGGTCTTTGCTCTTCCAGATTTATAGGAACATAGAGACTTCAGAAAGGGGATTGCTTTCAAATTGATTAAATTCTGGACAATAATGTCTATGAGGAGATGAAAGACATAACTATCAATGAGGCTAATTTAGTGAAATGAGTGAAAGCTGAGCTCTGATAAAATACTCTTTATTATCTAGAGAATATGTCTTTGTTGGGTAGATTGAACCAGTGCCTAATCCACAAATGTTCACCTCTCATCACTTTATGGGATTTCCATTTAACCTGACTTATTTTAACTTTGAATTTTTTAATTTTCAATGTGTGAGACTGTTTTTAACCAATCAAATTAGAATCAAATTTGCAAGTGAAATGCCACAAGATAGAGCTGTATATGCTCTCCTGAAGTTGAAATATGAAGCATCTTTCATTGCCGAAATCACTAACTTTATGACCCCATCCCAAGTGCTTGGAAGAGGATTTATGTTGACTGTATCCATGAGGCTTATTGCCCATGATGTCATTGCTCATTATTATGTTTACTGATTTATTTCTCATATGGCCAACATCAGAGTTTTTGTTTTTTTTTTTTCCGTTCAGTGAGTGAATCTGTCCTTTAGAACTACATATTTCATGAGAACAGTGCTAAACTCGTTAATTTGGAAAAGTCAAAGCATTGCTGCCATGTTTTTTCAACTGTCTAAGCTAACTATGTGGTTAGTAACTTGCAAAGATGATCCTTGTATTTGGCAAGAGTTAACACTAAGAGAATATTGAGGGGCTTCATGATTGCTCCATGAAACATCCTTATTAATAAGGCAATTTTGGTGCCATTTTTAAGATCATCTCTATCTGGAACCTTTCAAGCAATGTATACATTTCTGAGAGCAGTAACCTGTTAATAAATCTGTGGTCATAGAGCTTCCTAGGTTAATGTATCGGCAACAGCTGCACTTGGGGAAGTGAGAATGGAATAAGGAGAAGGGCAAACAAAAACATCTGAAGAAGGAGATGCAACTTGGAACACTTCACTGGCCAACCCTAGTTGTCATAGTTTGGTCTTTGGAATCTCAAGTTGGAGATATGTTTAGCCTTGGCCCTTTCTGGAGCAGTGCACTGGTCAGGATAGTAACAAGAGATTAAATATGGTTAAATAGAGTCCCTTTAGACAGGTCTATCAACAGAAGGAGAGAGGGCTGTTAACTTTTGACCTGCTTAGAAGAAGTATAACCAAAGTGGAACCAGGGCAAAGGTGAGATCTGAGCAAGTCCTCTTTCTTTTCACTGTGAGCAGAAGGCAAAAGATTTCACCAGGAAGTCAGCTGACCTCTCCCCTGGGCACTAATTTGGTTAAACCCTAGCATTTCTGACTTTCCTTGGTTATGTCCAGAAAGCAAAGCCCCTATCCTAAGGACAATTTGAATGTTTTAAGCAAAGAGAGAGCCAATTTGCTGTCCCTGGCTACTTCTATTTTAGGAGATAGAAATGTTCCAAAAGAAAATCCATTCAGCACCACTTTCCCATTTTGACCCTTGAGAAAGAAAGACAGGGAATTGGCATTTATTGAGCAGAGCAGTCTGCCGTGTGCCAGACAGCATGCCAGGTACTTTATACACAATGTCTCACAACACTCTCACAACCAACTGTTACTCCCTTTCTACAAATGAGAAACTGAGTCTCCACTTTGGTATTTGATGACTAACTCATGCTGATGAGGCTCACAAGGGGTGAAGCCAGAATGCAAATCCAAGCTATTTAATTCCTAAATCTTTGTCCCTCCCCATTAACATTATGACATTCTGCACTGATATCTTTACTTCATGAAAAAATCATACCTAATTTCCACCTTGTATAAGGATAGCATGTATGTGTATACATGTGTGTAAACCTATGCATGGGCAGATTGGAGTGATTGTTTTCACAAATCTTAGCTTTTCTTCTGTACCTTCCTCAGGGTTCTCTTGAATGGGAGCCATGACACCTGAAAAAATAACAAACATTATATTCCCAGAGAAGAAAAAGAAGGGAGGTATTTCTGTCCCAAACATGGGCGTGCTCAGCCTTTGCATTTAAGAGTATGTAGGCATGTTTTACCAGAGCCATGATGTTTCTTTTCCTAATCATAGAAAAGTATTCAGCAAACATGCCAAGTTTCCTAAGATCACCTCTACCTGCAGAGACTATCTTGTGGTTAATGTATATTCATTCTCTTCTTGATCTTTTCTTCAGGAGATGTTTTTGCCTAGTCGTCGTTATTTTTCTAATTGCCCAATTTTCTTTTCTCTGTTAAACACTAATTAAAGAATGAGCCCAGGACTGCCACCTTTTTGGAGACAACATTAATCTCCTGCCCTCTCTACATTTTAATGGGCCTAATTTATCCCTATTATCTACTGCTTTCACTACCCCAGCTAAGTGAAGAAAATATTCTCGTCCCTTTCACCTTCTCATCAACTTTGCTGCTTTTTTGCATTTTATTTTCCCCTCCCACAACTGATTCTGCATTGTGTTGTTAATTTTCACCGTCAGCAAGATATGCATGTTACCTGAACAGCCCTCGCCCCTCCTTTCTTCCCTACTCCATCTGGTCTCTACTGCTCCTTCTCCCCATCTCTGATCCTCGACATGCCTGTGATCAATCGATGGATTAATTAATCAACCAGATATAACTCAACACCTACACTGAGACACAGACACTCAAGCATCAGTCCTGGTCTCCAGGAACTCATTGTCTGAAAAGGGAGACCCACCAAAAAAAGCCCAAACGCAAACAACAAAACAGTACAAAAAACAAAATGCAGTACAGGTAACAATATAGATTAGAAGAAGGTGTGGGAAAGCAGAGGAGGAGCTTCTACTCCAGCCTAGGGGGCACAGAGGCTTCCTGGAATGGCTGACATTAGAAGGACTGGATATCTGATAGGTAAACAAATGGATTGAATCCTGTCATTCATTTGCATTCATAGCAAACTTGATAATCAGTGATATTGACTTCCCTTATATCTCCTTTCTACAACTCCATAATATTTCTGTTAACAAAATGTTATAAGGCACTTTGAAATACCCATGTAAAAATTAGTGTATTAATTAAAATAGAGCAAGGCCCAACTAATGAACCCAGACATAAGCTGTAAAGCAAAGAATTTGACTGCTAAGTGGGGAGGGGCAGTTCAAGCCCTCAGCTCATTATGTTGTTTATTTTTTCCATTTTTTTTAAAGTTTATTATTTATTTTGCGTGCGAGAGAGAGCACAAGTGGGGTAAAGGCATAGAGAGAGAAGGAGAGAGGATATCAAGCAGGCTCTGTGCTGTCAGTGCAGAGCCCAATGAGGGCTTCAAACTCATAGACAGTGAGATCATGACTTGACCTGAGATCAAGAGTCAGACGCTTAACCAACTGAGCCTCCCAGGCGCCCCTGATTGTATTGGTCTTTAAACAGTGTTTAAAATCTCTCTTGGGGCACCTGGGTGGCTCAGTTGGTTGAGCATCCAACTTCGGCTCATGTCATGATCTCACAGTTTGTAAGTTCGATCCCCGTGTTGGGCTTTGTGCTGACAGCTCGGAGCCTGGAGCCTGCTTCAGATTCTGTGTCTCCCTCTCTCTCTGTCCTTCCACTGCTCACAGTCTTTCTCTCTCAAAAATAAACAAACATTAAGAAAATTAAAAAACAAAACAAAACACCTCTCTTCTTACAACTTTTCAATTATAATTCTGATATTGTTGTGTTTCTGATATCTTGGACTACTATCAGATTAGAAATAACCCAACCTAAAGGGTTAAGGATTCTTTGAAGGAATATAGCTTCAACCCAGGGACAAGTGATCCCTAATACTTGAATAATGAAAAAGAAAACAAACAAACCAAAACTATAAAACAAATTAACAAAACTAAAAACAGATTAACAAAAGCTATGAAAACCAACAGACCCAGGGAATAAAAATAGAAGTAGATATTTAGCAATCTCAGTAACTCCTAGTTTTGTCCCTGCATGCTAAAGAGCACAATAAGTGGTGTTAACAGTGATTGGCCAGAGTCAGCAGATAAAGGTTTATTTAAATTTAAGGAGCTATATTTCAGAAAGTGAGAAAATTGGATAATTCATGGTGGAAAAGTTTTCACAAACACTGGAACATAATTCTTTTCTTAGCACAAATAAAGTTTAGTCGACAAATGAACGCACGTGTTTAACAGTATATATCCCAGTGTTTGACAATGGATGCTCATGATTTTCTGTTTTGTTTGTTTTTGTCATGTGTGTGTATGTGTTTGTGTGTGTATGTATGTGTATGTGTTAAACATCACTCACAGTTTCTTAAAAGACAAACATTCACTATTGAGATCCTCCTGGATTTCTTAAGGAACTTCTCAAACAGAATGTGACCCTGATTGTTTCAAAAGGCAAAATAGTTTCATGTGTCAGCAGTATTTCCTTACCACTAAAGCATATAGATAGATAGATAGATAGATAGATAGATAGATAGATAGATAGAAGCCTATATATTTCTAAGAAAAGAGAAATGCTTATTTAAAAAATCTGAAGTTCTTTATGACATCTTGAGTGTGAATAATAGTAGGCTCTAGAAGTCTTTGTAATTGATTCAAGACAATGAATTTGAAACATGTATTTTACATAGATCATCAAGTGGCTTTAGTATAGCCTTTCATATCACAATGAAGTATACTTTCTTCACTTTTTTTGTCATGGTAATCATTTAAGTGTTTCTTTTTCATAATTACCATAATAATCTGACTCACTATTGGCTGTTGCCAAAATTATTAGCATACTCTTCTTAGTAAAACTGAAATCTATTATTTTTGTGCTCACAGTATTATAGAATATAGAGATGTAAGGATCTGAAGACTTCCAGCCATGTCATTACAGAGGAAGAGATGGATTCTTCATAATAGATTGTATATTCTTAGGAATTTATTGTGTTCTCAATCTTGATCTAAGTATCATTATTGTATAGGTTCCAAGGAATCTTTGATTTCATGCATAGCCTTACTAAGGGAGGATATTCCCACACTGGGATTTAGAACAATTTGAAGCATGTGCATTAGCATGGGCTAAATAGAATATGTTATATTGAACATGTAGGGGAGATCTTTGTATTTGTAAAATGCTATTACATCACATTCAATGTTTTTTTCATAAGACATGATTGGTTTTGAAATTCAGGTGTTTTATATGCTTCTGTAGAGAGGCAACAAAAGCGTGCAGCTTGGCAGGGTGAAGAGAAGAGGAATCTGTATACAGTGAGGGGCAGGGACAAGCAAACACCTTTTAAGTCCATGTTTTATTATCCACATTACCTGTACTTTATACTCATCTGATTTTAGTTGTCCCTCCTTCTCCCACATGTCCCACCCTAAGGTGGTGTTTCTGAATGATCTCAAGAGCCCATCACATTTACCTGATAGGATTTTTGCCTGAAAACATTGGAATGGTTAGACCAATTTGTTCTTTATTAATCACTAAAGATGTTACTTGGTCATGATAGATTACTTCTAAATGCATTCTTCTTTGCCATATGATACAGAAACTGGCCTAGGGAAAAGTTGGGAATTCTTCCTGAAGTGTTTACCTAATACAGTTTGATAAGCCATCAGAAGAGACCATTGCCACTGAGGGCTCCTGTGGCCTAGGTTGGAGATTTGAAGATCTGATGCTCACTCCATCATGTACATCTATGTCTGCCTGGGTGGGAGACTTTGCCAAGCCACTTAATGTTTCTGAGGCTGTGTTTCATCACTTGTTAAGTGAGTGACACCCCTCCTCCATCCCAACCCCAGGAGTATTTCTGAAATGGCTATGAAAAATCAATCGGGAAAATCCCAATGGGGAATTTTAATATATTTTTTATTTTTTTTTTATTTTTTTATTTTTTTATATATGAAATTTATTGACAAATTGGTTTCCATTCAACACCCAGTGCTCATCCCAAAAGGTGCCCTACTCAATACCCATCACCCACCCTCCCCTCCCTCCCACCCCCCATCAACCCTCAGTTTGTTCTCAGTTTTTAACAGTCTCTTATGCTTTGGCTCTCTCCCACTCTAACGTCCTTTTTTTTTTTTTTTTTTTTTTCTTTTTCCTTCCCCTCCCCCATGGGTTCCTGGATAAAGAAATTGTGGTTTATATACACAATGGAATACTACGTGGCAATGAGAAAAAATGAAATATGGCCTTTTGTAGCAACGTGGATGGAACTGGAGAGTGTGATGCTAAGTGAAATAAGCCATACAGAGAAAGACAGATACCATATGGTTTCACTCTTATGTGGATCCTGAGAAACTTAATATATTTTTTAAATCACAAAAATATGTTTTTACTATTCATTTTTGTCATTGAAAAAAAGATTTATTGGAAGGGATAGAGATAGAATGGGGGAGGAATGCCAGATGAAGGGAAATGCAGGTGACAATAGTCTCCTTGCTAAGAAGTTTGGAACTTATGCTGAAGGCAATAGACAGGTCAGAATTTATATGCTTTAAGTATTTAACTGAGACAGTGCAGAGAATGGAGTAGAGAAAGGTGAAATGGAATCAGGGTGTTCTGGCAGGACACTGTAATAATCCAGTGATGTGATGGTGAGTGCCTAAACCAGGGCTTTGGCATTAGGGATGAGGAGGCAAGGGGACTATAAGGAATAACTGAAGTGTAGAATTGGCATGCCTTGCCAATTGATGTGGGAGGTGAAGAAGCCAAGAAAAGATGCTAATATCAGTTTGAGACAAGTTGAGTTCGAGGGCACACTGCAGACTGAACAGTTTTATGTAAGTATTTGGAGCACAAGAGAGGGTTTAGGGATATGGCTATAGATCTGGAACTCGATAGCACACCGTATATCAGTAAGGCTGTGTGGGCCACTGGATTAATAAGACTGTCCAAGGAAGGAAAAAAAGAGAGCAGAGGGTAGGCCTCTGAGAAGCAGCAGAATTTAGGAAGCAAAGAAGAAATGGAGCCTAAGAAGGAAACTGAGAAAGAATAGTCAGCAGCTGAGAGGAGAAGAGAAGGGTGGAGTCAGAGGAAAAAAAGAAATTATCAGCAGGAAACACATGGGGAGAGTTGAGACAAAATAGAACTGAAATCATCCAGGGGTTTGTGGATCTGGATGAGTAACTGGGAAAGAAGTCAGATGTGTTTCTAGAAAATGTCGCTTGCTTAAAGCAAGGCCCATTCCTGTACTGGAGTGATATACCAAAGTTTCTGCATTTATTTAAGCTACAGAAAGATTACACCTCTACAAACACACAGGCCAACCAATCCATTCCTTTCTCTGCCAAAATCATTATGACCTCTATTCTAATCTGCTTTCTTTTTTATAGTAGGAATGTTGAAAATTAGCAATCAGCCAACTTGGTTGTGTACAACTGTTAAGTTTTATAGATAGATAAATGGATGGATGGGTGGGTAGGTGGGTGGGTAGACAGATAGATACGTAAGTAAAAAGATAATTAGATAGATGAACAGTAGCCACCAAACTGTTGAGGTTGAAGAGCTTTAGCTACCCCTCCCCATACTGCTAGTGATTACAATAACATTTCTCAGAATAAACCTTTTGATGAGCTCCCAGTTTCCTATCCAGGTACATACTCTAAACCACACCTTGCATGAAAGGTTCACTTGAGGCAAACCCAATAACCTTTGAGTGGCAGGTTTGTTATCTTGTAGAAGTCTTCAGGCAAGGACGAATTCTGCATCCCCATCTCTGGGCTCAGAAGCCTTTAGGACTCAGGCCTCAGGGGCTATTCCTATGCATCCAGGCCCAAGGCCTAGCTGTATGTTTTATTGTTCCTATAGTTGTGGGCGGTGTCCATAAAATATGTTAGCCAATCCACAGTGTTGAACACCAGTATTTTTGCCAATGAACTGTTCATGCTAACTAGCAAGCCAGCAATTTTACTAGTGAAAGCCCTTTTCTAATATTTATTATGCAAAACCCCTGATTCTGACTGAAATATGGCTAGGAGAGGCACTTGGCACGGCCACCTCTGGTGTGTGGCTTTCTGTTGGGAACACTCATGGTCAGGGCACCCTGGTCAGTTGTATTCCCCATGAATGGGGCTTAAACTAAAGGACACATACAAAATCTCATGATTTTTGCTGAATAGAACTTTAAAAATAAATGCCAAACATTAACAGCAAAGACTAAGGAAGTTTGAGACATCATCATGAAACACCAATTTCTTTGCAATGAATGAAAACATCATTTGGAAATAGTGTCTGTTGAGCTGAGAACTAGCCTTTTGGGGTATGTTTATTGTACCTGCAATTTTTAGACCTCTGTCTATAGCCAGTATTCAGATCTCATTCTCATATGACCCATTTTATCATAGCCCACCCACCAATATTAAAACATTGAGCTTGCCAAATTGCCTGTAGTATACCATCAAAATATTTCACATCCATGGTTGCACAAAGAGAAATGTTCTGATGCTCTGGTGCACCTGTCAATTATTCTAATCTGTTAGTTTCCTCAGCTAACAACCCAGATGAAGCTTGATTAACAACCACAGGGTAAAGAAAAACACTGAAGGATCAGAATGCTAGCATAGACTTTTAATAATTATGTCCTCATTGTTTTTGTGATCCCAAAAATATCAGTATGCATATTATATAAAATGAAAACATTAAAGAAAAAATGTATTTAAGGAAATGAATATTTCCCAGTAATCTTGTGTCCAGAGATAGCTTTTCTTGACCATTTGGTATGGTTTTTGGTATGTATTTTTCCCCATGTAAGAATAAACATATGTAGATAAATTATTTTTAATAGGGTCTTAACTACATTTTTCGCTTTACAGTTTAAAAAAAAAAAAAAAAACAAAAAACATCCTGAACATCAGTATCTTCTCATCAGTATATAGAGATCATTTTTTTAAGTAAGGATTGAGTTTTCCATTCCCATGGTCAAATTAAAGCCATCCCCTTTATTGCTGTTGTGAACACATTCTTTGTGGCAGGAAGAACAGCTTAAATAATGAGAATAACAATAATAATGAAGACCTTCACAGACACCATAGAAGAAACAATTCTGGGAGTCCTGGCTTAGCCTGAGTTGTTTCCACTGACCCCACAAACGATAATGACCCAGAGAAACAGTTTCGGTGTGATTTTTTAAGTGAACACAATAGGGCCGGCTGTCATACACATTGCAAAGAAAGCAAAGCATAGATTATTATTGTCAGGTACCCACTTATATCTTAGTCTCCACCCAATAACTTTGTCCTTAGCCTCATGATATTGGTGTCCTCGAGACCAGGGATACCTTGGGTTGATTCCCACTTGACCACTCATCAGCTTTGTAACTGTGTGTAAAGTATTTAACTGCCCTGACCTTTTTTTTTTTTTTTTTTTTTTTGTCATCTGTAAAATAGACCTAATGCCTACCTCACAGAGGATCAAATGAAATATTAAAACTAAAAGACCTTTCCCGGGGATTGAGCCATACTAGATTTCAAGCAATGTTACTTTCTTACTTCCCAAATTCAAACCTGTTCTGAGGGAGAGTTGATGACTTTTTTTTTTTTTTATTTAGACACTGTACTAGACATTGCTGAATGCAAGCTTCACAGTCTTCCCACTGAATTTGTGATCTCCATATTTTTAAACTGTGAAATATTTTTCTTGTTGTTTGTTTTCATCCAAATCAAATACAGAGCCAAGCTCTGGGCAGATAAAAAGCAGAGCTGGTGTGGCTAGAATGGGGAAGTGGTGGGAGCTGGCCCACCTGATCTCCACAAAGCACAACACTCCCCCAGGACAGTTAGAAAACCTGCACAGGGGCACCTGGGTGGCTCTGTTGGTTAAGCATCTGACTCTTGATTTCAGCTCAGGTCATAAGCTCAACGTTGTGAGATCCAGCCCCACATCAGGCTCAGCGCTTAGCATGGGGCCTGCTTGGGATTCTTTCTCTCTGTCTCTCTCTTCCCTTCCCCTGCTTGTACATGTGCATGCGCATGCACTCTTCCTGTCTCAAAATAAATAAACATTAAAAAAGAAAAAGAAAACCTAGGCACAAGACACTGAGCTTCTCACAACTATTGCAAAAAGATCTCTTTTATTATGAGGCCATAAAAGTGGTTGACAACCCATTATGACTTATCCTTTCAAAGGGTTTGTATTTGTCCGGTACCAATGACTAAATTCAGAAAAAAAATCATTTTAAATATGGATATTCACATATGGATAACACCAGTCAGCTAGAGGTCGTTTCTTGTGACTGATTTGGGGATGGACTTGGAAAGGTGGGGAGGATGAAACATTGGGTCTTTCCTAATACTGTTCCTCTCGCAAACTGTGGAAAACCGTCCTACCCACCCATTTGGCTCTACCCACAGAATGGTGACCAGCTTTGGGTTTCAAAAGGAAAGAAGAATAGGAGAAGGCATCAGGTCTGTACCTGTGCCAGACCCTCTGGGAAGATGCTAATGGAGGCTTAGTCACCAAGGCAAGAAAGCTGTTACAGATCCTGGAGTGAGCAGGCCCGCAGGACATTCGGTGTTACTTGACAGTGGTTTGGGGATTAATGTGAAGTCCAGGTTATCTATATCTGAAGGGGTTTCCCTGGAGTACACACCATTTATGAACAAAGGTGTTAAAAGGTGTGGAGATAGGCAGTACAACAAAGTAGTTGAGGGCAAGAGCTCTGGAATCAGAAGAGCTTGGAACTGAACTCTGATATGATTAGCTGTGTGACTTCGAGTATATTCCTTACCCTCTATTAGGCTCAGTTCTCTGGACCGTAAAATGAGGATAATAGTATTTATTCACAGGGTTGTTGTGAGAGTTGAAAGACATAATGTATGCAAAGCCCTTAGTGCGGAGCCTGACACATAGTAAGGACTCAATAAATACAGCTATTAGTATTTGTTGTAGCCTCCTTAAGCACTCAACTTTCTGTCCATTTGAAAAGGTAAAAATATATTTACGAGTACTTAGTGTCATTGAATTAATGCTACAATTTCTTTAATGCTTAAAATCATCTGAGGTATAGGATAATACTTAGTAGAACTATTTAATTGTACCATTTAGTAATGGATGATTACACACATTAAAACCTCAATTTAATATTGTGTAGAATCATATGCTAAGGATCTACAACCAGAAATGTAATCACCTATGTATACTGCATCTGGGTTATTTGGCTATTGTAATTAATAGTGGAGATGGTGAAATCCATTTTCAGGAGCTAACAAAACATATAGTCAGATTGAACATTGACTGGCTTACAAAGCAACCTAAGACATTGCCTTCTGCTACAATAGAATTTTGAGCACCTATCCTCTGTAGTCCGTCTTTGATTGCAATAATTCCGTGCAATAAACTTTGCTCAGTACCTCACTATATCCCCCGGATTCTACACAGTGAGAAAGAATTTACCTATGTAATGCAATCAAATTATTGAGAACTTCCTGGGTTTGAGACACCGTTTGGTATTATTGATGTTTTAATATAAAATGAGCCAATGGCATTTAGTAATTTTTAAGAAATTTGTATTTATGTTTTATCATTGATACAACCTCAATCCCTGAGTTAGTTAGGCAAGAATCAGCACTTCTCTTTTTTTCACTTTGTTTATTTACTTTGAGAGAAAGAAGGAAAGAGAGAGAGCAAGTGGGGGATGGGCAGAGAGAGGGGAGAGAGAATCCCAGGCAGACTGCACACCATCAGTGCAGAGCCTGATGTGGGGCTCAAACTCACAAACCATGAGATCATGACCTGAACCAAAGTCGAATGCTTAGCCAACTGACCCACCCAGGTACCCCAATATTTCTCTTTTATGTTACTTTTATTTTAAGCATGTACCACCTAATGTGAGCTCTGGATACTTGTCTAGGTCAATCAACTCACCAACCTACCCACCCATGTTCTTGGTAATGTCTATTACATGGAAGATTATAGGTATTGGCCTATACTTTCTTAACCTTCACATGCTGTATTTGTAATGCCTGGATTTAGAAAGAGGTTTGATTAACAGAAAATATCTATGAATAATAATAAACATTAAGCTTATAACAAAACCTCAATCTTATGAGTGTCTATCATCCGAGTTCTCATGTCTAGCACTCTAGTTTCTTACTCAGCACTGTTTTCATTAAACCCTTCCATTTTCTCTCCATTTAACTTTACCACATCAAAATAGGTTTCTCTCTGCAACTTTATTTTTAATTACTCTGCGTTTTATATCATCTGTTTACATTTTTATGATATAACAGATGTATGTTTATCCCTTGCCTCACAGTACATTAAATAGAAACCAAAAAAAGAAAAAAAAAGCCAACAAACAAACAAAAAACAGCCTCCAAAGTTGCATTGGTTTAATACCTTGTCTTTGTTTGGACTGCAGTGATGCTAAAGATGCATGCTGCAGTCCTTCTTGTAAAAATATTTGTAAGATTTAAACCATTTAAATAAATTGCTTTTGCCCTCTTCTAGCATCGAGGTACTAAGGCATCAGTCTATACCTGACACCTGAAAAGAAAATTAACAATGTTCCTGCCTCCCCAGCCTCCTAGAATCATATTAAATACTTTGACACATTCAAGAGGTTTACCCCAGAGGCTCACAAACAGTAAAAGATTCATCAGCATTCATATGGCACCCCCTTTTTTCCCCCCTCCTTGGGATGTCACCCAGGATCTTGGATGCGGCTGACACACCTTCTAGTGCTTTCTACCATGTTTGCCGCATCTCTTGGGCCTGTTGCTACTGGTTGTTGGAACCTACTGTGTGTGTGCTAAAGCCTCGCTGTGCATTCTCTCATCAGAAGTTGGAAGAATGGAGAACACTTTTCCAGGCTTCTAGGTTTGCACGTTTTTTATATGACTATCTAAATATTGGTACCTTAAGGCTTATTAGCAACACATCTCTTTCTGTTGTTATAAAAGCCTACCATATGACTGTGAATCAAGTTCATGGGTCTGAAATCTCACTAAGTATAGAACTGCTCTTTTTCAAGGATTAAGTCTCTCTTTTTGGGACAAGGTCATCGGCTGGAAGTTCTTCCCTCAGAGGGAGTTCTCTCTGAGCAGTCTCTTCCCAGTTCCTTTTGCAGAAAGACTGCCATATGCCCCCTCCTCCACCACTCTATCAGAACTGTGCAGGTATGACTGAATTCTACAGACTTTGACCTAAGTTGAGATGACTTCCTTACAAGAAGTCAGAAAAATATCTTTTGTCTCAGGTTATTGCAGTCTAGTAGGGGGAATAATAGGTACACAAGTGAGTGCAACACAAGATAGATAACAAGTCTATAGGAAGTTGGAGGGGTTTGTCATTTCTCTGTTGATTTTCATTTTTTTATTTATTGAGAGAGAGAGAGATCAGGGGAGGGGCAGAGAGAGACAGAGAGAGAGAGAAGGAGGGAGAGAAAGAGACAGAGAGAGGGAGAATCTCAACCAGGCTCCACACCCACCACAGTGCAGAGCCAGATGTGGGGTATAAACTCACAAACTGTGAGATCATGACCTAAGCCGAAATCAAGAGTTGGATGCTTAACTGACTGATCCACCCAGACACCACTCAGTTTTTAAAGTGGCAGAGATTCTGACGATCTTGGAGGATCAGAGGAATTGTCATTGAGAAGGTGACAGGCAAAGCAGCCTTTAAAATATGGATACAATTTGATGAAGAGATGAACATCCCTCTTAAGGAGAGTAGCATTAGCAAAAAGTTATGTTTGAATGCCTTCCTGGGTCCTGAAAAAAGAGAGATCAAAGAAAATCTTCGGTAAGGGGTACATCCTGGAAGGCGCTCAGTGTCTGACTATGGAGTTTGAGTGTATTCTGTAGGCCTGTGTTTTCTTATTCATTTTTAAAAACTTCTTTCCTATTTATTAAAAGTAAAAAAGAAGTAAATATATCCTTTCCCTTTAATACAATAATGTCATGACTATCTTAAATGTGAGGTTGAGTCTTCTCATTGGAGGTTTTATTTATTTGTTTGTTTGTCTGTTTGAGAGAAAGTGTGCATGCATGCAGGGGAGAGGGGCAGAGGGACAGAGAGAGAGAATCTGAAGCAGCCTCTGCTCCACGCCCAGCACAGAGCCCCGTGCAGAGCTTGATTCCACAAACTTGGGATAATGACCTGAGCTGAAATCAAGAATCAGACCTTCAACCAACTGAGGCACCCACATGCCACATCTCATTGGAGGTTTTTCAATCTAGGCAGGCAACATTTCTAGATCCAAGCCTTCCTCTCTTACCGCTCCCTGCCATCCCTTCAGAGAAGGAATACTTAGGGAGACAAAGGCCCCTTGGTGCCTCAACTCCCCCAAACAAACATAAACTCAGTAATATTAGCAGCTTTGCTATGCCAGTGCAGTTCCAGGACAAGCCTACTGATCAACATTTGTCTTCCCACAAAGATCCTCAAATGGAAAATCTAAGTTAAAACTGTGAGCTGGCTGTGCAAACTTTGTTTCAGGAAAGAATACTTGGGACCCACCCCCACCCCCTTTAGCGAGAAGGAGGGTGCCCCCCTCCAACTCAACTGATGTCTATAAGCCCTATAGGGAAGAAGCCTGGAGCTTCTTCAGGCTAAAAAACAAACAAGACTCTTTGATGGCTTCAAACATAGAATTAGACTATATTTCATCAAATATAAGAGGACATCAATTGTAAAATGCTGTGTTCTATGATTATGAAAAGCGATGAGAATATTGCTTATTATTATTGTAAGAAACAAATGATTATGGAGTCATTTCTCTGCCTTCCTCTCCTCCACAATTGAGTTTTCTTCCTTACTGACTTCTGAAGCTCTTCCTGCTTTAGGGCTTTGCCACCTATGGGAATGGCTTGCTCTTGGGTGGCCTGTCTGAGGTTCGGTTTATCATGCACACTTGCCCATCTTACATCCTGTAAGAGGAGCTGACAGACTTTTGGCTGTTTGCCCCAAGACTCCAATCTGCTTTCTTCTGCCACTGAGGGTTGTATTGTGGAGTGCTATGGTGACCCCACGCCAGCTTGTGAGTTGGAAAGGAGTTTCTCCCAGTGCTCCTCCCAGATTGGTGCTTAAAATTCTGCTCACCCTCACGGCCTCACTGTATTGCAGGATTGGATGATTCAGAGATGACTTTTGGTCAGTTCGGTACTGAGTTAGAAAATTCAGGCTGAGTGTAAATCTCTCCCACAAGCCCCTCATTCCTGCTAGGCTAGTCTCCTGACATTCAGCTTCCTTTCTTCTGTCCACACCTCTTCTCCTGAATCATTAAAAATTTCACAAAGGAAGGGGAGAAATGATTCAAACATACACTACTCTGGTTTGATTTTCCTTGTCCTTGGTATCTAAACCTCCTGAGCAATAAAAAAAATAAAATAAAATAAATAAAAAAGATGAAGTAAAGAGTGAAGGGTAATGGATAGCTAAAGAGCATTCAGATTAATGGTCAAAATGTGTGCAAGACAAATCCTTTTGCAAGACTGCTTTTTATAGGTTTTTAATTTCTAAAATTTAATCATGCAGGTTTAATCACCTCCACTTGTATGGCTTTAAATTGAAGAGAGTTTGCTTTTTATCCAAATTGCCTTATAATAAAACTAGTGCTTTGGAGAAGGCTTACTTCTGTCTGCAGTGTTCAGATTCCTGCAAGGCTCTGCCATTGCCTTCCACTGCCACCCAGCCTCCGTGATCCTGTAGAGCAAACCAGTGGCAAGTCCTTTTGAATAAATCCAAACACTAGGGATGTTTGCCACTTGGACAAGACAGGGTGAGATGGGAGACAGGGGAAGAGCTTTGATGACAGATTGGAAAATCACCCACAGATGTAACTCCCATCATCTTGTCATCTTGACCTGGCTTCCTCCTCCTCCCCCTCTTACCTCTTCCTCCTTCACTAATTTCACTTCCACCTTCCAGTGTCCCCAATTCTATTAATATGTAAAGTAAATCTCACCTTGCAACAAAATATAACTCCTAGTGATCTTAGTCTACCTGCCTTCAAATTATATTTTTCATTAGCTACTTACTTATAGTGCTCTATCCTAAACATTATTTCTTTATTATTTAAAAATATTTTTTGTTTATCTTATTATATTTGCAAATCCTATCTCTAAATACAATGACAGGGTCATGACTTGGTTCTTACTTCTAGAGACTCAGATCCTAAAGATGAGGATTAAGCAACCTGAACCCCAAGAGAATGCAGTGACTCCCCTAGTTAGTGGCAGAGAGAGACCTGGAGTTCAGTCTTCCAAACCCAGGCGTAAACTTTTTCTCCTGCTTCACTCTGCTGTCACAATGAGTAAATTCTTCATCTGGAGGGTAAACCCGAGGAAGCTAGCTAGATGAAGTGTGTGCAAAAGCCAAAAGCTCAAGAGACCTGTGTATGCCGTGCCTTAGTATCCATGCTGCATTCTCTATCAGGCAGTGGTGACTCCATGCCTAAATCACTGCGACCATAATCTGAAATCTTATCAAAGGACAAAATATCATATCTCAGTGGCTTTTTTGTTGTTGTGATTGTTGTTTGGTAAGTCAAAAGATACTGAAATTTGAAAAAAAAAAAAAAAGAATGAGATTGTATTTCTTTAATAATTCCATCTAAACTGACTCTTCTCAATACTTCGGGCTTAATTTAGCCTGGATTGAATTGGAACTATATTCAGGGGGAAAAATGGTGTATCATACTCATGCAGCTATTCCTAAGTTCTGTTTTTCCAAATCCCAGGTTTCAGATGTCCACCCTGGCCATCTTCCTATATGGCCCTTGAGTTTCTAAATTCTGTCATCTCTTTAGCAGGAAGTTCAGGCAGCCTGCTTTTAAATGTTTGCTTCTCGAGATGTAACTGAGGGGGATTTTTGAGTGGTCTGCATTTCTAAATGTGTGTGTGTGTGTGTGTGTGTGTGTGTGTGCGCGCGCACGCGCTTATTTGAAGGAAAGACGCTTGGTCACAGGATAGAAGAAAGGACCAGAAAGACAAGAGAGAGAAAGGAAGCTGAGAGAACCGTTGGCAAGATAACTTTCCATCTATTTTTTACCCACATGCTTTTCTCATGTACACTCCTCCTTGAACAGCAATGTTACAGAATGTTCTGAGTAACACAGTGACTATTCAAGCTGTCTGTTGGGAGGAAAAAGTGTCTACCACTTTGAATCTCTCCTGAAAGCAGCTCACCTTTCTACATAATGAGCTTGGTCCACATCTGGTTTAGAGAACTTGATCTCATTGCAAACAACTAGAATTTAGAATCCATGTCCATCCCTGTGGATTCAGATGTGACTGATAATCTCAGGAGTAGACATTAATCTAGCTTTCCTAGTTCTGTGGTTTTCCAGACTCAAAGTAATCATAGGTATTGCACTGCTCACTGACATCACTGGATGAAAAAGTGGACTCAAAGAAAGTAAGCAGAACAAAATCCTCTAGTGCATTTCCTGGCCTACTGTGGCAGCCAGGTTCTAAGATGGCCAGCCCCTGTGTCAGTCCAGTCCTCAAGCCAGAGAACCAGCATTGCCTTCTCACGTCCTGTGATTTGTCCAAATGCTCTTGTTGCAGAATTTATTGTGCCTTGTGTCCCTAGAGTTCAGGGCCCTGCCTGCATAGTGAAGAATATAGAACAGTCTCTACTCCCTGCTGCTTCAGAGATCCCACCCTCCTTATCACTCCTCAGTTTATACCAACCACATAGTCTGCATTTCCATTCACCCTTGTTGTCTTCCTTTGGCCTGGGGCAAGACTCTCTGCTTAGGTCTGAGAATCTGGAAGGATATTTGCATCCTCATGGGTTCTAGCTCTTCTCCCTGTACTCACACCTGGCCTGTCCCTGTTCAGTCCACCACATGTGTATTACTAATACTGCCAGTGACCTACCTCTTACTTGCTGAACTCCTAGACCCTTTTTAGTCATTTAATCACGTCCTCAGTTATAAAGCTCTTTCTTCTTCTCCACACCTGTCTGGCCGCCACAGATGAAATCTAATCCTCCTTTTTTAAAAACGATTATTATTTATTTTTGAGAGTGAGGGAGAGAGAGAATCCCAAGCAGACCCCACACTGTCAGCACAGACCCTGACGCAAGGCTCGATCCCATGAACCATAAGATCATGACTCAAGCTGAAACCAAGAGTCTGACTCATTCTCTTCCCAACCCCTGTCCCCACCTCTCCACTTTAGAGCATGGTGAGTGGCCTAAGTTAACTCAGCCATCCTCCTGCACCAGAATCCCCATTATCCCTCTTGGTCCTAATCACCTTCACATGGACCCTTTCTAGCACATCAATGTCTGTCTTTCTGTCTCTTCCTTCCTTCCTTCCTTCCTTCCTTCCTTCCTTCCTTCCTTCCTTCCCTCCCTCCCTCCCTCCCTCCTTCCTTCTTTCCTCTCTTTCTTCCTTCTTCCCTCCCTCCCTCTCCCTCCCTTGCTTCCTCTCTTCCTTCCTCCCTTCCTTCCTAATCTAAGTCCAAAATAGAACTGAAACTCACTGCCCCGAGATCAAGAGTCACATACTTTACCCACTGAGTCAGCCAGATGCCCCATATCAGTGTCTTTCTTAAAGGGAGCCACATGATAAAATAAATGTTGGCTCCCATGAGGGGCTTGATAGACACCACAGAGAGCAGAGCTACCCTCTTCCTTAGGAATATGTGTCACCGTCCCCAGGTGACAGCCTGTGAGCAGGTCCACTCTCCTGAGCTCCACCGTAGTCATGGCTCAGATTTGGAAAAAAAAAAATGTTTAAATGTTTTCTTAAATATTTGAAAAGTGGGACATGGTTGCCGTTTTCTCAATTTTGTTCCTTTTAATTAAAGCTACAAACAAAAGTCACACTTTGTGGGAAGAAATCTCATTTGTGTCTCTGGGCACTGCTTTGGGATTCAGAACTTAGGTTCTTAAGATTTATGACTGACTGATGCTGTGAAATCAGTTGTTTCTGGCTGCAAATCATGAAATCAGCACCGAGTTGGCCATAAAAAATGAAGGTTTTATGGTAAGTGGTTTAAGAAAAATGCAGAATATGAGTCCTTTGCGATGTATATGTTTTATAGCAGCAATTCCCTATTTTTAATTTTTTTGAAAAAAAATTTCCATTGCTATGGTGGGGGAACATCTTGAAGTAACTTCAATGAAAACAGCAATGTATATAGAATAACATATAATGGCTCTGTCAGACTTATTCTCTCACTAACTGACGCATAAATCTAGGACGATGACTTTTTTCCCTGCAGAATTAGATTTTATTAAAATAGTTACTTTGTATCCCATCCAGCCTTGAGTCAAAGCAATGGGATTCTACATAAATGAAATTTGTTGATCCTAGTGCAAGCTAGAGCGGAATCAATTTCAATTTCCTTTGGATGGTACTATCAGTGTTTATCTGATGGTGGATTCCTTTTGTTTTTAAGTGATAGCTATAACAACAACCAAAAAATACTGATTCTCAGAATCATTCTCGATCTCAATTCAGAAAGTGTGTGCATTATTCTGTCCTGAATAATGAATTTTTTCTGTATCGTGGTTTTTAATTGATCATTCCCAACATTGAGTCTCTCAGAAAGTTTAATATGTTTTTCTTCTGTGGCATCCATTATTGGATGAGGATCAAGATATTCCATCCTTGTAATAGCCTTCACTGGCTTCAGCTAAAGGGACGATGTATTTCATAGAACATGCCTAGATATGGGGGGTAAAGACAAGCACCTCCTTTGGGTAATTACAGTCAGTCTCTCTTGATGGATCTGTGACTTCAGTCAATAGGCAGTTAGACAAATGTGTAACTGTGACTTCATGACAAAGGGATAAGGGCCTGGTTAGAACAGAACTCCCTTGAGGGGCTTGGGGCTGTTCCTTATGCTGGCTTGACCTTGAGAGTACTTACTGGAGGTTCAAAGTCGCATAGCAGCCCTGAAGCTTGGCGTGCTGTTTGTTCAGATGTGTTTGTTAGTGGCAGGTGGCAGGTTGGCACAGGTGACTTACAGTGTCAACATTTACAGCACCTTGGGTTGCAATTTTGTACACCCTGACAGATCCAACTCCATGGATATGCTGTTCACATATGCTCTGATTAGAATGGTCCTCCTGGAATGATGCAGTGCACAGCCTGCACACCTGCACCCAGCAGCCATGCTTTCACCTGCCTTATTTGTCCTCATATCTCCACTTTGCTTTCTTGGGGTTGAATTTGGGAGTTGTGTGGAGAAGAAGGTTTGATGACTGGTCCTGAGTGACAAATTCCCCGAAGAGATATTGTGACACCAGTGACCAAAGTGACCTGAAATTCAGGTCAGTCACTAAAATATTTGATATAAAATATGTACCTCTCTCTCCCAGCCCACCTCACCTGTACTCTGCGTGCCTCATTTCCCAATTCATCTCCAGGATGAAGTGCTCCATCCCACTTTGTTCACTTTTATTTAACTTTTATAAAATCAGCCCTAGAAACTTTTTACTTATGGAAATGTGTCTATGGATGTTAAACTTGGGTTAAGAACAGCTTTAAGAGACACCTATAACACTCATTCCCAGGATTACATGGGCACAGACATTCCATTGTCACCCCCTTTTGGGGATGACATCGAGCTTTTGGAGATAGGAGTCCTCCACCCCAAGCCTACTCTTAGGGATCTCTTTATTATTTCTTATTGCTTGTTGGCATAAATTAGTTTAATTTCACAAGTATGAATGAGTTTTCATGGGCTTATGCTTCGAAGAAGGGACACTTTAGGTATTATTTACCAAAATAGTAAGTCCTGCTGCTCTTCGGAATTCTTACCAGGTGTCAGGGGCTGAATGGTGAATTTTCTTCGTATTTTCTGACTTATTTTTTCCTCACACAGTACTATCAGGGGAATAATATTATCTTCATTTTATAAATTACACCCTAGAAGCTTGTCCGAGTTTGGTCTGACTCCTGAGTTTATGAGCTTTCATCTCATGTTGCGATGCTCCCCTAAAATGACATTCCCAGGCATTGACTCATGCTATCAGATAATTATCCTTCGCAGCAGAAGCACAGGCAGGAGCTGATTCTTGCTTTTGCTGGTGGCTCTTTCTGCCCATGGCTGTGAGCCCATGTTGTGCCTTCGGTGCTGATCATCCATGAGTGAGGCCTGGAAACTCGTCACATGCACAGGACAGCCTCTCCTGGTCTCGGCTCTCCCACTGTGCTTCCACAGTGCTGGACTACAGATGTGGACAGGGTTGACTGATGAAGAAACAGAGTGAAGATGATATCTATGACCTGCCTGAGAAACCCAGGAAAAACTTGGGTGTTTGGCAGTTTACTGATGTATAAAGACAATACCCCCAAAGATACAGCATCTATTACAGAACCCTGTTGGAGAATAGCTACATGCTTTGTTATTGCGTGGTCTAGACACTGGTGATCTTGGAAAAAGCTTTGAGAGAGACGACTGGCTTGAGACTTTTTAACTCAAATACACTCTTTGATATATAGCTGGTGGTTCAGTGACTAGTGCACAGAACATCATGCACTTGAGCCCAGACTAAGCTAAGGTGATTTTCTGCCTGTCAGAACTAAACTTGGCCAATCTTTCCATGCATGCACATAGGACCAGCGTTCAGTGAGATTATATTAGTATAGTTGTCCATTATATCCCTCAGGTCTTGGTCCAGTGGACCTGACCCCTCCCCTGTGACCCCAACTTGCATTGTGGTGTTGCCCCGTTTTCGTGTCACAAGAAGCAGATTCCTCGAGTTGAAGAAGACTCGTTACAAGGATTCTGAAGTCAGTGACTGTCAGAATCATTGTTCACTGCACATCAATGATCGTTAGGAGAAATGGACACATGAGGCAAAATACAGGGACAGAGCTAGTGACAGCAAGAACATATTGAAGACAAGAGCTAGATTGGTTAGATAATGTCACTATTGAAGGTTTGTGTACTGCTTTAGTCACTTGTGATTGGACTGATCCTAAGTACGATATCTTATTCCTCTCTCATGTACTTTCTTATGATGTAATAACAAAGCTAAATGCCTGAATTTTATGTTGGTCATTCATATCTTATGTGTACACATTTTTAATGGAAATCCCAGCCCTGTTTTGTGAAAATAGATGGATATTACTTATTACATGCTAAAGGAATTCCAGATACATAACTGATGGGAGAGGATTTTTTTTTTTAAGAGACAGCTCTCTTCTTTCTTAAACAGATGGATTTTTCTATATCACAATTACAGGAAGAATCAGATGGATGAGGACTGTGGGTGGTTTCTTATCACCAAGTGGGTGTAATGGTCACTGTGGGTGTGTTCTCATCCATTCCCATGCTCTCATGCCCTGAATTGGTCTAGAAATCCAAGTATCAGCTAATTAGTTTCTGGAATTCATCAGTTTCTGATTGCAAGGAACAATTCATGAATTGGCACCTGTTCTAATTTGGAAAATCACACAGAGAAGAGATAGTTTTGTAGGGCTTAGGTAAAGTGTTCTCCCTCATAGGACAAAGTCAAAAAGATGCTTCTGTCTTTTTCTGGATATTGTCATATGTGGTTACAAGATATTTTGTTATTAGCCTGAAAATGAAGTTCACACATGGAGATGGCAGGGAATTACCGGGACACAGAATTGGAGCAACTAGATAGAGTTTATTCCCAAAACCTGCTTACCTTTGTAGTTTCAGTTCTGTGAGCCAATAAAATCCTTAATCTTTATGCCAAGTTGAATTGGACTTTGTCTTGCCTTTAGCCAAATTTCTCCCTGCTAACACAGTATGGAAGTAGGCATGGAATGAGCGTGTTTGGGTCTACTGGTGTTTGGATCTTGTCAGAGTATCAGTGGACTCACAGGAGCATTACCTCTGTGACTGCATGATGATATAGCATACATTTGTGTGTGCCTCATATCCTCCCATCCACCAGGCAATCCATCCTGCCCAGTCTTGTCTGCTCTGCTTATCTAGTGTGAAGCTCCTTTCCCAGCCTCTTTCTTCCTCCATCTCCTGCACAAAAGCCTGACTGCAGCAGGAGTGAGTGGCTGATTCAGAAGTAAGCTGGGCTGAGCAGTCAGATGTTCTGTCTTGTGAACCCAATATAGCAATTGTTTGTTGTTATACAGTACTTTACCTGGGGAGTTGAATGGATCACAAACATGGAGTAGCTCTTCTTATACCATGGGCATAGCAATGCAAATAAAGCCAGTTGGCAGAAGCCAAGGGGTAAAGAAACAGACATGGAGAAAGAAGACAGGCCTTCCAATGCCTGGTTCAGGTTCCACGTGGGACCTGACCCTAACTTCCTGCCCTTGAGTTCAAATATTCCTTCTTCCTTAGGTAGCTTGGAAGGACTTCTATTTCCTGTGACCCAGAGAGCCCTGGCTAAGAGAAGAAAGTGTTGTCCTCACCTCAGTTTATACATGATACAACTGAAGATGAGAAAGGTTAACCAAAGCTGTTTTGTAGCAAGCTGAGAGTCAGCCTAGCTTTCCTAACATTATAACCTTTGTTTTTCCATTTCACTTGCTGGTTAAGTGACCAAGAGAGACCAATTCATCTAAAACGTTTTGTGACCATTGCCCATCATACATCAGACAAAAGAGAATTACTGTTCAGCTGCTTTGTTACATCCTTGACAAAACTGAATGGGTTACAAACTGCCAGACTGAAAACTCAGTAGTAAACTGGGTCACAATCACTAAAGGTCCGTTTACTTCAATATTTTAATGCACGCAGTATCTTCCTTAAATTGCCGAGAACTCACCAGCCTTGGCAGTGTTGTTAAGTGTTGCTAATTGTTAATTATCTTTAAATAAATATCTGCTGACTTGCATGCCAGGACATTCCTACATAGAGTTGCCCATGTGAGAAGCAACCCCACTGAAAAAGTAGCTGCCCCAAGTGTGTCTGCTGCCATGAGTTTCAATCTGAGACACATGTGAAGCCATCCCCTGTTTTCCCTGTCATAGCATTTTAATACTTGTGGCCTGTCTCTTCTGGCCAGGAAGCTTCTAGACCGTCTGTCTTAACTCAGTGCAGCTGCTCTGGAGACTAACTGCCTTTCAGTTTTGTAGTGACGCCCCCCAACCAGATCCCCAAATTAATTTTAGCATATGACACATAGCCTTCAAATTTAATGAAAATCCACTCAGCCATTATCTGTGATATGACAGACTGAAACTTAATTATATTGACATGGATTTGAGCTAATGCTATCATATTTTGCTAGAAAAGGCATCTCTTTAGGAGTGATCACAATTAGCAGTCAAATTTGGGAAATACAAGCATGGAGGAATATCTGTGCAGCCACATGGCACCCATACCTTTAGGACACCCATCTGGTCAGGGACTGACTATCCTCTTTCACCCAGATAATCACAACTAGACTCTGGGTTAATAGCTTTGAAGAAGGATTTGATTGCATATTAGAACCAGGAAAGATTTCTAATAATAAGTACTATGCTTGTAGAAGGCTGCATCTAGTCCTTTGGTCTTTTAAGTTGCCTTAGAAGTGGTAAAACATCGGTTGCGTAGTACCACTACCTTGAATAAGTGGATTTTTACAATATTTCTCCTCTGCCATACCCAAATTAAGGATAATAAATGTCTGATGATGCTGCAAAGGAAATATTGCATATAGAGAAAGGATAAATGTCAGAAGGCATTAGTTTTCTGCACTACCTTCCTCCCCCCACCCTCCCACCTCCATCCTTTCTCTTCTGGCTTCCAGAGAAAATGCTTTAGTCAATATGTCACTAAACTGTCTTTCCATTATACTTTTGTAATCTTCCTCTGGGAAGGGTTCTTTCTTTTTTTCATGACCTCTGAAAGTTAAAAGCAGAGATTATGTCATTTTGAAACTTGGATTGATGCTGTTTAGGGTATTGTAGCTGATTGGGTCTTATGGAGAAGATTATCATAGCAGTGGCTCTGGAAAGAGGGTGAGGAATGGGTAACATGACATGTATTGGGGGCTACTCAAACAGGCTAGCAGATGAGGATTGGGTATCTTTTTTTTTAAGTTTATTTTTTATTTATTTTGAGAGAGAGAGATAGAAAGAGAGAATGGGGGAAGGGCAGAGAGCAAAAGGGAGACAGAATCCAACCAAGCTCTGCTCTGTCAGCATAGAGCCTGATGTGGGGCTTGAACTCATGAACCTTGAGATCAGGACCTGAGCCGAAATCTTACTGAGCCTCTCAGGTGCCTGAAGACTGAATATCTTGACCATAGCCCAGGCATAGCAGGAATGAAAGAAGAGGGCACAGTGATGGAGAATATTATGACGATATAGAAAATGGTTACTATAATTTCTTTTAATCTAGGAATTGACAGATTTTTTTTTTTTCTGTAAAGGGCTAAACAGTAAATAGTTTCAGTTCTCAGGGCCAGACAGTTTCTGCCACAACTACTCAAATCTTCCATAAACATAGACAATGATACATAAGTGTGTGTGACTGTATTCTAATAAAACTTAACTTATAAAAAAGATAGTAATTGATTTGGCCCCAGGGCCACCAAGTCACTTGTTTATAAACTCTGTTGTTAAAAATAAATGCTAGATTAGTTGGCACATGGTTTGCCTGGTTCTAAACTCAACTCGTAGATTTGTTAAAATTCAAGAAGCACTAGGATTCTGAAGATTATTAACTCCCTTTTAAGTTTAGCAATATTTTTCAAGGTTCATTTGTGCCATGATTATGTTAACAATATTGTAAGTGTCCAAATCTGCATGTGTGAAAACAAATTTGTTTGGCACATATTATTAAGCTCAGCACACTTTTTCCTGTAAAAGAAGGATTGCAATAATTAACCCTGAACCAATAACCCTGAAAACAACAATGCAGTTCTGTGTAAGTGGGGAGCCCAACACTGTACTAACCACTATAGGAGATTTTTCAAACTATTGGGGCTGATATTTCTGCTCTTGAGAACCTGTCCATCACTGTTAACACAGTGGAAGCCAGCCCAAGACACGTGTGCTACCTTCTGGCCAAAGAGTGGAGCAGACACAGCAGCAGGTGGTTGCTGGCTTATTTGCAAGAATCAGAGAGTCTTCAGTTGTAGGAAGCAGTGACTGACTCAGGTTAACTCAGATTAATGGAGGCTTATTGTAAGAATATTGAGATACTACCATTTGGCTGAACTTCGTGAGTACACAGGTGGAGCCCTGACTACCTCAGGAAAGAACTAGCACCACAGTCCTGTGAGGAATCAAGACACCTGGATGGATGGGTCTCTTGGTCAGCCCACCACGTAGAATTGTTCCACTAAAGCTAATCAGTGGCTTCCTGTGTCTCTGCTTTTATTCTCATTGCTAAACAACAAATTCTCATTCTGTATCTTGCTTTGAAATTCTCCTAGAAGTTATTGTTAGTAGTGGAATCAGTGGTGGACTACAGTGTGGACGGTGGGTGGTCTCTCCCACACAGCCATACTGCTAGACAACCTTTTCTTCCATCTTGTGTCTTCTCACTCCTTAGCACCTAGTAGTCTTCTCTATGCTGCTTGCAAGTGAGAGCTCAGTCACTTGGCTGCACTTAATTGCAAGGAATGCTAGGAAGTGCAATCCACCTGCATGTGCAGGAAGAAAGGGAAATGGATTAGTCAGTCTATAGATTGCTGTCTCTATTTGCACAAGAGCCCCTGAACTTGCTTGAATTTGTTTTCAAGGAGCCTTATGTCTGTAAAATCCCGAGGGAAAATGAAGTCGAATATTCCTGAGCTCATTTGTAAAAGAGAAAAATTTGTTGCTGCTCAGAAATGGAGAATCCAAAATGGTAGGATTCTTCTCACTACCAAATTTGAACCAGTCAGTGTTTGAATACTCTGAAGTGTTTCTTACTACACAGAGAAGAGGAACTTTTGTGAACGTGTTGTAATAGGGAGAGCAGGAGCATACAGAAAGAAATGAGAGTTTGCTTTTATGTCATCCCAACAGCTAATACTGCCCTGGATTTTCAAGGATCCCATCACATTATCAGTCCATGTATCCTAATCCTTGAATCAGGAAGCATGGACACAAATGTGAGTTCTGAATAAGGGTTTTACAAGCCGTGCGAGAGAGTTAATATCCTATATGATTAAGTCAGGAGCATGGAGACTCTGATCCCAGCCCTGCTAATATCCATCTTGGTAACCTTGGATATGTTACTTGGTGTCTGCATTTTTTTCCTTGAAGTTAAGTGTGATTGCTTAAAATCTATCATTTAGAGAAATCTAAAGACTGGTGTTTGTGTTTTCTCCGTGGCTGTGCTGGGTGACACTCAAGGGAAAGATAACTTTCTTGCTTTTTGCTGTTACTGTTGTCAACTCTAAATGAGCCCTGGTAGTTTTCTCAGGGGTGAAGTGAGACTGGGTACACGTTGCACCTGTGGAGCCCAGCCCTGGGCATGAAGATTCTGAGAAGCACCTTCAACTATGAGGTCCTAAGTATCTGTGTGGATTTATCATAGGTATGAGTTCTCAGAATGCTCTTCTGAATTTAGAACTGGGAATTGAGAAATTAAGTAAGAAAAAAAGTGTGTGGGGGGGATAGTCTTGTGAAGATTCTGTATCCTGGGCGAAATGGTAGTGGGTTGAGTTGGTACCTGATCTTCCCTTTATTAGAGGTTATCTTGCCCTTCTCCCTAGGAGCCTGTTCTCGGTATTTATTACGACTGCTCTGGGTTCAGTGCCTTCTTTCTAACTTGACACTCCCTCTTGTTCTTCACTGGCTATTTCCGTGGTCTCTTAAACCTACATCTAGGTGTGTGTACCTCTCAAGAACATACTGCATCTGATGAGCATATTCACATCCAGAGATGCAGGGTGTGATAGTACATTCTCACAAAGAGCATCTGGAAACTAAATCCCATTCTTGATTGTGTGACCTCAGGGAATCACTTTACTCAAGATCAGTTGAGGACCCAGAGCCAGGGATAATGGCCACATGCTAGGCAAGGCAGGGGCTGATAGAGGTTTGAGTAGTCAAGACCCTATATATAACCACTTCCTGCATGGAAGTCTCCTACTCTGCAGTTGCACAGAGCTGGCCTTGACAGGGAGCTGTGGGTTCCCGAGGACTTAATTGATATAAGAAATAGCATTACAGTGAATTAATTAGAAGTCCTTGAGTCTTGATAAGCATTTGTTACAGGCTGCTGTGCCTTTTCATTATGGCACTGGGGAAGGGACTGAGGAACGAAAGCATGGAGGATGTTTTACAGGCAGATGCAGAAGAGACTTTGTAGGCAGTGTAGAGAGAAATCCCTGCATAATGATCGCTCACTAAGGGAAAATTCCAGGACTCCCATGAGTCCCGAACTCTTGAGAAATAAGAACTTCCTGACAAGTCACTTGGTTTAGCTTTAAGAAAATGAGCCTCTTGATTTATGAAACATGTCCGGGGACTGGCATTTGGATTAAGAAGCACTTTGCTCTGAAAGAGAAGTAGGTGGAAATGAAGGAAGGAATACAGTCATCAGGGTAAGTAAAACTAGCCTCTGAGACCACAAGACATCAAACCAAAAGAAATATCCAAAATCTCCAAGGCCCACTCAGAGGAATTCACCCCTCAGTGATGAATCACATTAATTAGTACTGGCCACCTAGTGGCAGAAGGGGGAGCAGCATACTGATTTATGGGCCCTGTTTTCTGTAAAAAACTGTTCTCAATAGAAGCTAATTGTCATAAAAATGTATGAGTAAGAGGGGGCTTAAAATATTACACATCAGAGGAAGATGTTTGCATAAGAGAAATATAATTTTGCACTTAAAAACTCAGCCATCTTGGGGCACCTGGGTGGCTCAGTCGGTTGAGTGTCTGACTTCAGCTCAGGTCATGATCTCACAGTTCGTGAGTTTGAGCCCAGCGTCAGGCTCTGTGCTGACAGCTTAGAGCCTGGAGCCTGCTTCAGATTCTGTGTCTCCCTCTCTTTGCCCATTCCCTGCTCATGCTCTGTCTCTCTCGGTCTCTCAAAAAATGAATAAATGTTTAAAAAATATTAAAAAAAAAAACCTCAGCCATCTCAGGATTAGATAACCTCGACTATGAACATAATTGAATACAATAACTCCTACATCTTCAGTCCACATATATATCTGTAGAGATTACAAGTATTATGCCTGTTCTGGAAATGGTTCTTCCATGAGATCCTATTTTTGATGTAATCTGGAAAAGAGTGTTTTCATGCCAGGAAAATTATCGATGTACTGAAAATAAATCACAGCTAGGAATTGAGACTTGGGTGACCATCCAGCTTGGTTATGCAAAAACTCAGCGATTATCAGAAAGTCATTTACTTATTGCACAGGGATGTTTGTTTATGTGTGGTGTGTGGACATATGCATAAATATATATCTGAAATTGAAGCAATTAGGGACATTCCTACATACCTCCCAAGAAGTACTGGGGGAATCTAATAATAAGTATTTGCTGAGCACCCTCAAGGAGCTGAGTTCTGCTATATCTCAATGAGGGATTTTAGAGAAGGATAAACAAAGCCTCTATCCAATCTAAATGGGGAATCTAAGGCACACCTGAGATAATGATCAACAATATAAGTCATCAAATGGCCTTGGCTATAGGGTATCTTAGAGAATATGTAAAGTGACTTGAACCCAAACCATATGTAAGAACCTATATACTCTCAGTACCACTCCCTTGCATCTTTCCAACAGCACTCTATCTTTGATGTTTTCTACTCACATTGCTTACGATTCCTGCCTCCAGCCATCCCCACAGATGTATGCACCCCAGCCCACCCCCCTTATCATATTACTTGTTCAGCTTATCTCTTGAGTGTGGTTCTGTACAAGCTGTCCAATCCCTCAGACTCATACAGCCCATGAACATATTCTTACTTCTTCCATGCCCCAAATCCTTGTCCATCTTTCTTCCCCATACAGCATAACATCTCGTGAAAAAAATTTCTTCTCTGTCTTACACCCATGATTTTATTTCTTCCTGCTCCCTCATCATTATTACTAATGTCCTTAGCACCATAGTGTAATTTATATATACAGGTGCCAGATGAGCTCATGTGAGGATGTGTGATCATTAAGAGCTTCCTATCTAGTTTTATTTTATAAGGTAGGATTCATTTATACAGGCCTAAAATGCTGGGTTAGTGATGTTCTGTGTATACTTGATTATACAGCTGTTGGAATTAGATGTGAGTCCCAAGCATGAAGCCTAAAGATAAGGTGAACTTTGCTGTAGATTAATGTCAGTTCTTCAAGAATCAAAACTACTGTAGCATGATCTATGGATGATAAATATTTCGCTAATCAAGTCCTATTAGTTGTAAATTCCAGACTCCTTTGTTTGAAGGGAGGTTGTTGATCTTGTAGCCGCCAAAGAAGTTAATCAGCAGATGCATTGATAGCAAGTGAAATTATCATGCATCTTACATTTCAGAAAGTGAGAGAATGTTTTAGCAACATTGAGTGACAAAAGAAACAAAGGTTTGAAAGCAAAATCACCTTGAAACTTCAGCCATCTCATTAGTTTCTATGAATTCCATGTGAGGGAGACATAATATCAAGTATAGTTGAGACAAGATAGGGTTTTATGGCAGAAATCCATCAGACTCCTTTATTCTGGGACAAAATTCTGAACTTGAGAATGGAGTGTTTTCTCTCATGGATGCTGGATTTAAAGGCTATTGTATCCAAGGATGTTCTCCATGGCATAACTCTTGCTGTTTGCAGAACCTGCAAATGTTCCAAAGCCCAGAGTTATAATTAAGGACCTTGTTACACCATAAAAGATTTTCAAACTTTAATCTATGACAACCCACATAGCACTCAGGGCTTAAATACTTTATTGACCAGGCTGGCAGGCTGACTCCTGTGTTGGAGCCGGGAGAGGCCTGCTCCAATTTATCTCTCCCACACTACATATTTGTAGTCATAAATCTTTTGCTAGGCTCTTTGAACATTAAAAATAGCCCAGCATCCCTGGCTTTTCTCCTAGTGCCTGGAGAGCCAAATCAAAGGTGCCAGCCTCCCATGGCCTTTGCATGTCGCGCTGTGGCAAGGAACGTGTACATCTGTCCTGGCCCTCCCTGTCGGAAGTGTCAAGTCCAACGACAGCATTTCCCATCCAGGGTTTGGCTCCCTCTCCGCAGATGCCTCCCTTATCTGGATATCAACACCGACACCGAGCAGCAGCCTGGGCTGAGCAGTCCCTGTGCCAGCCTGCATCTGTTCCCTTCTCTCCATGATGACTTTGGGCTGGCGTGTCTTCCTTGTTCTGCAGGGATCCCACTAGATGGAGCAGACTCACTGTGCTGCCACCAGAGCCTGGCCACGGGGCTTTCCCTGAGACCGGAGGAGAGAGGCAGAGCAAGCAGCAAAGGACAGGGCATAGTTTCCGAAGGTGCAGAAGAGAAACAGTTTCAGCGTAGGCCCAAAAGCAGAGCAGAACTGGGCTCTAAACTAGAGAGTGACCGCACAGGCGTTCGCCAGCTCATTCAGAGCAAAGAACAAGGTGTTCTGTTAGAATGTGAGTTTATGTATGACACGTCCTTCTTCGCACATGAGGATAGGGTTCTGTTTGGAGTTTTATTTCAGGGGTGATTAGAAAAAGTCTTTATGGGAGTCCTCCTTCAGCTCCTGTGCAGGGACTTCTGCATCTCTTGACTTTTTCTTTTAAGTTCCCATTCTGATCGTTAATAACACCAGCTTTATTGAGGTGTCATTGGCAGCCAATAAGCTGTGCATGTTTAAAGCGTACAATTTGGTAAGTTTGTCGTAGGTATTCACCCATGAAACTCTCACCATAACCAAGATAATGATTATATCCACATCCCCTCCAGTTTCCTCGAGCCCTTTATACTTCCTCTGTCCTGCCCTTCCCCCCTCCTATCTCCAGGCAGTCACTCATCTGTTTTCTGTCACTGTAGTCTGTATTTCCTAGACTTTTATATAAGTGGCATCAAAGAGTATGTGCCTTTCCCTCAGCATAATTATTTTGAGATTCACCCATATCGCATCATGTGTCAGTAATCCATTCTGTTTTGTTACTGGGTAGCATTCCATCATGTGGGTATACCACAGTCTGTTTGTCCATCCATCTGTGGATGGACATTTGAATCATTTCCAGCTTGGGGCTATTATGAATAAAGCTGCTGTGAATATTTGTGTGCAATTTTTTCTGTGTTTTCATTTCTCTTGGGAAAATACCTGGGAATCAAGTAACTGGGTCATATAAAAAGTATATGTTTAACCTTTTAAGAAACTGACAAGATCTTTTCTGCAGAGACTGTGCCATCTATCTTCCCACAAGGTGAGAGTCTCAGCTCCTCCACATCCTGGTTGACCTAGCACTATAATCCCTACTGTGAGGTGACGGTCTAGCTTGCGTCCCCATCCACCTCACACATGGCCACTTGTCTCTGGTGGCCACACATGAAAGAGTCAGGGATTGGGCTGGACAGAAGAGGAAGACACTAGATAGGGATGTTCATGACCTAAGATTGACGGAAACTATTTTATGAGATTCCAGAGACCAAAAGATTTTTTTTTCTTTTTTTTCCTTTTTTTTTAATTTTTTTTTAACATTTATTTATTTTTGAGACAGAGAGAGACAGAGCATGAACGGGGGAGGGTCAGAGAGAGAGGGAGACACAGAATCTGAAACAGGCTTCAGGCTCTGAGCAGTCAGCACAGACCCCGATGCGGGGCTCGAACCCACGGACAGTGAGATCGTGACCTGAGCCGAAGTCGGATGCTTAACCGACTGAGCCACCCAGGCGCCCCCAAAAGATTTTCTGTTGTGTGGCATTAGTCAGAATCGTGGAGTAAAAGATTATTATGGCTTAAAAGTTTTGACCATTATTCTGTAAGAAGGAAGGAAAAGAAAAATATTTTGTCTTTTATTTTATAGAATCCAGTAAATTGCTCACATTAACTACAGTGTAATGCTCAGAGATAGAAAAATGTACATTAGACTGTTACTAAGAAAAACATGTTTCTGAGTATGGCTATGTAGACCAAATGCCCTGAACAGAAGTCCCTTTTACATTCTATCTGAACACAAATGACTACAAGCTTACTACCTCCTCGGGAGGCCTATCTCTGCAGTCAGATTTTTGTTCTTGGAGTAGATTTTTACCTAAAGTGTTAGCGACTGCTCACCTGGGCACGTGGAGCGATTGAGAATCAGAGTCCATATAACACTGCTCGATCAAAGTATGTTGATGGGATAGTGTGAGGAAGCCAAGTTAGGCTTCAGAAAATAGTTTTCCTTCTACTTCTTTTACACATCTTAGACTCATATATCCAGGAGGCATCTTAGAGATCATCGGGTCCAGTCACTCTCAAATGATATCCCTGGCAACCAGGTTTCAAATAAGAAGGAGGGAGAAAATGACAAAACAAATAAAACAGAGTTGTTCTTTGTCCATATGCTTTACCAGTAGAACTTCTATGTAAGAGTTTGTAAAGATCCCATCACTTAAAAAAAAAAAAAAAAAAAAAAAGAAAGAAAGAAAATAAGAAAACCACTGATTGTGTCTAACTCGCATATTTCAGATGGGGAGAATGAGACCCCAGGAGCAGATATGTTTTTCTCCTGCTTGAGGTCATACTATTTGTAATAGAGCTGGGGCTGAAACACGGGGCTTCTAGAACCTAGGTTGGTACTACCTTCATATGACCATGTTTTGTATTCAATGTCAAGGCTAGAAAAATAAGTGAAAACCATGCATGGTTAAATCTAAAACATGTGCTATTCTGTTACTAGTGTAATATAAGTCAGTCCCTCTCCAGACCACCAAAGTCACCACGACAATAATAGCTATGTAAAACAAAAAACAAATATAACACCAAAGCACTAATCCACACCATCTGCTCTGAGATATTTATGTCATTTTTGTCTTTTTCTCTATGCTTTCTTCTGGTGCCTCTTGCTGATGAGAGAAACCAACCCAGAATAAATAGTGAGTTACCACCAGGCCCTCTGTGGTGCTTAGAGCCATTCAAGGAGTGTGTGTGGGTGGTGTGTGTGTGTGTGTGTGTGTGTGTGTGTGTGTGTGTGAGAGAGAGAGAGAGAGAGAGAGAGAGAGAGAGAGAGAGAGAGAGAGAGATTATAGGGTGCTATTGTTCCCCACAGAGAGTGTGGAAAAATATCTTTGAAAGATCAAAATGATACAGTTGGCAAACCATCATTCCCACTTAAGTTGAAGTATCATGGTGCAGAGGCAGAATAGGACATAGCCTTTAAATGGCACAAAAGCTAAGTGGGCTGGAGGTGGTGAGACATCTGGTCCTTTCTGCTCCCTCTTGATCACCATGGCCCAGGTGGGGTGCCAAAAGATTTACCAGTGACTTCAGAGAATACAAATATGCCAGCAAATATCCCATGGGCACCTTCTAATTTACTCCCCAGTAATTTATTACTATCACCCATTCATTTCTTTAAATAGGTTTGGCCAAGATATGAGCAAAATACTGGGTGTAACTTTTTGTAAAATTTCATATGCAACTCTAACCAAGTATTAAGATATTTATATATTCTATAAATATAATTAATGTGCATATCTTAGTAGCTACTAAGTGAAGTCATCATTACAATTGTATGTCTTTTAAAGTCCTAAGATGAATAGGGTGAAAATAAGGATTTTCCACATTAAGTCAGTTCGTTAAGCCTCTGACTCTCGATTTCAGCTCAGGTCCCCGAGATCAAGTCCCATGTCTGCCCTGCATCTGCCCCACGTCCGGCTCTGTGCTGACAGCATGGAGCTTGCTTGGGATTCTCTCTCTCCCCCCGCCCTCCTCAAAAATAAATAAATAAATAATCATAAAAAAAAAAACAGTTCTAAGATGAAGTTCAGATAACAGGCATACAAAGTCACTTTAAATAAACATCTGCGGGGCGCCTGGGTGGTTCAGTCGGTTAAGCATTCGACTTCAGCTTAGGTAATGATCTCATAGTCCATGAGTTCAAGCTCCGCGTCAGGCTCTGTGCTGACAACTCAGAGCCTGGAGCCTGCTTTGGATTCTGCGTCTCCTTCTCTGTGCCCCTCCCCTGTTCATGCTCTGTCTCTCTCTGTCTCAAAAATAAATAAAAACATTTTTTAAAAAATTATAAATAAATAAACAAACAAACATCTTCAGAGAAAGGAATATAGAGAAGGAATAAATATTTTTTGTCAGGCACTCTACTAGAAAAGTTTTTTTTGTAATTTTTCTTATTTAATCTGCTTTTCAATTCTATGCCACATGTATGATTATCTCCACACTGCAGACAAAATAAATTACTTTCCCCAAGTCCCAAACTTAGGTTAAGATTTTGGCCTCAGTCTAACTTCAAGGCTCATGCTCTTTCTTGGACCCGTGATAACAGTCTTAGATATTTGGTATTCATGTTTGGGGAAATAATGACAAAAAGGGGAAGGTTATAATTCTATATGTAGAACACTGATTCTGGCTCTTTGTTGAGTTGCCTGCCATAATGAACCCTCCTCTAACTTGTTATCCTAAAGCTCCAGGGTTAGACCCGATGGGGTATTTGTGGGATGTTAAGAGGGCTGGACCCAAGAAGGCCAAGGACCGTTGGGTTCTCAGGTCTGTGAGTTACTTATCCCAGAAAATGAAGAGCCAACTGCCCTCAGCATGGTGCTCATGGAGAAATACTCTGAGCCCCTGTTACTTCCTCACCACATTATCCATCTCAGCAGAAAAATGAGGAAATCTTCATGGAGACTCTAGCTCCCTACCAGTGGGAGCCAGGTGGGAGATTTGACCTGCCCCTAAAACTAGCTCATGTGCATGTGACAAAACGCATGTTTTTATTGTGCAGGACTAAAACAAACAGAAAATTATAAAGTGCACAAAAGGATTTTCCACATTGCTGAGCCTTGCAAAGTGTTCACACTTGAGTTCCTTTTTTTGAATTCATTATCTCAGGGCAGCATTCGGCTTGGAAAGCCAGGGCAGCTGAGCTGAAAATGTGTGTTCTTATTACTTGAAGTTGGTAGGAAGAATGGTGTTTGGAACCAGCTTTGCTCTTTGCAAATTCTTTGTCAACAAACTCTGCCTCTTATTCCAAATGTGCAGCTCTAGGTAAAATATTAATTTAGGGTCCAGTCTTGACCATTTATTTTAATATCTTGTATATTTGGAAGGCTCACTCTGAAAGTGTTTATTAGTAATTCTAAACTTGCATTACTGGGCATTTTGCACATTCTTTAATTGGAAGGATGAATCATGGGTGGATATCTAGATTATACCCACAAAGGATCCATGCATGACTGTTGTCTGTCAGGTTATTTGCCTCATGGTCCCACAAACGTGTCACGTCCCTTCTAGCTCCTTCACCTTTACTCACACATTCTTTCTTTTCTCTATCCCTGTCCTTCTGATCATTCAGCATCTAAACTGCCTCCCTCTTTTCTTTCTCCTAACTCTTGTCAGTTACTTTCTGTTCTATTCATCTGACAGCCAATCAGATGCTTTATAACATCTCTTCTATTTTATTTTAAATCTTGAACGGCAATTTAAAATTGTTATTATTATTTACCTTGCCTCTCTAAGTGGACCAGGCACTTCTTCAGTTCAGGGGCTGCATGTTCTCCTAGGTGCTATCTATCACAGCCCCAAATGCTTGCCTTCCTACTAGACAGACTCCATGAAGGGATTTCTTGAGTGGATGAGTCAGTTGATAGAAATGTGTTATTGAATCATCAATTCCTACAGGTGAGGAATACACTTGAATTCATTTCTTTCCTTTTCTTAGCAACTGTTTCACAACTAGCTAAATGAGATGGTGGCAAGAAAGCTGATCTCCAGCCCTAGTTTATGGAGAGTTTCACGGGAGTTCATTTAGTGGAGCCAGAAACTGAGGGAGTTACTGAAAAGCAGGAATAAATTGCTGTTAACTGCTATTGTTTGCAATTTGCTACTGGAAGTAGCAAGGTAAATTTTAGTGCACATATATAATACAGTTGTATTGATTGGGCTGCCTTTGTCGAAGTTATTGGTGCAATTAAATTGACCTTTTGCCAGTATAGAAATAACTTGTTTAATAAAGACTGAACAAATGAATTCAGTATAATTTTAAAATGGCAGGTAAACAGAGTATTGGCTATAAGGCCTTTCTAAAATCACTGCAAAGGATTAGTGTGAACCTATTGGGCAGTTTCTGCCAGATGAATAAATAGTTCTTGGGAAGCCAGAACTGGAAGGTAGGTGGTTGTGATGTTATAATACCAAAAGATATGTCATAAGTATGATTTTGCTCTCTATAACCCACCAAGCATTGAGGAATCCACTTGGGTTCATTAAGCATGATGCTAGATCCAGAATCCCTTTACAAACAGCACCAAGGAGAGACAAGGGTTGCACAGGTATCATCTCTGGGAATATGCACATATTTTCCAGCCTTACCACCAGGCTACTGATACTAACTGGTTCATGATAGGACCTCTGAGACTCTAAGATACAAGATTATCTAAGACAGGAACCAAGGCCTCTCACTGTATGTATCAGATCTTTTGGTGAGCATCTCATCTTTGAGAGGATGTCACTTACTGTGGGTGGCACCCTGACCAGCAGGGGCAAAGAAACATAAGGCAGAGCTATTACCTGTGGCACACTCACACTCTACATGGTGCTTAAAATATACTTTCTATTGAAATCTATAAATCTTTCCAAATGTGAATCTCGAGGAAGTGTATATTAAAATACAGGCTTCATCACCTCCCCAATCTACTGAATCAGTAAAATCTCTGGAGGTAGAAAGGTTGGAGATCTAGAATCTACATTTTAACAGAGAACCTAAATGAATCTTACAAAACCAAAGTGTGAGAACTATTCTAATAAGGGTTAGCAGTTTGATATATGACAGGAGAAAACACAAAACATATTGAATGTATTCGGTATTCTTCTATGAGAGGGTTAGTCAGGTGTGTCCACAAGAGGAGACAGACTCAAAGGCTGAGGTAAACAATGTTTATTAGACTCACAGGGCTTAGAACCAGAAGGCACTGCATGGGGCACAGGGCCAGGTCTGACTATAAGAGTAGTCAGGAGGGAGAAGACTTGAGCAAGAGGAAGGGTGAGACCAGAGCCTTCTGTGTGTGTGGGGTGAGGGTGGGAGGTGGTACTCCAGGAAAGGCAAGGCAGAACAGTTTAGAATTCCTAGTTTGAATATCATGGAGTGGCTTTGAGTTATAGGAATGGTCTCTAGTTGATGAGCACCTGGTCCTGGGATGATTATGGCAGAAGAATATTGCCTTCTGGGATGCATGGGCAAGATAGAAGAGATCTGGTTCTGGACTGGTTAGTTTCCCTATCTAAGGTATGCTCCCAGCTGAATCTTTTTCTATCTCTAAGAATTGACTGACTAAGGAGTCTCTCCCCAACTAGAAAGTTGTTTGTTTGTTTTGTTTTGTTTAACCATCAAAACATCATACTATACATGGGTGCCTGAGCATCTCAGTTGGTTAAGTGTCTGACTCTTGATCTCAGCTCAGGTCTTAATCTCAGGGTTGTGAGTTCAAGCCCTATGTTGGATTCCATGCTGGGTGTGAAGCCTACTTAAAAAAACAAACAAACAAACAAACAAACAAACAAAAGAACTCATACTACACAAAAATAAGTAAGCAAGTAAATGTTTTAAAACATTTAAATATATGTGTTTATATTTTCTGTAGACAGAATGTCACTTGTCTACAGACTTGTGAATCTGTGAATGGGATGAGGACTTACCACAAAGGAAATACATTAGGAAGTGAACCTTGTCGGGCAGACAGCACAGCAACCTGGAACCCATTACTGCTGCCTAGATCTGGAACATGAAATCTATCTGTGCTCTGTGGGCAAGAAATAGAGATTTTGAAATTTATTAGGTTATATATGGTATGATAGTCAAGACAGAAGACTGAGAATGGGAGCCTAGAAAACATGCACAATTTAAGCAACAGGTTGAGGAGGAGGAGGAGGAGGAGGAGGAGGAGGAGGAGGAGGCGGCGGCGGCAATGAAGAAGTGGTCAAAGTTAGAAGGAAGAGAAATAAATGGAGGAGCGCACTGAAAGGGAAGGGTGAAAAAAGCTTTAAGGTATTGATGAAGTTAAAAGAAATAAAAAAATTAAAAACAAGCTCTGTTACAAGCTGCAGACAGTCCAAATGATGTGAGCATGAGGTGCAGATGCTGACGTCCAGCACGTTCAGTAGAAATGAGCATTCGGGGGCGGGGGAGAGGGGAACATGGGTGATGGGCATGGAGGAGGAAACTTGTTGGGATGAGCACTGGGTGTTGTATGGAAGCCAATTTGAAAATAAATTATATTTTAAAAAGAAAAAAAAAGCTTTCAACCGCATGTTTTGCATTCTATGTTGTCAGTAGCAATCGTAGTAACTGTGTTTGCTGTATAATGTTGGCCAATATATTTGGGCCTCAGTTTCTTCATCTACTCAATGAAAAGACTGGAAACTTGATGTTTGCCTGTCATCAGTCATCTCCCCGAGCTCCTTCTGGGAGCCTTCTCTATCTGACTGTGCAGCTGTTCCTCCCCTCCAGACCTTAGAGTATGCCAGTTAGCGTGTCCAGGATCCTGGCTTGAGGAAGCCTACCCTCCTGTGACTAGGGAGATAGCTCAAGGTGTCTTTTGCCTTTTCTCACCTTCACTTCTCCTGATCATACTTTTTGGCTCCCCAAGCCCTACCCACCCTTTACCTCCTTTTCCTAGTTCTCTGTGCTAACTTTCCGGAGTTATATCCATCTTTCTAATCTCTTTGGCAGACTTTTCTTTGGCATGTACAAAGCACTCACCCATAGGCTTGTGACTTATATTATGGAGGGGGATATCCAATATTTAATAAGGCCTGAAGTCTAGAGGAAAATAAAATTAGAATAACTAAATTGAGTCCTATATTAGTTGGATACCAGAAAGTCAGAATAAATATCCCAAGAGGTCTTACTCTGCAGGTTATTGAAATCTGGAATTTCTCACTGAAGCAATCTACATGTTGTTAGAATTGTGAAAATCCTTTAAAACTGGCACTCGTGTAATTTTTTGGGGGGTTGATTTTTCTGGACTTTGAACTTCACATTGTGAATTGTGGCTGTGCCTATGACTTCTTTATCTCTTAGAGGTATGGACTAACTAGTCCATGTCTCTGTCTGCCTTTATTATTTTGGAGGTTCTCACCATTCCTGCCATTGCTGGCTCTATTGAGTAGAGAAGTTCATTCTCCAGTCAGTTAGCAAGCTCTTGTCAAGGTAGTTGAAGATTTAGACTTGTTCTGAAGTGTGCGCCTCTCCATGTGCTTTGGAAACAACTCACAATTCTTCTTGTTGTTTCAGATGTGAGGGTCGGTCTCCTGACAGAGGAAATTAAGAATTGTTACTCTTTTTTTGTTGGTAGGAAAAGTTCTGGAGTTGTGACTGCCTAATTTTCTCCTCTTTCTTTTGTTTCCATATAGAATCTGTCTAAGGGTGTGCAGACTCTTCTTTCATTTCTTAAAACTTGTGGCCTTAAAAATTCTTTTATTCTATGACTGTCCCATTTAGCCATATGTATCAAAAACAAGCACAGCCACAGTTTGTGTGTCACCACTATGTGCTTCCCTGGGTGGGGTCTCTCACCAGCTACTGGTTGGAACATTAAAGGCTTGCCTTAGGGGAGGCACCATGTTTTTTGGTGGACTTGGTAATAATTGGCTCTCTCTTCACACTTCCACTGGTTGTGAATATGCCACTAGAGCCTAGGATATTGGCCTCCAGAAGGAAGAAAGATGGCTAAAAGCTATATTGGGCCCGATTTATGTAGTAAACCAATGGGTTGTATTTAAGAAATTAAAAAAAAATTGTTAGATAACTAAAAAGTCTGAACTTTGGCTCTTACTAGCATTGATACTTGGTGAAATAACAGAGAGGGAGATTGTTTGATAAAAGTAGAAGTCTGTATAATTTTTGCTGAACATTGTGCTTGCACTATCAGGGGGCAGGGCCTGATTTTCTTTTCTGATCAGGGTCTTAATAGAAGGAGATTCCAGTACTTTTTTCTTCTCCATAATTGGCAAGCTCCTTGGACAAAAGTGGTGATGACGTGGGTTTCATTTCCACAACATGTTCTTGTTGCTCCACAGAGCAACATGGCAGGTAAGGCAAACCTACACCCAGAGAGAAAGTGTCAAAATTCACACTTGGCATCACAGTTCTCCTTATTCATGTGTCCTTACTCTGACCACCATATAGAGTTTTAAAGAACCTGCAAAAGCACTGAGGCCAGTTCTTCTTTGCATAGGGCATTCATGAAGTTTACTCAAGATCACAGACCTAATTACGGGCAGGTCAGGGGCCAGATTTCAGGCCTCCTGACTTCCCATCCAGGCTCCTTTCATGTTGCTAAGCAAAGGAAGCTCTTGGGGATTGAGACAAAGTCACTAGAATACTACTTATCAAGGAGTTAATAGCATAATCATTGTTACTGAGTATGTCCTATGTGCCGGGCACTTTTCTAAAGCTTGCATATCATTTTAATTTAAACTTCACCCACAAACTTTTAGGTAGGTTTAATTATTGTCCTGATTAAAAACAAAAACAAACAACAACAACAAAAATAGACGCAAAGCAGAAAAAAGAGGGAATTGAAGTATGGTGAGCTGGATAGCTGGCTCAAGTTCACATGGTACGTTATAGATTAGAAATTCAAATCTGGTTCTGTGGATTCTAAAGTATATTTTCTTTTTCTTTTTTTAATTTTTAAAGTTTATTTATTTTGAGAGAGAGAGAGAGAGAGAGAGAGAGAGAGAGAGAGAGAGAGAGAGAAAACGAACAAAACAAACAGGGCAGGAGCAGAGAGAAGGGGAAAGAGAGAAGCCCAAGCAGGATCTGCACTGCCAGCTCAGAGCACCATGCAGGGCTTGATCCCATGAACCGTGAGATCATGACCTGAACTGAAATCAAGAGTCAAATGCTCAACTGACTGAGCCACCTAGGTGCCTCTCAAATAAATATTCTTAACTATTGTACTCTGCTGCCTGCAAAAATCCTTGTATGTTGTACATAGTTGTGATCATTTGTGCATGTGGTTTTGTAGCCTGCTTTTTTCACTAAGCATTCCTTGTTATTAAAAACGATAAGCATCTTTGTTATTAAAAATTCTTCACAATCACCATATTAATAGTTTTATAATCTTCTGTCATCTTTATGTTGTCTATTTTTCCTGTTTCTTAAACTTTTTCCTTGTATTCTTTTTTTTTCTCTACATATTTTCTTGTATTTATGTTATTTCCTGAAGCTATTTGCAATTAGACATCTTGGTTTTATCATTACTAGTTGTTAACTTAGAATTTTTCAAAGGTCTCTTTAAATGTACTTGACTAATTATCAGTGGTAGAAATTGAATACTGTTCCAGTCCCACTTCCCCAATATATAGAATAGTTTGCTTCCTTACATCTTTTACCCTTTCCTAGCCTCTTGTGTATTTAACCTGAGGTTTGAATTTTTTTAACAACTATATCATTTCTATCCTATAATTCAACCTCTCTCTCTTGCTCTCTCTCTCTTCTCCCACGCCTCCATCTATGTATCTATCTACAAATATGTGTGTTTGCATATGTGTGTGTCTTATAAGAAGTTTGCGAAATGTTAAATTTAAATGCCTGTAGGGACTCCATGTGGAGGAAAGAGGCTAGCAGTAGATACCCCTTTGACGATCATTAACACATAGCCCACAGTGGAAGACTGTGGGGATTGTGGAGATTTATCAGGAGTGAATATAAAGATAGAAAAGAAGTTGACTGAGGATGGAATTCTAGCGAACACAAATATTTTAGATGCCAGTGACAGAGAATGAGAAAAAGTGATCAGAAGAATTGGAGGCAAATTAAAAGAGTCATGCCATTCAGTGTAGAAGAGAGTTTCAGGAAGGTGGATTGCTTTGGAAAATGTGCCTTGAAAGTTTCCCCTGGATGTAATGTTGTAGGCCAGTGGGGATTTTTGGAAGTGCAATTCCATAAGGATAATTAGCATATAGGACAGGGTTGTGGTTAAGGACCAAACAGAAATACAGAAGAAGCCTGCTCTTCTCTGTGACATCTAATAGGTTAGGCTTCTAGTTCTGGTTCCAACAAGTGACCTTGGACAATACTTAATATTTCTGAACCTAATATTTCTGAGCCACACAGTTTAGGGAATGGACTATATAATGTCTATAATACACTCCAATTCTAATGTTACTGGCAAGTATTAATCTTTCCCCCAACAACCCAAGACAAATACTTCAATGGGAAACATTAACCCTAAAGTGGTTCTCAAATGGTGAGCCAACTGAGTTGTAAGGGAAGTCGAATATCTGGGCTCCTGAATATTTCCATTGTTATCTATTCTGACAATTTTTATGCCATACTTTTTGTCATGAAAGATTAGCAAATTGTGTATTTGATATAGCCTTTTAATATATCATCCAAAGTTTCTTCCCAGCCATTTATAGAAACATTTAAGCAAGTTCTCAGAAACAATGATGCAGGGGTTATTAGAGCCTACATCTTGGTGTCCATCTTGATTATGTACCAATTATGTATGACACCTGACACATTCCTTCAACTTTGTATCTTGCTTTCTTCATCTTTCAAATGCAATTTGTTAAATATAAATGATTGTACCAACAGTCCCAATTGGTGCCACAAGGAGAGTTCACTGAAAGAGTTCAAAGCCTTCACACCCATTTTTATTTGGCATGCTACCATTCCAATCACTGTTCCTTGTTCAGAAGCACCTCAGCTTCCTCACTTTGAGAAATAGAAGTCCATGCAGAGAAAAAAAAATCTCAAGTGAATCCCATGAAACTGTATAGTGAAAAACTGGGGAAAAATGAAATGATTCCTATTGAAGCAAATAGATGAAACATGCCATAACATACTAAATAAAGCCAACCAAACCAAAGCTAATCTTCTACAGGTGATGCACTTTCCCCAAGAGTTCCCTAAGATTTTCAAATCCAGTGGACTCTTTCTTCGCTATTGAATGATTGTTTGTTTCTGAATTCTTAGAAGGCTAAGAAGAAAAAGAAATGCCAGATAGGAAAGCCTGCCTTAGGTCTTACATCAGTTCACCTGGGAAAGCCCATATTGCCCCACAACATTTACAAGTCATTAAAGATAATAGCTTTTTTCTCTTTCTGGCTGAGAATAGTCAACATCCACCAGAAAATCACCTCCACATTTTTAAAGTGCTATTCTGTTAACAAACATATAGTTAAAATCCCAAAATTATAAATGACTTCAGTTTTTATCCTTTTAATTTTCAGTCAGAAGAAGTTTATTTAGTCCATATCATTGCTTAAAATTTGGAATATTTTGTTTATATAATAATCAGACTTAAACTTTTTTTAATCAATTCCTCTGGGGTACGTTCAGCATGTTGCTTGGGCCACTGTAATACTTAAAACATCCCATTTGTCTATTACAGTGATTTATTTACACCTCTCTATCCTCTCCTATCTTGGGAGCTCTTGAAGATAAGGGACTAAGACTTATTTATTTTTTGACCCTCTTAATATCTACAACAGAACCTTGTACATTGGAACTGCTCAATAAATATGTGCTAGATGGATAACTCTGAGGATGAATGCCTATTAAGAAGATGATTTAAATACCCATTTGGCTATATGCCTAATTCTTTGTGCCTTTACTTTTCTGCTTATGGGACCCCTTTCCCCCCCGTTTTTGAGGTGAGAGCTAGAATCCTTGCTTTGTAATGCTTTGTTCTTTAGAAATCACAGTTCTTGGCTCAGCCTCTTGGGTTGTTCTGCCTTTTATAGGCGCTATAAATTTGATCACCATCAAGGGCTGTTAAACAACATACAGTGATAAAAATAGTTCCCTTTGCTGACATTAGGTGTTTTCTAAAACAGCTCGATAAATTCTGGTCAACAGAAACTCTTTGTGATTTCAAAAGTCAGAAAGTGAACTGTTGACACATATCTGGGCAGATAGAAAATAAATTGCTCTGTAGTTGCCCAGAAGTATATTTTAGGTGCTTTTTATTATGACGAGTGGTTGACTTTTCCTTCATTCTATGATATTTTAATAGAACTTATGCAAGCTCCCGAGGTTACAAGAGGCTTTGTAGGAGGCAGTTTGTTTGCAGAGTGATGTATCTGCAGGAGGCATAATGGGTAGGGTGGGTGGGAAAGGTAAGTTGGTAACTTTTGCAAAGAGGAGACTTGCTTTTAAATTTTATTTATCATGTTCTTGGGAGAGGGTTAGTGATATTGGCAACTATAAGGAGACCCTGGACTTCAAATAAGACCTGGAAGCAAGACCTTCTGACATATTTCTCTTCTTCCATTCACTTTCTATCCCAGTTGTTCCTGAATATAGTTGCAAACTCTATTTCCACAAACTACATTTTCGTATCATCATTCTCTCAATCACCTGTGATCTTAAGCCCAACCCAACTCAAAGTGGAAAAACAACCAAACTGGAAGTGAAAAGGCCAGGTGTTTAGTTTCCTTCTGTGTCTATCCAGGTGCATAAACTTGGACAAATTACATGCTATTCTGGGGCCATTGTCTCCCCTTAAAAAGAGAAAGGTTTGTACATTATCTTTAAGATCACTTCCACCTCTAAAATCTACTCAAGGGGACGCCTGGGTGGCGCAGTCGGTTAAGCGTCCGACTTCAGCCAGGTCACGATCTCACGGTCTGGGAGTTCGAGCCCCGTGTCGGGCTCTGGGCTGATGGCTCAGAGCCTGAAGCCTGTTTCTGATTCTGTCTCCCTCTCTCTCTGCCCCTCCCCTGTTCATGCTCTGTCTCTCTCTGTCCCAAAAATAAATAAACGTTGAAAAAAAAATTTAAAAAAATAAATAAAATCTACTCAAGATACCTTAATTAGTTTTCAAAACCTACTATTCCTCTTGACCACCCTGCTTTTCTAACTGGTTCCTGTTAGTTCCAAAAGAGTACATACAGATCATTTTGTACCTGTGTGATATCTCTAACTAACTTGTCATTCCTCTTAGGTAGAGTCTGGTCCACACTCTATTTCACCTTGCATGTTCCTCATCTTCCTTACCTTCCAGGCCCTGGGAAAAGGTTGAGTCTTATGTTCACCTCTTTTCTATTCTTTTGCACTTTCTTGGTTTTGATGCATCACCTTCCCCATATTGAAGACCTCTCAATCCTCTCTCCTCAGCCTCTGCTTTGCAACTGCCCTCAGCTAATATCTCTTCTCTCAAAATTTGATCCATTGAACATCTCTTTCATAAGAGGGATACACTCTAAAAGCATCATTGTAGATTGAACTAAACAAAAAACTTCACTGATAACCAAGAGTTGGAGGATTCTAGGCCTAGCCGTGCTATAACAGCAAGGGCACAGCCACCTCGGGCCTTGCCTTTCTACTTTTGAAGAATACTTGTTGATGTGGTGTGGGTTGAACTACATTGGAGAATATACCCTCAAACAACTTTATGGGCAGATAGAGAATATAAATGTGTGAAACATGCCTGAGATAACATTGTAGAGAGAATTGAAGACTGCAGTCAGTAGGACAGGCTCCCATTATTTCTTAAGTAATTTGCAGGCCAAACCAAATATGCTTGCCAGTTGCATTCAAACACTAGGCCACTGGTATGCAGGCTCTGAATTACGTGGCCTCTGTGGTGACTTTCAATTCTAAGAGTGGGTCTTTGAATATCTGTGAGACTCTGTCTCTGCTAGAATGTATTATTGCATGTGTGCTATTACGCTTCTGAGTTTTTTCTTGAACTGCTTCATCTGTCTTGACTCTTGACTCATATATATTATGGGCATGCATTATTCATTTTATAAGCCCTGATAACACCTACCACATGCTTCTGCCCACATTGACTCTCAGTAAAAATCTTGCTGAAATTTGCATCGAAGATAGCTAAGTGCTGAGAAGCCTGTAGAAAAATAAGGAGAAGAATGGAGAAAAAAGTATTTGAAACAGAGTAAAAGCCACTATAATAAAGAAGCCAAAGTATGGGGTAGGGGGTGCCCTACACTGATCTGGCCCTTTCACTCCACAACACAATACAGGTTTCCAGAGTTGAACTAGCAGTCATTTTACTCCGTGTTTCCCAAAATGGGGAGCCAAGGTGATAGACGTTTTGACTGGAAGAGCTGGGTATATTATTGAATGTAGGAAATGTTTTGGTGTATTTTAATTGTGTTAGAAAAGTACTGATTTCTCACTTACAGAAATAAGAGCGTTTTCTTATTAAATTTTAAAACGTATTAATTAAATCATAAGACCGTAGTCTATGGATTTAGCAAAAATCATGATAGTGTTCTACAAATTACTAGGCTTCAGAAAATCCCTTTGTTTTTCAAAGGAAGAAACTGACTTGGCAAAGGTCACAGCAGGAGGAATGTTCCCAGGAGCTTCAGACTCCTGCTTGTGCCCACTTTTTAATACATTTGTGTCAGCGGTAATACTGCTTTATTAAATGAAGCTGTTTCCGTGTGGATAGGGGATATATTAAGTTCAGCAAGCTTTCTAATCACTGCGAGCCGGCATGGCCCCACTATCTGTGGCTGGTTACCAGCCACCCTCCCTTTATTAATGGGCTTCCTTTGCCAACGGATGGAATACAACATTTTCAGAAACCCATTAAAAGGCACAGCCTATTGTCGCTGCACCCAGCCATACGGTGTGAATTCAGTTTTCATCTTCTGTGTCAGGGGAGATTCTTCTCAGGAATATATGCGTGGGCTCTATCTGGCCAGCACTACTCCCTCACATGCTCTGTATTTTATTTTTTTTTTTTTTATTTTTTTTATTTTTTTTTTTAATTTTTTTTTTTTCAACGTTTATTTATTTTCGGGACAGAGAGAGACAGAGCATGAACAGGGGAGGGGCAGAGAGAGAGGGAGACACAGAATCGGAAACAGGCTCCAGGCTCTGAGCCATCAGCCCAGAGCCCGACGCGGGGCTCGAACTCGCGGACCGCGAGATCGTGACCTGGCTGAAGTCGGACGCTTAACCGACTGCGCCACCCAGGCGCCCCACATGCTCTGTATTTTAAATCTTGCACCCAAGTCCATTTGCTGCTGGATGTTTTAGTGGCTCCTCTAGGCTGCTTTTCATCTCCCTGCAAACTGAGACAGCTTTGTGTATCCCAATACACAATCATTAGAAACTAAAAGAACATGGCAAGAAATAGCATTTCCTTCCCAGAAAGCGTTTGGGGTCCTTCAAGGAGCTCCTTAGAACTTTATTGTTGCTACATTGTTACTCCATTTACCAGAAACCCCTACATCTAGATAGAAACTGGCTCCCTGCTCAAGTGTCCATTTAACTTGCACCTGAGGAAGTGACTGGCTTAGGTCTTCCCTACAAAGTGATCATTCAGCCTCTGACTTGAACGACTTGAATTAAATAAATCACCCAGATCCTGAGGGAGGCAAGTGCATCACTGGGGAGCTCAAAATGTTTTGAACATGCTGTTTGTTAAGCAGAAACTTAACATTTTGCTGCAACCAGACATAGGACAGATTCCTGCATCGTTGTGGGTATTCTACAAGTTGAACACTAACTGCAGGAAGCCAACCTATGAATTAATAACTCCATTGGTCTCTTCTGGTCTCTTAGTAGAAGTCTGTCCAGAATGCCCAGTTTGTTCAAGAAGGATTTTATCAATAATCATTTTTTGAGGCTTTTTGTGCAAAGGATGACCTCACTTAAATAAAACCTATGAATATGACCCAGTATTTCCTCTTTAGTTAAAATGGGCATATCATGTTTAGAGATAGATGTTTATGTGTTCTGGAAAGTTCTGAGGAATCGGATATGCCAGTAAGATGGCATTTTATTCATCATTGCAGCCTTGTCTTGACTCTACGCGTCTACTTCCTTCTTACCTAAACATTCTGCCTCTTCTGAGATAGGGAGTTGTAATGAAAAAAGAAAAACATTAAATACATGTATATGCAAATTACATAAGTATATATACATATATACACATAGACATGCACACACACGATAATTTGGAGACAGAGTCTTAATTGTTGTATTGAAAGCTATCTTGTATTAGCTACATTATTGTCAGCAAGTCATTTAATCTTTAAAGTGAGAATAATAACGAAACCTACCTCAGAGCATCACCATGGGGAGCCAATTCTGAGATGATACACACGATTAAAGAACTTTTGTTTGAGAGAGAAAGAGAGATGGAGACAGCATGAGTAGGGGAGGAGCCAAGAGAGAAGGAGACAGAGGATCCCAAGCAGGCTTCATGTGGTGAGTGCACAGAGCCCTGCACAGGGCTTGGACTCTTGAAACCGTGAGATCACGACCTGAGCCGAAATCAAGAGTTGCCCCTTTAACTGACTGAGCCACCCAGGCCTCCCAAAAAAGGACTTTTTGAAATGTAAAGAACATTGCAAATGTTCATGACTGCCTCATTGCTGAAGGAGAGGACAGACGGAAAAGAGGGTCATTCATCAGTCTGTGGCCTGTGTGTAGCCACCTGATGAATGCAGTGCAGGAGGAGAGGGTGGAGGTAGATCTTCAGAGTTCTGATGACTGTATGATGCATCTCTCCCAGCTTCCAGTGGACACCCCCAGATTTGAATGTATGAGTGGGGCCAGTGTGAAGCCCATGCTTACCCTAACTCAGCCAGCCAGTTTCTGGACACAGAGTTCTTGTGCAGCTTTGTCCTAAATGAACCATATGTAGATCTGTCTTTTCCTCTAGCATTTATTCCTTTAGGTGTGTTACAACTCTGTCTTTGGCATTGTGTTCAAGATAAGTAATTATTGAACAAAGAGACTAGAGGTTCATGTCCACGAATAAAAGATGATCCTGCTGAGGTCCACATTCTGGCAAATATCAGTGCAATTAAACTGCGACTTGCATTTAATTTATTTGCACCCAGCATGCAAGAGCAGAGTGCCTAGAGTCAGCACTTCTATCCATGGTTGTATTCAACATTGCCACCTACAGTTGTAGCAGTTGTACACTGCACAATGTCATAGTGCATTGTGTACATCATAGGCATCAGAGATTTATGTATTTATTGTGACACTTTTCCTAAAGTGGCTTTTTCTAACAACCCATCATTTTACAATATGTTTCTAATAGATGGAAATAAAGTAAGGTGTTGAATGGGATACCTAAAAGAATACATTTCCCTTACTTTAAAGAGTTTTATTGCTTTTTGTGTGAGCCTTGTATGAGAGCTATTCCTACCTTGAGGAGAGTGACAGTCCATCCTTTTAGACTGAAGTGAACAAAACTCATTGTAAAAGTCCTCCAAGGAGAATCTTCAGGTTGTTTCTGCACTTAGGAAGCTTGCAGACATTCCTAAACAAAAGTAAATTCAGTACCTGGAAAGTAAAGTGAATTTGTTAACCAGTGTCTGTAGAGCCCTGTTCTAAGAGAAGTACAAGACAGGATTCCTGGACATAGAACATTGCCAAGCAGAATGCAGTTCAGGGCTTCACGGAATAGCTGAAGACTGTACGTAGCATGATGGAGTTTAGAAATGGGAGAGAAAGGGTGGTATCTGCAGTAGAGGAGCTGAGGCAGACCTGATCAGAGAGGGAGCAGTCCCAGTGAATCATCTGTGATCAATAGACCACCCCTGGTTTCAATCCACATCTGCTTTCAGGAGGGGACGGGGAAACCCTTTCACGTGGGAATCTATATTTTGGAGGACTGCCTCAGCGGAAGCATCTTTAGAGCACATTTTCACAGGCATCACAGCCACAACCTGAAGGGAAGACAGAGGGAATCCCCATGCTAGCCTCAGCCCTGGCGGGGAGGCAGCTGCTCAGCCCAGCTTCCTCCACCAGGCAAGAGGACGCGTGTTAAGTTGGACAGTGCTGGAAGGACCGCTGGTGCGAAGGACTCTGTCATAGCCTTCTCGCTAGCTAACGTCATAATTAAGTCCACTGCTGCAGAGAAGGAGGCCCCCACTGAAGGAGAGAAATGCTTTCACTAACATCTGGTTTAGCAGCATTATGAGCGTCAGTGCCAGAACCGGGTAGGATTTAGGGCTTCTGAAACCCCATCTTGGCCTTTGTCCTGCCCTGAGATATTCAACAGCACTTCCAAGTGTGCTCAGCTTACGGCTCTAATTAGAACCCTGACTTGTGACTACTTTTCCTGGCCGTGTCTGGACACTCTGTAGCCTCTACAAGTAGCATTATGTAGATCCAACTGGTCCGTTCTGGGATGCCTCCCAACTCAGACATCATCCCTATCACTGACCCCATTTATTCCACTGCTCACTGAAGGTCAGGGCTTTGAAAAGATGCAAGCACAGCACTGGGGAGAAAGGGAGATGGAACGCACTGAGTAACCATGGCTTCTGACATCTGCACGGACGAACCTCCTGCAGTATGTTTGCTCTTCCCTGGATCCTTGCCCAGCCTCTGATGATAGACGATGCTGAGGGAGGCCACAGGGGCTGCTTCAGGTAGTGAACCGCTGTGCCATCTTCACGATGATGGCCTTCCATCCTGGCACCATGCCCCCCCATGGGCTCCCACCCCAAGAAGGGGCAGCAGTGTCATCCTGAGTGCCCAGCTCTGCCCCTTTGACAGAAGCCTCAACCCACTTATTGGCTCCCTGTGGGTCCCACAGGATGTTCTTGAGACATACTGAAACCCAGGAATCTCCTTTTGCCACAATTTTGTCTCAACCAAACATATAATCTACTTTTTTAAATTAATATATATATATATATATATATATATATATAGAGAGAGAGAGAGAGAGAGAGAGAGAGAGAGAGAGAGAGAGAGAGAGAGAGAAAGCAGGTGAGGGGGCAGAAAGGAGGAGAGACAATCCCAAGCAGGCGCAGAACCCGATGCAGGGCTTAAACTCACAAATTGTGAGATCATGACCTGAGCCTAGTTCAAGAGTCAGATGCCTAACCACCTGAGCCACCCAGGTGCCCCTATAAGCTGCTTTTTAAACTTGACTTCTTTTCAGCATTGTGTGGCAGAAAGAGGGATTAAAGGGCTGACGGGGATGTGGGCTTCAGGCTGCACTTCTCAACAAAGTTACTGTGTAACAATGGACAAAGGGTTTGTTTCTCTTTACTAGTATTTCTCTGGCTAAATTACAGAGCTGATAGGAGCATTAAATCAGATCATGGCTATGCATATGACTTGGAAATTAAAAGTCCTGTCTTACAATCTTGGACCACAACATCAATAGATGTTGATGTGTAGTGACAATGTGGTCAATATGAATAGTAGTACTTGCCAGCTTTTGAGCCCTATGTTCCAGTACTATGTTGAGTACTTTTCACACTTTATCTCTTTTAACCTTCATAGAAACCCAATGAGCTCAGTATTATTATTATTACATTATTATCCCACATTATTATAGAGACATCTAATAGTGGAAACTTTTCCTAGTCTTCCAATTCTGTGACAGAGCCAGAATTCAAATCTTGGCCCACTCCTAAGCCTACACTCTTAACTATCACACTATGCTATTTCTCAATGATGTCACAGATAATAATAATACAAAACAACTACCTGCAGGATTGGTGTTCCTCTGTTCATCTGACAATGAGGGAAAATGATGGAGGGTCAGCTGTCAGTGCATATTTTCTAGAAATTGCTCATGGAATGATGGCACTATTTCTCATGGACTGTTCTATCCAAAGATGTCTCATTCAGTGGTGTCTAGGTCTCTGTCTTTGTCTAAAGGGTCTAGAATGGATTGGCTGACATAGTTAGGTCTTTCCTAGTCCTGTGATTCCTGGTAAGCGTTTGCATGAAGCAGAGGCTATATCTATTTGTTAGTGAAGAAACTTAACTTCTTTGTTTGATTTTTTTTGTTTGTATTATTTCGTTTTAAGGATAGGATATTATTTTATTTTTTTTAATTTTTTTTAATGTTTATTTATTTTTGAGACAGAGATAGAGCATGAACAGGGGAGGGTCAGAGAGAGAGGGAGACACAGAATCTGAAACAGGCTTCAGGCTCTGAGCTGTCAGCACAGAGCTCCATGCGGGGCTTGAACCCACGAACTGCGAGATTGTGACCTGAGCTGAAGTCGGACGCTTAGCCAACTGAGCCACCCAGGTGCCCCAAGGATGGGATTTTAAAGTAGTAGCTGTGACCTCACTCACATATACCAATGGAGTAAGTTAAGGAAACCAACACTCAGAGATAGGCCAGAGGATGGGAAATTATTACCAGGCTCTCAGAGCAGGAGAGATAAGTCAAGTATGAAGAACAGTGAAGAGCAGAACCAGCCTGCATCACAACTGATAAACTCCATTTTGTCTACATAGTGGGAATCCCAATGGTTGAGAAAGAAGTCTTAATTGATCATTGGTAACTAAATTTAGCATTTACAGACCTACAGCTCACCTTTTCCTGATGTCCACTCAGGCATCCCTTCCAAAAATTTAGGCAACATCTGTTACCTTATGGTCAAGAGCAGGTGCTGGGGACCGACTGGGGACACATGCCATCTCTACTCTTGTGGTGCCAAGTGGTGGCCCACCCATGCACCTGGTAGCACCACAGCTGCAGTCAGTCTCTGCACCATTCCAAACATTTGCAGTGCTTGCTTTCCAAACCTTGTTTCACTTGCTTGACTTTATGTTAATTGTTCCAAGCACGATGTAATATTTGCTTCTCAGTTCACATAGAAATACAGCTCTCCTCAGATGACATGTGCACCTACAGACTTAGCAGAAAATTTAGATGTCCATTTGCTCATACTAGTTTTGTGTGTGTGCTGCAAGTGTCAGTTCAGGTTTTGCTGGGCAAACACACCTTGTAATGGGCTTTGGTAATTTAACTCCTAGGAATGGCTTGGTTACAGAACCCCATAAAAGTTTATTGACTTCTGCGTGCTGGCTTAGGTTGTAGGTTAGAATGTACCTCAGAAATTAGCTTCACCCAGTTTAATGACTTCATTACAGAGCAGTTTGCGTGCTCTCAAGCACTTCCTAATATATTTGTTAACACCGGTTTGTAGCGATCATGAGCTATTTCTGTGTAGTAAGAGAGGAGGATTGGCTCGTTTAAATGGCCAAGATTTAAAAAAAAAAGGGGGGGGGGCCTGAAATGGGTTTGCGTGTAGTGTCCAGGTGGTTGGGGACCTTTGCTGGTAATATGGTTAGAAATGATAATTTGAATACTGTAGCAACTAACGCCAGTACTATAAAGAGATCACTGTATTAGTCATTGCTTTTTCTAAGGGCAAGTAACTAGCGATTGCTCATCGCCATTTGGAAATTATATTTATGGTTTACATAAAACCAAAGACAATAGATGTTGATGTCTATTTATAGCCATTTATTAGTATGTATCTATTATCAAATGAACTCGATTTTTCTCCCTATGCCTAAATAGGATGTTTTAGAAAGACTATTAACCCTTTTATGGTTCCCTAAGACATGTTACTACACAAAACTAATGAACTATACATGATATGGTGACATCTACTATGCTAACTGCTCGCCACACTGTTAAGGCATTGGAGTCTTCGGTGTTTTAATAGGTGATTTTAAAATAGGATTTTAAAGTTGTCTTTTAATTATAAATACATAGTAATTTTGAAAAATACGTATGAATATATATCTATGTATAGGTACCAAAATATTAATAATGGTAGTCTCCAGCTGATAGGAATATGACTGGTAATGTTTTTTTTTTTAATATTTTTTCTAACTTTAGGCTATATAAAGAGAGAGATACGGGGCGGGGGTTATTCCTCAATACATATTTTCAATTATTTTACACTAAGTATAGTGTAAATTTTGAAAATGTTTCTATTTTTTTTATTCCTCCTAAGTATAAATTTTATTGGCTGAAGAGTGTTCTGTGGATTAACCACTCATCAGTTCCCCATTGTTGGGCATATGGATAGTTTCCAGGCTTTCATGATTACATCAATGCTTGTGTTGGGCACAACTTTGTGTATCTATTTTCCATACAAGTTTTGAAGTGTTTCCTAATGGGAAATCCTCAAAAATGGAATTGCTGGGTGGAAGTGTGTTTGTGCCTGGTGCTTCTCCTTTCAATCCCGACTTTCCAAGGATTGCCTATGTGGTTGTCCTCTGTGAGGTCCTGAGACCTACAGTGTGATCCTTTGGGCCTCTCTACCTTTTCTTCCACCATCTACACGTATTCATTGCCTGTCGCATTGCCTTGGGCTGCTTTATTCTTGGTGAGGGAGGCCTCGGAATGGTTTAACAGGTAGAGTTAGGAGTGTCTTAATCAACTGGATAGAAATAGCTGTTTCATATCTGCTGTCTTGTTGGCTAGTTTGTATATTATCCCTACTAATCATCAGCATGCCCTCAGCTCAAACCCTCAAAAGGTTCCTAAAAGCTAAAACTCGAGATCACCTACACAATTTTAAGATCTCGACAAAAAGACTGCTCAACAACGTTAACGCAAATTAAAAATAACAAACACAATAATAGCTAACAAAAAACTACTGTTCCAGACTTCCATTATCTAACATAACCCCCAGAGAAGACATTTCCTTAGAAATTGATTTCAGAACACTCTTTGGGGGTGGAGTGGGGGTACATAATTGCTTAATTGGGTTCTTGGTCCCAGTAGGATGTCCCTACTGATTTTCATTTGTTTTCTGTTCACTTGATGAGGTGGGGGTAGTGGCAGGAAGAATTAAAAATCTATAAATCCACAGAGTGTTAGATATTATTTTGTTAAAACTAATTTGTACATGAAACAACTGAAAACTGGAAGATTAGGAGACTTTTGTGTGGTGAATTTCACATTAAGGACTGAGCCTAGAGTTCAGTCTTCAAAATATGCTATCCACTAGTCATAGGAGACCCAATTTAAATTTATAATTTAAATTAAGTGAAATTTACAATTCAGTTCTTTAGTCACTCTAGCTACATCATAAGTGTTTGATAAGTAGATGTGGCTAGGGGCTATGATATTGTTACAGAAACTGCTACAGAAATGTTGTGGAACATTTCTGTTATCCCAGAAAATTCTACGAGCGGTACCCAACAGCTCTACTTTTTAATCTCCAATCAAATACTTGTTCTGCTGTTCTACTATACTCTCGATTGAAACACTTTTCACAACCACAGAATGCATTCTAGAGCAACCCTTCTTATCTGTTACTTTGTGTGCAGACCTTTTAAAAGCGATGCATTATTGCATTCCAAAGCCATCTCTAGGTTTATTAAAGCATATTGTAATGCCACTATATTTAAATTATCCACACTAGATGCATAATTACCACCTTAGGTCTTTTAAAATACACGTCTCTTAATTTTGCATTTTTCTTAAACATATCAATTTGCACTTAACCATAAATAATAGAGTGCTTAGCTCATACATATCAATGAGAATCCCTTTTAGAAGTGAAAGATTGCTTGCTTAATACCAAGGAGTATTTTGGAGAACGTCAAATCCCTTGACAGATGCTTGTTGCTACAAGGATTTATTTTCTTCTGCTTGTAGCTAAAATAGCATCAGTTGCATTTTGCTATTTAACGATATTGGAGGAGAAGGTTATGGCAAAATGATTTACAAATAGTAATTGCATTTCGTGGCTTACCTATTTCCATAAATGAGTCAAAAAATTTAATCTGGATTTGGATATCAGCCCCAACAATATATTTGTATCTTCACCAATCACACAAGAAGGTGTTTGCCTTTGTTCCATGGTAAAATGTAATTCATGCCCTGGGACTCACATCTTTTTCCATTTCATTTTGATTTTGTGCATTGGCAAAGGAGACATTTGTCTAGGAATTGTTATCTCAGTGACTTGAACGCCCATCAATGTCCTCGTTATTGGTTGATGCCTAGAATTCCATTCTTAAGAGTTCAACTTCTTTAAGTTTTCTTCCTATTAAAATGAAAATATATCTAGGGTAGGGTAATGTTATTAATAGGAGATGATATTTCAGCTAGGACTTGAAGGATACGTGTTGATTTTCTAAGTGGAAATTGGGAAGAGAAGACATAGATGTAATGAGAGCATTCCATTCCTTGTGGAGGAAAAACATGTGCAACGACATAGTGATATCTTTGAGGGACAGCATTTTTTTTTTTAATATAGAGCTCAAAGGGCAGCATTGAAAATGAAGTTAAAGACATAACCAGAACCCAAGTTAAGTTAAAGACATAACCAAAACGCAAATGGTAAGGCTTTTGGACTTTAGTTTATAAATGGGAAGGGCGTAGGAAGAGTTTTTGGCAGAAGAACACCATGAATGCTTTGTATTTGTGAACGGTTTCTCCAGCAACAATATGAAGGATAGAGGGGAGAAGAAAGGATACCAGTTAGGCATTTTTGAGTGAAACTAATGCAAGTGGACTCAGATGTCAGGCCAAACATGGTGGCAGTAGGGGTGGGAATAGAAAAGTGCACAGGATTCAGGAGATATTTAGAAATTACCCAGACTCCCCTCCTTCACCTATTTCAATACAAATGACTCAGAGTCCAATCTTTGAGACCTTTCCCAGACCTGAGGAGTGACGACAGAGCACTCCTTTTCTGCTTACTGCACTTAGATTTACTCCTCCTCCACCTCCCTTATATGGTCCAATGATTACATAGTATTTTGTGTTGTTACCTCACTTTTCTCCTGCAATTGGCTAATCTCCTCGGCTAATTCACGAGCTTCTGGAAGTCAGAGGAGACCTTGGTTACCTTTCTTTATCATTTTCTGTGGACCCAAATAGCACCTGGGATGAGAGGAGGCTGAGAGAGTGTTTCCCAAATATGCTAAATCACCTGAGAGCTTTTGAGAAACAAACACTCTGGTCCCAGCTGTGGAACTTCAGACTAAGTAGCTCTAGGATGGGGTCCAGAGACTTTTTTTTTAACTTTCAGCTGATTCTAATGGCCCCCCATGTGTGTTAAATTAGGGACAGGGTTTCTAATTCTGACTTTGATCATGTTTGACTCTGTGGTGTTAATCCAGGCATTTAACTTGCATGGTTTCAAATTTCCCCACTTGAAGAATTACAGCATTGGAGTAGACAGTACTGAGATTGCTTCAGTCATGGGATTTGCCTAGACGAGGTTGCTTCCTGCGTCATAACTAATTCCCCATCCTCGGAGTACCGTGTGTGTTATTTTTCCCTGAATGTATTGCCTTGCAGTCCCTCATACTAATGTTCCCTGTCACTCTTTCCAAGAGGGGTCCTCTTGTCTGGGGATTCTCCCTGTGAGGGGGGTGGGTAGGCACACAGAGAGAACTAATGGCTGATGCCATCGCCCACAGGCAAGCGTGGTTGAGAGTCATATGTGGGCGAGCGTGGTTGAGAGTCGTCTGTGGAGCACAGATGGTGGTAGGTGGCTAAGGGTGTGTGGGGGGGCTCTCTTCAGAAGCCTGTGGGCCACCGTCAGCTGTGCCCCTGCATCTTGCCAGCTTTTCGCCTACGAATCCTCCTTGGTTCCTGAGCCACACCTCAGGTGTGCTGCAAGCTTGGTGATTTTTTTACACATTTTGCTGTGCCTTCTTCTTCACTGGGGAGCTAGTGGGAATTTTCCTATGCTAGCTTGACAGCCAGCTTCTTCTCACTGAACGACTATGGTTAAAAAGTAATTGATGCCCCGTATTTAAAAAAAAAAAAAATTCTGTTTTACTTTCCTGGCTGTACTTCATGGGAAGAAGTTGCTTGTGGATCTGTCAGTGCTGAACTGGACTACAGACTGAATCAAGGGATACCACTTATCCAGAATGAGAGACCCAGAGGCCGAACTTGCTGATCAGTGCCCAGGTCCCTATGAGCTGCTCCCAGCATAGAGCATCTTCCTAACCCCCTCTGGACATCTTGTTTCCCAAGTGGCAGCTCTCACCTGGGATTCTGCAAGAAGGTTAAGTCCTAACACCTTGAGGTATTCGTAGTATATAAGGATTAACCTCTCTCTTATAAATCTTAGCATGGCGTTACTTACGTACCATCCCTGAGAGAGCTGAAAAAGTCATTTTATATGTTCTGAGGATCCAGGAGGAGCCTGCTGACAAAGACCAGTATCTGGCTCCTGGTGCTCCAAGGGACCCCACCTTAGGACATTAATCCCTGAGGACTGTAGTCATGCTTTTGTTCACACTTACAGGCTGATCCTCCTGGTGGCGCTCTCTCCCTTCTTCTTTCTCCCTTCTCCCCACATTCTCACGAGGCCCACAACACTCTCCCACAAGTTCTCAGAGGATGTACAATGCAGGTGGAGGGAGGGGGGCAGACCTTTAATAAATATGTTAAACTCTATCAATAGCAGTCATAGTCAAAAGTAAATATAGCAGGTGGAGAGTAGAAAGAGGGACAAAAAACTGAAAGAAAGGACTGAGAGGAGTCACAAACAAATCTGGCTTATGCTGACAGGGAGCACAATTTTGGACCCCCAAATTTTGGATACACCTCCTAATCAAAAACCTAAGTGGATTTTGACTGGCTCATTCTGGAAGTAATGCTGGGATCTGAGGCTGTGACCTAGGGACAAACAGATACTGTCCCCACCCTCATGGAGCTTGCAGTCAAGTGGGGAAACCGATTGAATCAAATTGCCCCCACCCCCCGAGCTGCATAATTACAAATGACAGTGTGTTTGAGGAAGGAAAGTCTTAGTTGCTAAACGAGGGACCTGGGTCGGTTTGGGGCACCGGGAGAAGCTTTCCTGAGGAAGGTGCATTGCAGGAGAGAACTGAAGGATGAATGGGTATGAACTAGGCAATGAGGGCTAAGGGGGATGCTGAAGTGCTCCCAGAGGAGTGAACAGAAGGCTGAGTAAGTGGATTTTGTAGTGAGAGTCCAAAGAGGAGTAGGAAAGAGGGCAGGTCGCTTCATCCTCTATTTCCTTTTGTGGCCAGAAGAAATTTACCAGAGAGGGCTGCCTTAGTACTTCCTATCAAAGCCAGGGAGGTGTGGAATTGTTTGTGCTTTGAAGTGGCTGCATTCTGCTCTGGAAAACAGGCAGTAGGCCAGGGTCTGTGCAGAAGCTGTAAGCCCACAGAGCTCAGTTTTTGCTTTTCTGGAAACTTGTACCACACTGAGAGTCAAAGTGGCAGCTGCTGCCCTGAAGATTGTGTCCATGCCAAGCATAGTTTTTACTCAAGCCTCAGACCCCAGATGCAAGCACAGCCTGGCATAATGTTAAAGCAAAATTACCACCTGATAATGGAAAACAGTGCACAGGTGTAGAAAGGTATCAGTTCTAGAGAAAGATCTCTGCTTCTTTTTGTAGTGTTTTTTAAATTGGCAAAACTGCTCTGCATCTATTTTTATCATTTATTTCATATCCACATGTCATATCCATTTCACAGGTGACAAAACTATGTTACAGAGAGATTGAATGACTTACCAAAGTTCACAGACCGAATTTTTTCCACTTTTTGTCATTATTTCTCATTCAGTAATCCTCCAGTTAGGATCCATATCTTCCATTTAGAAACATGGCAAGGAAATTGAAATTAGAATATTCTAGAAAGATGCATCTAAGACAAGACTTGGTCTAATTCCTTACATGTACTCTACCATCTCAGCTCCTATATATAGTGAAAATTTATATTCTCAAGAATAATCCCACACTGTCCTGTAAATCATTGAAGGAAGATTTAATTTAGTTCAGTCCCATTAAGTGTATTTTATTGTACTCTGAATCATTGGTATGGGATACATATGACAACTCTTAGGAGCCTAGACTACCACAATAAAAAGAAAAATCCATTTTTCAGCTTTTTTATATAAACTGGTGACCACTATACTAGTCTGGTGCCAGAAACTGATAAACACACCCACAAGCAGTCTGGTTGTTGGAAATGTTGGGGGCTCCTTGACGAGGCTGCAGCCCTTTCCTGAAACTTAGGACTTTTCTAGAACATGTTTAAAGTAGCAAAGTGTACAGAGTAAGAGGTCTATGCATTTCCATGCAGCAATCTTAGACAACTTCACATAGCTTATCAGGTAAATAGGGATGAGGCTTCAGAGAGGAGCTTTTCTTAAGAAAATATACAAGAAAATCAAACAAAGTATGGAGGAGATATGTACATGATAACAGTTAACTTCAGCTATCTCCTAAAGACAGCAAGCAAGTTTGTATGACTGTAATGTACAATAAAGTCTTAGATTGTAGCACTTTGTTCACTGTTAGAACTTGAATTTTTTTTTATTTAGAAAAATTTTCTTTAATGTTTGTTTTTGAGAGAAATACAGACAGAGCATGAACAGGGGAGAGACAGAGAGAGAGGGAGACACAGAATCCGAAGCAGGCTCCAGGCTCTGAGCTGTCGGCACAGAGCCCGACGCGGGGCTCCGGGTCATGAGCTGCCAGATCATGACCTGAGCCGAAGTGGGACGCTTAACTGACCGAGCCACCCAGGTGCCCCAGAACTTGAATTTTTATGTTAAATGGCTATCTGAATTTTAATGTCATCACTGCTCCTACAGTTAGATATTTCTTGAGAAAGTGTTAGTATTGCTCTGTAGCATTCACACAAAACAATAAAGTGATATGTTTCTATCATATGCAAGCCCAGCAGATTTAACTTGAAATTTCCTTTTTTTTTAATTTTTTTTATTTTTAAAAAAAAATTTTTAACGTTTATTTATTTTTGAGACAGAGAGAGACACAGCATGAACGGGGGAGGGGCAGAGAGAGAGGGAGACACAGAATCGGAAGCAAGCTCCAGGCTCTGAGCCATCAGCCCAGAGCCCGACGCGGGGCTCGAACTCGCGGACCGTGAGATCGTGACCTGAGCTGAAGTCGGACGCTTAACCAACTGAGCCACCCAGGCGCCCCAGAAATTTCCTTTTTTTTTTAGTATAAAAATAAGTTTATTTATAAGAACCATGCAATCTGACTATTAAATGGTCTTTCTACTTTAAACTGAAAATTCTGAGCACTCTTTCATCAAGCATTGTGGCACATATTGGTAGCTTTTCCCACCCATTATTGTACATATTCATTTATTATAAGTAAGGTATTTTAATTATGATGTTTAATTACAATGTTCTTTACAAATTATCGACTTAAAATCAGAGCTCCCCTGGGATTTTCTTAGAATGCTGTTGGCTTCATCTGAGTCAAACTTGCCAGCAACCAAGGCATCTTTGACCAACTTAGCAAGAGTCCCCAACATAAGAAATCTGGGGTTGTGAACAACAGGTGATAACCAGGGCCATAAACCAGAGGCTGTAAAACTGACTGTAAGCAGGTCAAATCCATTTGGCTACCATAATTTTTATTTAAGTTTGAAGGTGAATTATTTCAAACACGGAAAACATTAGCATTTTGCCACAGGCTCTACCATTCTCTATTGTTCACTTTGACCTTTTCACTCATATATGCTTTCTGCCAGCCTCTGTGAGCACCCAAGTTAGTGATTCCTCCTACATTCATTCATTTATTTTGCTCATTCTAAGCTGTATTAAATCCCATGGTTGTTTCGTTTTTGTTTTTTAAATTTCTTTCCAACATTTTGTAACTTAAAAACTGCTTAGGAAGATAGAAACAAGAAGACTTACAGATTTTTCTTCCAGTACTACAAACCTTTCCTAACACTGATAGGGTGCAGAGCTTAACCATCTCTCTTACTCCAGCAAGGAAGTGATCACCTTATGATCTGTGGACTTACAGCATGCAAAATGACTGGTTCAAACCAAACCAGTCTCCTAAGTGAAGACATATTTAAGACAGAATTTGACTGTAGTTTAGTTAATATCTTCTCAAAGCTCTTGATGGTTTGTTCTGACTTGTGTAGCAGTGTCTTCAAATCACTGTTTTTTTAGTCTGAAAAGAATTGGCATACCAGAGGTAGTACTATCATTTTCTTGGGTAATAAACTTCTTAACTCAGACAATCCCAGTCTTAGACAACTTCACATAGCCTGTCAAGTAAATAGGGTGGAGGCTTCAGAGAGGAGCTTTTCTTAAGAAAATATGCAAAAAATCAAAGTATGGAGGAGATATATACGTGATGACAGTTAACTTCAGCTTACCAAATGATTTAATAATTAAATGCTAGCTACCCTGGTATATTTAGGTGATTGTTTATGAGACTTTGGCAGTTTGAGGTTTGGATTGAGTGGGTAAGTGGAAAGCAAAGAAATGCATTTGGAAGCTCCAGCCAAGAAAAGTAATCTTTGAAATATAAATCCCCCTCCTCCATCAAAACACAAAATCCTACATATATGCAGTTTCTCAGTCCCAGTCTATTCTGAAAAGTGAGGTGCCCTTTCATTAGACATGGACTATTTTGTGTTAATGGAATAGCACAGGTTTCAGTATGATGGGAAGGCATAAATCTAGGGAAATGAGTTTATATCTAACAGCAAGGAAGGGAGCCTCCCTCTATTCCTTCTTTGCCCATGTAAAATTGGGAAATAGATTTGTAGAGTATGCAGTGGTGATGGTAGTGGTAGGGTATGTGTGTGTAGGTTTATACTGAGATTGGGAAATACCTCCAGGTAGTTAGATAAAATAATGTAATGTAATGATGAGGAAAAGGGTCTTCTGATTGTACATTATAAGACATTGGGCAAGTTTTTGTATCCCCAAAGTATCACATTCCCTGTTCAAAAAAGGAAGATATGGGGAATAACTACCTCAGAGGGTTGTTATGAGAGATACATAATATAGGTGTATACAGTAAACACTAAATATCTAAGAGAAAATGCCATATATGGGTCAGATTAACAGTTTAAAGCCTTGGAGGGTCTCATCGGGCAAGGTTTTATATCAGACTGCTCTCAGAGAGAGCCTTTTTGCAAATGCTTTCTGCCTTGTTGATGAAAGTCTACCCCCTTTAGCTGAGATTCCACCCTGATATGAATCCCAGAGGACCACTGGGGAAAAGACTATTTGAAATAGCACTGGTTACATCTTATCAGAAAGTAGTATGTGGTGTATAATTACTTATCATTACCGCAATACATCATTTTGAAAAGTATTTCCCAACTGCTTCTTTTCCCCTTATAAATGTATTATTCATATCTATATAAATAACAGTTCACTGAATTCATTTAAAGAAATCCATTGATTCTAGTAAATTATTAGACACATGTAACTGTCACTCAGGCAGTAATCTTCAAACGCACCACTCAGGATTTCTGGAAGCTAACTCGGGGGATGAAGGATGAACAAAAATACCATTCCATCTGTTAGCCAAACTGACTGCACCAAATAATTTGGAACTTAATTACAGAGTTGGCTACATTTTCGAAATGTGATTTCCAAAGGCTATAAGTTTTATTTAAATCTCTCCATGTTTATTTCTTCCAAGGACCATCACTGGTGGTTGCAAATTACAGTTTTAAAACCAGTGACTGTTAAAGACCCAAAGGTTAGAAGTAAATCCAGGATAAAGAGAGAAATGGAAAAAAACAAAACAAAACTGAAGTCTCCTTCTTCTCCCTACCTTTTCTATGTCTCTTCTTCTGTCCTGTACTAGCTATGAGCAACTCCACATATTTTCATATACAAATAGACTATCAGATAAAATACAGGATATCCACTTAAATTTGAATTTCAGGTGAACAAAATTCGATACTTGAGACATACTAAAAATAATTTATTGTTTATCTGGAGTTCAAATTTAACTGGATGTTTCCATATTTACATTTAGTAAATCTGGCAACCCAGCCTACAAGACAACTATTTTGTCAAGATATTTGTTTGAAAAATAGTATCAGAGTTATTCTCTGCAAAGGAACAGCTGTTTTTATTGGAAAGTCCTAAAGACCAAACTTCTCAAGATCTCCAAAAAATAATCTTTTTTTTCTTTTGGTAGAATTCTAAGCATATTTAAAAGGTGGTTTAGAGAGGTAGTTCATTTGGAAAATCCTTTCTGTTGTACCTAAGTTTAGAACTTATCAGTGGCATTGATTCATTGAACTCACAAGCCTGGTAGAGAGAAAGAGGGGAGAAGGAAGGGGCTAAGATTAAAAATTGAAATTTAGTAATTGTTGCATTTCATTGTATTTCCTAATTTTGTAATGGTTTATTTACTTTTGAGAGAGGGAGGGGCAGAGAGAGAGAGGGGGACAGAGGATCTGAAACCTGCTCTGTGCTGACAGCAGCATCAAGCTCGCTTGATGCAGGGCTTGAACTCACGAACCACGAGATCATGACCTGAGCCAAAGTCGGATGCTCAACCAACTGAGCCACCCAGGTGCCCATGTATTTCCTATTTTTTTTTTTAATTTTTTTTTCAACGTTTATTTATTTTTGGGACAGAGAGAGACAGAGCATGAACGGGGGAGGGGCAGAGAGAGAGGGAGACACAGAATCGGAAACAGGCTCCAGGCTCCGAGCCATCAGCCCAGAGCCTGACGCGGGGCTCGAACTCACGGACCGCGAGATCGTGACCTGGCTGAAGTCGGACGCTTAACCGACTGTGCCACCCAGGCGCCCCTGTATTTCCTATTTTTAATCATAAATATTAACAATGTGGGTGGAGAGGGAAGTTAACTTTCCAATTCACCTTTTTGGCTACTCAAGCCAAAATTCAGGGCATCATTCTTGACTTCTCTCTTTTTCTCATACCCCAAATCCAACCTGACAATAAATGTTGTCAATTCTACCTTCCAAATAGAGCCAGCCTGTGTCCACTCCCTACAACATCCACTGCTAACAACCTGGTCCAGGAAGCCATGACTTCTCACCTAAAGTATCACCATGGCCTCCTGCATTGGTCCTTCTCTGCTTCCACCGCTGTCTTTTTTGTCTAGTCCCATGCAGCATCCTGATTGATCGTATTGAAACCTAAATCAGAGATATCACCTCAAACCCTTCAGTGGCTTACATCACACTCAGGTCAAGTCCTAACCCTGACCTGTAAGACCAGCCCCGTGCCCCTTCCACTGTACCTAAATTCTGGAATGCCTCCCCCTTCATCCTTTTCCTGCCACACTGGCCCCCTTGCAAGTCTTCCACTGTATCACACACCCGTGCAAGGAAACTTTGAAATTGAATGTCCTCTTGCAGCAGGTTTCTACATGGTTTTCTCCCTTGGCTCTTTCAAGGTTTCATTCAAATGTTTTGTTCACATGATTGCAACCCTTCTCTGTGCCCCCTGCCACTGTTTTCTTATTTAACACTTTTCTTCATGGTGTGTATCATTGCCTGTCTTCCATCCTTTCCTTGTTTATTTCTAATTGCATATTTTCCTCCACTAGAATGTAAGCTCTGTGAAAATGCTAGGTTGTGTGTTTTTGTTCTTATTTATTTCTGCTATTGCTATATCCCAGTGCATAGTGCCTGGTATGTGGAAAGTGCCCCATCAATATTTGTTGAATGACTGAATGGACCATTAAATGTCTTTAACAAATTTTACTTTATGGATTAGATCATTATCTGCAAATGCAGAACCATGGGAGATGTGATACCCTTATGTTAGGATGGCCAGGTCATATTCTGTAGAAAACCCAAGGCATGGTGGCAGGGGATAGAAAGGGCCAAGACAGTAAGGGGACAGTTTGATAGGCAGGTCAGTTTGAGGACTTTGGATGCCTCCTAATACTGTGGAAGTATTAGGCATACCTTACAATGTGGCCACGGAATGTCCTTTCACAAGATCAGACTTCAGAAGTACTCATTTGTCTCATAGCTATGAACTATAGATCAATAGTCTTCTCCCTGGGGCTCCCATGTCATGACAAGGATGTGGAAAGGCATTAAGATAATGAAATGTCCAGCCTTTTCTGCACAATGAGGGTCATTTCCTCATCGTCCTATGGCAACTGGTCTTTTGAGCATCTTTCTACCACCTTCTCTTCCCTGTGCTCAATTTCCTATTCCCAAACCCCTTCCAACATTGCTTCCAGAAAGATCCTCCTAAGAAACACATCAAACCGTGTCCCGGTCCACTTTTAAATTGACATTGTGAGCAGAAAGAATTAAAGGTCCCAGAAAAGGAAAGAAGAGACAGAGCTTTTGTGACACAAAAGAAGTCATTTTAGGCCCCCCAGCTATGATTTTCAGTGATCTCTGCCCCACCAGGTCTACTTGCCTTAGCACACTTCCTGCAGAACTCTCTAGGAGGTATTAGAATTACAAAGAAATGCAAAAACCTCAGTAGTTAAGGATTTTAAGGGAACAAAAGGAATGCAAAAACCAGCAGTCTCTACCAAGCCAGGAAATACCCTAACTGTATCAGAGACACTAAATCAATGGTCAAAACTCCCAGTGCTGTTTCAAAAGTGAAGATTGACCTCACTGAGATTCTTGATTTGTTTTCGCAGGATTGAAACCATGCCCCATAGGGTTAATGAAGTTAAAACTGGCAGAAAACTTAAAGCTTGTTTTTTCAGCAAACTGTTTCTCCCTAATCAGCTATTGTTTCTCTTCAGACTCCACTAACAAAAACACTAGCTGTCTCTGCGGAAGCCTGGACTCAAGGTTAACTGATATGGTTCTAGCCTATGAACATGCAAGGCCTTTTTTCCTTATGTGAGGAGCCTAGACCCCAGCCAGTTTATACCAGCTGTCAGAGCATGCCAATAACCTTTTCTTTCCCCTTGTCAATTACCTCTGCTTCATTATGTTAAGGTCTGGGGTCTGGGCCCTAGAAGGAGGACAAGCTTCATTAACATAACATAGGATGCATGTATAGGCATGTTTTATATATACGCCTGCACAACCTTATGCCCACCTTTACATGTGATGATAAAGCTCTCCTATCTGAATATTCATCCTAAACCCTAAATAAAAAGAACCTACTCTCCCCTGTTTGGGCAGTCATGGTTTTGGATAGTCACAACTTTGAATATCTCCTTATTTGCTGCAGGTAAACATAATGTTGTGTGACAACTTCACCTGGGGTAGTCTCTGTCTCTAGGTCACCAAGGAGCAAACTCTCCTTAGTTCACTTACATCTTGTTCCCTACTGGGGATAAAGTCTACCTCACCCTCCTTCTCTACGGCTATTTCTGTTCAGTCCTGCCTGTAGGCTAGCCACATTGAGCTTCTGCTCAGTTTGCATATTCTTTTTCTACTCTAGAGTGGCCTTAGTTGCCTGGAGAACTTCTCAGCTGTCACAATTCATACTCACTTCATTGGTGAATTTTTAAAATTTCTCCTGAAAGCATCCTTTAGTTTTTCATTTAGGATCTCATAGCTCATTGCACATACCTGGGAGGGCATGTTTGTATATCTTCCATGAAAAGTAGAACATCTAGGTGTATAATAAGTGCTTATTAGAAGGATTGCTTCTGGAAACTTCAGAGAAATCTATTCTTGCTTCTGAACATGGAGTTCTCTATAGCTACTGGTTTTGCTTTTCTTGATCCTTCCATAACAACTTTCCTCAAGTCAGACCCCATGACCCCACATACAGATGTGTCAGTTGAACCCTCTTCCAAAGCTGGAAAGAGCACAAGGCTTTTCTGATGGTAGCTCTTATGTTTTTAATACCAAAAGGCAAGATAATCATTGACCTTCTGCTTGCTCTTAGAATTTGCCACATTGGTCAAAACACGTCATTACATGTTGTCAGACTTTGAAAGAAAGCATCCTTCATTTTAATTCTTTGCATGATTAAAGTCATTCAATTACCATTCAATTTAATTAAGTGGCTTTTATGATATAATTTTAGTGAGGGGAAAAATGATCAGTCATTAAAATGATGATTGAATGATGATTTTTTTAAAAAAAATATTGCAGTAGATAACAGGAAAGAGCCTTTGAGATAAGTTTGGTAATAAAAAATCCTTCTGGTAGTCAATAAAATGTGTTATCAGTAATGAAAAAGGAGTTGTTGATATTGTTAATTAATAAGTGATGAATTAGTGTGGAACCTGACACCTCATTTACCCCAGTAACACTACCCCGGGAAATTACTGAGAATATTAGTCTGTCACTCTTTACAAATTTTTTCCTTGAGAGAGCAAGAGATTGGCAGGAGGTGGGGAAGGGGATTGGGGAGGGGAGGGGGGGGCTGGTGGGAGGGGAAGCATAAATAAAGATGGGTAAGCTTTTGAAGTAAAAATTTTAAATTGTAGTTTAGCACTGAAGCAAAACTAATTGGTTAAAGGAAATACCTGGTCTACATTGCTGCATATTATAGAAATATCAGAATTTATTTAATAGCATATATTTTTCTCTTTTTTTTAAGTTAAGAATTGATACTTTAAGTTGTATGTCATAATATTTTCCTCATTGGAATTTCATTAGGAGATTTTTTTCCCATTCCCATCAGTGACATCTTCAGGTTGCTAAATACTAACTTGGTAATGGAGGGGAAAATTTTAGACAATTAATACTGGGATTCTTTTTTAAAGAAAAGTATTCTAAGTGTATATATATATATGTATATATGTATATATATATATATACGTATATATATATATGTATATATGTATATATATATATACACATATATATACACATATATATACACACATATATATATATATATATATATATATATATATATATATATTTCTATTGGATTTTTTTTTTCTGATCCAGGCAGAGATAGTATAAAAACCAAGAAATGCCTGATTATTTGACTTTAGGTTCTGACACCAATTATCTGACATGGAGTATTTTGCACTTCAGTTCAATTCTGACATTACCTGAAAGTCCACAAGTTAGGGACAAAGTCCTTTACAAGACTGCCCCCACTTTGGACAGCAGCTGCAAGTCTTGGGGTCATCTGTGCTTCTGATGTGCACATCTGCACATCTGGCTACAAATTTGTAAATTCCCACAACCCCATCAGGTTCAATAATTTTCTAGAACTCACAGAATTCATGGAAAGTGCTATTCTTAAGATTACAGTTTTATTTTAAAGGATGCGTCTCAGAAACAACCAAATGGAAAAACACATAGGACAAAGCCTGTGGAGTGGGAGGGGTGTCTGGACACAGAAGCTTCCATATCTCCTCATGAAGCTGCCACATCATTCCAACACATCAGTGTGTTCACCAGTCACGAAGTTCTTGATGTTCAGAGGTTTTATTGGGATTTTTTTTTTTTTTTAAGTAGGCTTCATGCTCAGCATGGAGCTTGAACTCAAGACCCTGAAATCAAGATGTGAGGCAAGATCAAGAGTTGGATGCTTAGCCAAGTGAGCCACCCAGGCATCCTGGGTTTTTATTATATAGGCATGATTTATTGAATCATTGGCAATGTGATTGAACTTAGTCCCCCTTCCTTCCCTAGAGGTCAGGCCCAAAGTTCCAATCCATGCAATTGGTCTTTCAGATCACCAACCTCCATCCTGAAGCTATTTCAGACCCCCTCCAGGAGCTGTCTCATTATCATAATAAAGACACTCCTGTCACTCAGGAAATTCCAAGGGTTTTTGAAGCTCTTTGCCAGGAACCAGGGACAAAGACCAGATTTTTGTTTTGTTTTGTTTTGTTTTAATTTTACCAGACTTATTTTATAAAAATGTTTTGGGTTTGGGGTTTTTGGAGCAGTTATTAAATCAGTTCAAGTAATACTTTTAAGGTATCTTCTGTGTGCTCTGTGTCGTGGGAGGAGGTGGAATCAGAGAAGTATAAGGCATGTTTTTGTCTAACGGTTTATTTCAGGAGACTAGATGGACACGCAAAACACCATAATACTAAAAACTACCCATGCCAAGCACTTTCTATTCATGTTCTCAACGTATCGTCATAACAGCCTCATAAAGTAGTCCAGAGAGATAAGTAAAACACACTATTAGATTCCAATGTGGATCTGTGCAATGCCAAAACTATAACTTTCCACTAGTGTGCACGGTAATGTAGAAAGGAATTGAGTCATATTGAGA